>NW_019174298.1:2575800-3100800 GCF_002260705.1 Seriola dumerili | reverse complement strand
CACTAAAAGGAAAGGACCTTGCAATAGGTCATCTGCATGAAATGCTACATGCATAGCCCATTAAAGAATAGGATGGAGGGAAACAAGCCAAGGCTCTTATGGTAATTGAAATACGTTTCCTGAGAGGCTGCCAGTTGGCCCACCACGATTTGAAGCAACCCCCGGCCCCCTCGTGTCAAATGTGGCCCCTATACCAATCTGTCTGATTGGAAACCCCAAGATCAAAACATGGAGGAACTGCCCTCGCACACGGGGAGGCTGGGGTCTGAGAGGGTCAGACCTTGACTTCCATAGTGTGGAAGCATAGTGTGTGCAAGCAGCACGGGTATCGCTGTGCATTCAATTATATTTTTTAAATATTACGAAAACACATTTTCTCAATCAGCCTCTGATGACGGTTGTGACTTTATTTTTTCTTTCGTTGCCAGCACTCTCAATCAAATCTTATCAGACCATATTCACACAGTCCTGATAAGGCAGATTAGCTGAGGTTTTGTGCGTTAAACTCTTGATAAAGATGTTTGCTTGCAGATATTTAACTTTGATTGTTGCTTGTTTAGTCAAGAATTTTTAAAGTTGTAAAGAAAAGGGGCTTTAAGTATCTTGCAACAACACACTCTCAAAAACTCATAACTTGTCCCCATTTTGGCTTAGTCCTGATTCTGTCGCACTCTATATTACTGTATTAAGAACTGATTTGCAAGGCCGTTGGACCTTCATGCTGAGGCAGCTTCCACAGCAGGGACACAGAGATTACACAGGGATTAAGTGGTGTAATCTCACATGTTGCTCTGCAATGCTGTCCAAAAAAGGAATAAGTGAAGCTTGTTTTTCTTCAGTTTTGCACTCAGACACAAAGAGAGAATTTTGCACAGAGAAGCACATGTGTCGTAGACGTACTTGATTTGTACTGCCGACACGGTTCCCTTGAACACACAAGAATTTTCACATAAAAACGGGCTCTTCCAACTCCAATTGAGATACCCAGAAACCAGAGAATATAGAGAATCTGGGGGCCACTTTATCTTCCTGTTTTCTTTTCAGAGCGAAAATACATAAAACCGAAGTTTTTGAGATTTCTCCATCGATCTCTTCTTTCGTCCATCCTTCTTTATCTGCTGTTGACAGATCGTTGACCTTCCTCATCTTTCCTTTTTTTCTCTCTCTTCTGAGGGAGAGATAAAGGAAGAGATGGGGCTCTTGGAGGGTCTGCAGTATTTGGGAGGATTGAGGATGATTATTTTTGGGGATGGGGGGAGGTTGCTGGATGAAAACAGAGGTCCTGGCTTTGCTTTAAGATAGCCTTAAGTGATGCTTTGATTGCTGTGACAGTTTATCTTTATTATAAAATTCCATAATGGAAAATCGACCCTGTCCACTAAGCCCGCGACCTTATCTGTGGGAGTCTGCACTGGATGGTGTGAGTGTGTGTGTTTGCGTCTCAGGGGTTATTCAAGAGATAAAAAGGGCAAAGACAAGTGTTGGAATCAGGGACAAGAAATCAAACTGGACAAAACTGAGAATAACTTTTTGGACTTTCTTTTATTGATTAATGTATTATATCATCTTGGATTTGGGACACTAATTGAAATATTTTTTGCTGTTTGGAGATTAACTATGTATGCTAAAAATCTACATTTACTTAGTCTGTGTGTGGTGAACAATTCTGCTGTTAGCCAGACTGCATCGCTCCAGCAGGGCCTGATGATAAGGGGCCCTACATCCACCCACAAGCCTGAAGGACAATAGCAGGCTGGGGCCTTGTTGCCGTCTCAGCGGCCTGGCTCTCCTTTGTCTGTGTGGACGTGTGAAGCTCCAGTGACAGATGGCAGGGACATACTGCCATATCTGTTACCTTTCCGAGTGACGTGCAATATGTACTCTTTCCTACAGACGACCGCAGAGAGACGGCAGCTGTCCGTGCCTCTCCCCACACCGCCCTGCAAGGACACAAGTGCACAGTTCACCAAACAGCCCAAACCAAATGTGGCTGAAAATTTCCATGGAGGATAATCGGGCTACAGTACTGACAGACAATGTCGTCAATCAAGACATATTACTATCATTTCTTGCTCTGGCTCGAGGAAAAAAAAATTTCAACATATTTGTGGTCAGTTACCATATTCTATTTGTAGCCAGTGTTATTTTTGGTTCCTGTTTGTTGTTCGAGAAAAGAGTGATGCTGTACGCTTTCATAGTTACATCAAATCAGTCCCCACGGCTGCACTGCGCAGAATAATAATCTGAAATTGCATAACCTACATCATCTTTATTCTGAAAGTATCTCCTCTCCTCTGCTCTGCTCGCTTCTCTTCTCCCATCCTTTAACATTGGGTACAAGTAAACGTTAATTTCTTTGAGCCCCGAGACAGAATCAAGAGCTATCTCTAATAAGCAGCCATGATGAAAATATGTATGAATCACAAAGGGCAAGCCTGAGAGATTTAATTCTTTTAGTTTATATGACTCACTGTAAAACACCACCAATAAAAGTGTCTGCATGTTCTCTCCCTGTATCTGTAGGTGTGCATGTGTGTGTGTGTGTGTGTGTGTGTGTGTGTGTGTGTGTGTGTGTGTGTGTGTGTGTGTGTGTGTGTGTGTGTGTGTGTGTGTGTGTGCCCCTCCTTCCCCCCCCCATGTATGTGATTTATAATGGCGTAGTCCTAGCAAGGGCCTTCGGAGGCAGATCGAGGGGAATTGGTCTAATTTGTGTGAACTGCTGTTGATTTATTGCCCAGCCAGAGGTTAATGATGGCGTCGCTCATTGCCGCTTGTTCTTTCCACTGTAATGTCGTTATAAGGAGGAGATGCCAAGACCCCGCGGCATTGTATCCATCGTTCCTTTACTCCCAGAGACCCCCTCCCACACACACACACACACACACACTCACTCCTCCCCTCCTTGCCACTCACCCCTGACACATCATCTCACCTCACCTATACTGTGCAGCTCCACCAGTCACTCACTGGAGATGTACTGTAGAGGTTGATTATCTTTATGAACAGCCTGTTTTCGGACTGAGCGCTCTGTGGAGTGTGGGTGCTGCCACTGTGTTGACATGGAAGCTGCAGCAGCATAAAAGAGCACGTACTGGAGGAGGAACTCCAATATACACTCGCTTGGCAGTTTATTAGGTACACCTTGCTCAAAGTGATGCAGTCTAATTCAGCAGTCCTGCATCGAATCCTGTCTTCATGAAGGTTATAATGTTCAGTTTATGTTGAATTTGTGTTACAGAGGTGCTGATTCAACATTTAAGATGGTTTTGGAGGATGTAGTTAGTGTTGCTGTTGCGTTGCATGTATTATACAGAGAGGTGTTTCTGTTATTTAGCTCACTCTCACTAATGTTTTTGCAGCCCTCCCAGTGTGAGTATTGTATTATTATTATTGATGTAAACAGAATTTTAATATGATAGAATATTCTACAGTCATGGTATGACAGATATTCTTTTCCAAGGCCATGGATGAATCTCAGCTCGTGATCACTTTAATGATGTAGTGGTCGAGGTGGACCTAACTTTAATTACTTTGATAAACTGTTGGCAAATTAAATCTGTAAGAACACATCAGTTTCACCATGAATCATATTTAAAATCTGAGACTACAGACAAGTGGTGGAAGTAGTACAACCACACTGTAGGAAAACAAAGTAAGAGTCCTGCATTAAAAATTTTACACAGGTCAAAGAATAGAAGTGTTATCAGAAAAATATATGTAAAAGTATATGTATGTAATGTAAGTACCACAAGTGAAAGTACGTATTATACAGAATGGCCTCTGTCAGAGGGTTATGTTTTCATATAGTACCATATATATTATATCACTGTATTTTTATTATTATTGATGCATTAAGATTAAACAACATTTCTGGTCGTGGTGGAGCCTATTGTAACTATATGCATATGTAACTACTATACATATAGAGTACAGTGCCTGTAACAATTATTCACCCACCTGGAAGTTTTCATGTTTTATTGTTTTACAATAATGATTCAAAGTTATTTTAATGTGTTTTTTTATTTTTGCCTCAGATTGATCAACGGAAACAGACACAAAGTGAAGACAGATCTCTACAAAGTGGTCTAAATGAATTAGAAATATGAAATAACCTACTTGTTGCCTCCTATTTATTTATTTAGTAGATTTATACATTTAGTAAACAGTAGTTACAGCCTTGAGACTAGACACAACAACTTTCCCCCCATTCTTCTCGACAGAAGTGCTCAAGCCTTGTCAGGTTGAATGGGGGAGTTAAGAGCTGCTTGCAGTGTTTCTTTGTCTTTGTGGTGAAGCTTCTGCCACAATAATGACGGACCAAAGGTCGGGCCTTCCATATAATGTACAGGTGCATTTACAGGCTACTACAGTCAACTGAAACCCACACACATGATCATTTAACAAATTATGTGTCCTCTAAAACCGGTGATGATTTATGTGTGCTCTATAAAAGGAGGTGAATACATGTGCAAACACATATTTTTCTTTAAATTTTGTTTTATTATTTGTAATTAATTAGATCACTTTGTATAGATCTGAAAACTTGAAAACCTCCAGAAGGGTGAATATTTTTTACAGGCGCTCTACAACATATTTTAGTCACTGATTGTACACTCTCAATCAATTAGCATTTTAGCTCTCAAATAAATCTAGTATAAAACTGCACTAAATAGAAACAGGTAAAACACAAGTACCTCAGAACAGGTCTTATATGAAGTCCACTGCATTCACAAAAGCAACAGAGTTGGACACTTTATTATGAATTCCGTATCTCAAACTTGCTATGCCATAATTACAAGAAAACATTCAATAATTATAAGATCTGATCCCATAATTATGAGAAAAGATCTTTTACCGAATCTTAATCTCATAATATGACAAAAAAATCTCATAATGTCGAGATAACGTTTTAGGTGTTTTCAGGTTTTTAAGACTTCCTCAGTATCAAAATAATTTACTGGTACTGGTCCAGTGGTACATAGGAAAAAGGAAACTTTAATGCTGTAATATAACCGTAAAACAAAACAAACAAACAAGAACAATGACCTCAAGTTATAATCCGGAGTGTAACTCACTAAATCCATGGCAACAGTATTCTTCATGTTTTTTTTGTTTTTGTTTTATTAGTTTAGGTGTTATTTCTTTTAGTTTACATCTGTTCACACAAGTGCAGACATTTTACATTTAATGTAACATAACCAAAACATTTTTATTGGAACCTGAACCTTTTCTCATAATTACGAGAACAGGATCTTGTAATTATGAGATCTTGATCTTGCTAATTGTGAGATATGGTCTCCAAAAAAGTTTTTTTTTTTTTTCTTGTGAATGTTGTTCCATATTGTTCCACGCAATAACTGATCTTTTCTTTTTTCTCTAATTTTTTTTCCTTTTTTTTTTTTGGCCACTCGGGCAGTGGAAACCAGTTGTGAACACATATTTGGCTAACACATATATAGATATGTTCCAAAAGCTGAGAAGCAGCATTATCGTCCATTTGGAACCTGGTGAATGTAAGTCTTATATTCGCTTCCTTTTAGCTCTGTTTTTGGTCTCTACCAACTCCAGAGGGAAATATCTAGCTCTTCAGCTGCCAAATCCCCTGGCTAGTGGCTAACTCTGTCTGTTTGTCTGTCTGTCTGTCTGTCTGTCTGTCTGTCTGCCTGTATGCCTGTATGCCTGTCTGTCTTCCAAAACAGCTGCCTGCTGCAGCGACGATGGGATGGACACCTGAACAACGAGCTGAAACTCAGTGTAAAGCTCTGAAGAGAAGCTGCAGGTTTGGCTGATAATGCTCTAGGTTCATCTCTATGTACAACCTCTTTCACACTGTCATTTGAGATTGTTATTATAAAAGTACCTACAATAATAATAATAATAATAATAATAATGATGATATAATAATGGTGATAATATTAAACTATTTATAATTAATAATATTTATAATACACATTTTAAAACAATATTACAAAGTGCTTTACATAGGATTATAGCCACTTTAGTCACTTTAAGTACTGTACTATACAGAAATGAGTGCATGCAGTTACTTTCTGCCACTAGCAGAAGCACACACACACACACACACACACACACACACACACACACACACACACACACACACACACACACACACACTTTATGACATTGACACAGACACTCTGTGGTTGCAGCAGCGGTTCCAGACAGGGCTCATCTGTGCGTGTCTCCAGAAGCAAGGAGCGCTGGTAGCATCAGCTCAGGGAGAGAGGCTGTGTCTGTCTGGGCATGGATGCTGCCCTGTCACCCACCCCGCTGCTCCCACCTTAAGCCTACCTTTGCCTCCCTGAGCAGCGGAGGCAGCAGCAGGACGGCATGAGACAAAGTCTGCATACAGACGAGAGGGAGAGGCTGGGAGCTGAGATCACATCCACCAAGATGTTTGCAAGTTCACACGCCTGCTCGTTTTCACACCAGCTCTATCCCCATGCTGTGTACTTTCATTGCTTCATACACACTGAAAATAATTATTTGCTTATCCACCACTCCTTTATTAAACAATGTAAAATTCATCTGCCCGCATAAAACCCTGAAAATATTTTCTGCTTGACCTTTGAGAAAGGATGCTTTGGAGTATTTGTCATATGAGCAGCACTTTGACAGGAGGCAGCCATAGTCTAATGTTGGGGGAGGAAAATATCCAAAGTATTTACAAAACACCCATGACACGTGTCAAATCAGTGTTGCTATGCTGTTTGTAGTCAGCTCTTGATGGTACCAAAGCGTTGCCAAAGAGAATTCTGTAGCGCCGGGGCTCGTCAGCTGGGTATTGCATTTTCTGCTTTTATGAAATGAAATCTACGTGCGCGTCTTTCCCAAGAAACACTCATGAATTCCAAACTACTTTGACAGATTTTCAGAGGGTCTCTCTTGCACGCTCCCTTCTCATCGCCTTCGTTCCCTTTTTGTCATTTCAATCACATTTTCAATGAATCCACAAAGTTTGCTGAGATAACTTTGAAGCCCAGTGTGTTCTGGATTACCAGAGAAGTGTGATCGTCAGGGAATTTTATGTCTCTTCCTGCTTTTGTTGATTTGTTTGTTTTATGTACCGGTAATCTATCTATCTATCTATCTATCTATCTATCTATCTATCTATCTATCTATCTATCTATCTATCTATCTATCTATCTATCTATTTTCGTCATTCCTTCTATAATCTCTCTCCACAGCTCCATGTGAAAAATTATGTGAAAATGTCAAACCTCTTTTACAGTCATATCTAAAAGCCTGGTTTGGACAGTTATTAAACCTCACTGAACAAGTGCAACAAAGGATCAGACAATATCATTATCCCTGTC
This sequence comes from Seriola dumerili, assembly GCF_002260705.1. Lineage (NCBI taxonomy): Eukaryota > Metazoa > Chordata > Actinopteri > Carangiformes > Carangidae > Seriola > Seriola dumerili. Next base: position 3,093,463 of record NW_019174298.1, on the reverse strand, counting down.
GTTACACATTGAGCTGCAGCCTCCATGACACTGACAGGTTCGTATCTCTCAGATATGTTCGGTGTAGATGTATATCTGTCGTCTGAGGGGAGCACTTAAAGCGGAATTCAGAATGTTAATTTTACTTGGGAGGGTTTCGATGGCAGGCGTGCGCGGAGATTGGAGCGGTGTGGCGTGCAGAAAAGAAAGATATGAGGAATAAGAGTAAAAGCTCCACATCAATCACTAAAGTGTCCTAAAAGTAACTAACTTTATTTTGTATTTATCACATAATACTGAATTCACCAACGGGAAAGGACCCAATGTTTATTTGGGTTTAGTTGGAGCTCACTCTCTGTAGGACAAGCAGAAAGATAATGATATTAAAAGTCTGAAAAGGAGAGGAAGAACACGGTAGATTGGAAGGTGCTGTGTGGTTGTCCGATAGCAGTTGGCATGATGCACCACAGAGCGATAAGGTGCTTCTGCCAGACTTTGTAGGACACACACACACACACACACACATACACACACACACACACACACACCATCTGACAGGAGCGCACAGGCAGTGCAGGGGCCAGACATTTACTTCACATGACTCAGAGACAGAAACACATCCAGAGACCATATGTAGTTAATATGCATGACAGGGCTACTTGTGACAGACATGAAATAAGAAGATGAGAAGAAGATTTTACCTGTTTTGAAAAATCACAATTAATCATCACTGATGTGACATTCTGAAAATATTTTTCTGTGCTTTTACAGTAATGACAGTGTTTAGGAAACAAAAAGCAAATGTGATACAGCAACTAAAACAGTGTTAGATCACTTGTGTGGACTGAATTATATAACAGAAAGTATCAGCTTTGATCAGCTTTCATCATTTTATATCCTGTTCCTCTCTTATTGAAAGATTCACATCCCTTTTTCAAAAGGACAAGAACCGATTGCAAGGTGTTATTTATCTCAGTTATAAAACTTAAATAAATTACAGTAAATACAGATCAAGTCTAAAATGGTCTGTAATTAAGATGATCAGTGCCGCCACACACGTCCTTTAAGCTAATGTCACGTTTTAGATGGCCTGTATATAAAACAAACAAGGTTTAAGCCATCAGATTTGCCATCAGTCACAGTACAAGAGATGCTGAAATTACTTTATGTAGAGATTGATAAATGCACTTTTTTACATTATTTGTCGTCATGGTGATGGACATTATTGGCCATCCACACATTAACCCTTGTGTAGTTCCACTATTTCCTTTACATACTATATTTCTGGTTTCTGTTTTTGTGTGCAGGTTGAATTGTTTGTGTGTTTTTTTGTGTTTGCAAACCTGCTTACCACACCAGAAATATTTTGAATACAACAAATTGAATAGAATATTTCCGCTGACAATCTCACAATAATTTTATTTTATTTTTCTTTAACTTTACATTTGTCTTCTTACATCTTTGGCGTGATTTATGCCACCACAGCAGATTGCTCTGCATCTTATTTTAATTTAAAGTGAAAGACAGAGAAACTAAAATGTCTCATTGCAGCCCATAAATAATGAGCAAACTGAACTAATTAGCATAATAATGTTGGCTTCACTTGCATATGTATGTTATTTGATGGTATTGATTTTCTGCTGCTTTGATGGATGAGTGTGGCGTTTTTCCTGCTTCTTGTCTGAACGTGCGCACGTGTGTCGACGCAGAGGGGTCTGTGTTTGGCTTCAGATAGAGTTTGGGTCGGGTCTGACGGGGTTGGAGGTCAGAGTTGAACGCTGGCTTCAAGCTCCGTTGTGTTTTCTGTCTTTGTTGCGTAAATCAGTTGCCTTCTGCCAGGGTCAAGGTTTGGTTAAGGTCAAAGGTTGCCAACAACAGTGGGTGTCTTATGAGGCAAGGTGCTGCGTCTGTTACGTCTGCTGCGTCACACAGACACAAAGACTCGCACATTCGCACAGACACACACAAAGCTTTGTGGGCCTTATCTGGCGGGTGCAAGCCGACATAACAGCCGGACGTCTCCCCCTGATGTAATGCTCATGTTTAAACTGCTGCTTATTCTGTCTGATCTCCATATCTAATTGACACCCCCCAGCACACACACTCTGACCTCTACCCCCACTACACACAGACACATATTACCCTCCCATTATCAGATTTTCCTCCCTACCTCTTTCCCAATCTTTCTCTTATTCTCCATATTTTTTTGGTTACAGTTCTCTTATTCTGCTCCATCTTTAAAAACAAAAACACAAAAACAAGCAATAAGAAAAAAAGATTGCTTACTAAATAGTCTTCTCAGCACCTGCCCCCCCCCACACACACACACACACACACATCCATCCATCCATCCATCCATCCATCCATCTCTCTGCTCCCCCCTCCTCCTCCCTCAGCCACCAGCTGAGCCTGCTGACGGTGGCGGCGGCTGAGTGGGGGTTGAGGTCTGTTTGTGGGTGAGGGGAAGGAGCAGAGGGATTTTGGGGTTGCTGGGGATGAATGAGGTCGTCTGAATGTGCGACACGTGCCGGGGCGGCTGCTGCTGCTGCTGCTGCTGATTCACACTAACCCCCCACCCCCTCCACCCCCACCCCACGCCCCACTGCACCCCCCTTTTAAAAACACGAAGCTGGCACATGCACACTCTTACACATATGCTCAAATGTACACACAATCACAGCATTCACAGCATTCCCCTTTTATCTAGCTTAATCCATCTATTAGTGCATGTACGCTTGAGACAAACAGTCTTGACAAACATGGCGGCCGGCATGTAAAGACACACAACTACGCACAACATATACACACGTACATGCACGGCTCATCCCTGATTGGCTGAGCGCGGCACAAGCAAGCAGGGGGGAATTAAGGTCACATGGTGTGTGCTGCTGTAATCCTTTACTGCACCCAAGGACAGGTTGGCCTCCACCAGCAGAAGCTGCAATAGCAGCAGTCCCCCCCCCGACAGGAGAGGAAAAGGAGAAGGGTGGTGTGTCTGGGTGGCAGTTCATGATCATGTTTTAATAAGAAGATCACACATGTTTTACACACAAATGTCTAGTGTCGTAGCCCTGTCTGCCCCAAGCTACAGTACATTAGACAACATGGAGGATGGTGCATGTGCGGGCTTGTGTGTGTGTGTGTGTGTGTGTGTGTGTGTGTGTAGAGAGAGAGAGATACATTGGTGTATTCCTGTAAATTGGAGTGATAGATGCACAGAGAGAAAGAGAGGGGAGAGAGTACAGTCGTACAGTATTATGTGTTGTTTCTCTGGGGAGGCTGAGGTGACAGACCAGTACGCCTCTCACTCCAGTGATTTCGCCTGCCGCCTGCTGCCTCAAATACCCACAGCTCTATGGTCAGTTGCTATGGAAACAAGAGGATAGGGTGTATATTTTTTGGTGAAATGTACATTGGCATGTTGAGGAGGATGGGCCCGGCGGGGGCGGGGTGGAGTTGCGCTCATTTGTTTGACTTGTTCATGTTGTTTGTGTGTGTACATGCATGCACATAAATATATACTCTGTGTGTGTGTGTGTGTGTGTGTGTGTGTGTGTGTGTACGAGTGGGTTTCATGTTGTCTTCCACTTGATGTCAAGTACTCCTTTTCCGTCTGTTCACCTGAGGGATGGAGGATTAGGTGATTAGTGTGAGATTATCGGGAGGTGAATCCCTTGGTTCTGTTAACGACTCAACAGAGGTTCACACTCACACACACACGCACACACACCGACACACCAAAGGATCCTGCTCTCATTTCCCAGCCCCATCAACACCCTTTACACCCCTTGTTCCATCACACTCTTGAGTGAACTGAGAGGCCTGGTTGAGCTTCAATCAAAATGTCCCACTGTCTGGGTGATGTTGCAAAAGTGTGCGTGGGAATGTGTGTGCATGTACTGTATCAGAGGCATATTCATATTTGTGTTGATGTATATCATGGATGTGCGTGCATGTGTGATGCATAGCAGAATTCCTGCACATCACTGTTGGTGTGTCATTTCCCCTGAATCAGCAGAGTCTGGGTAAACAGAAGCACGACTAGTTTTAATTACAATGTTAATTGATAGGAAACAAAAGGGGCTTAATTAGGTGCAATGAGGCAATGGGCACAGTGGCACTGTGGACTTAATGATTCAATGCACTCAGCCTGCCGATACAGACACTCATCTGTACCAGCGTACACACACACAAACACACACAGAAAATAGAGGGCATACATGAGTGAGACAGAAAATGCAACGGGGGAAACCCTGAGCAGCGAGAGAACAAGGCAGCGAGGCAGAAATTTTAAGTTGTCGTCATCAGTTATTCACAGTGCCTGTTCTTGTTAACAATTTACTGATGTGCCGTTGTTCCACATACTAATGTTGTGGAATCGCCAGAGAGCAGAGGAGGAGCGAAGAGAGAGAGCAGAACAAGAAATCAGTAGGGCTGCAGTGGAACATGTTGCACAATCCAATCAATATTTTCTAGTCACAGCCGGCATCAGTCTCAGAAATAAACCAAGCTTGATAAACCACATGGAAAATCACAGTCAAACTCTGACAGATAGCTCTGAAAATTCCTTTCAGTGAGATGGGAAGTTTGTATGGCATCAAGGTAATAGTGTGTCACTCTATTTGCTTATGTGAGCATGCATGTTTGATGACTTTGATAATTGAGCTTTTGTTTGGGACCTCCCTCCTCCTTCCTGCTTCCTCCTGCTCCTCCCCCACCTCCCTCTCCTTCCCTCCTCTCATCCCTGGTGCTGTTATTGCTGTGATATTTTTCTCTCCTCCATCCCAGAAGTAATTTGGCTTGTGAAATTGCACCTTTTTCCTCGACCCCCCACCCCCCCAACACATACACACACATACACCCACCCGTACACCCCTTGGAGTGCTCCTCTTCGATTTCCTGTCTGGGTGGCTGCAATCACTCTTGCCTTGTCCTTGGTCCACAACCTTGGCGGCCAACACCCCTTCCGATCCATCGTCATGGAGATGACCCCACATCTATCACCATGGAGACAACCTCTGCGCGGTGGTGCACCACACCCACCCTAAGGACTCAGCAGAGTAACTGGTGCCTCTAAACACATATTAAAACACACCGAGCTGCACAAATGCATTGCAAACATTGGGGAAGATATTGTTGCTTGTTTTCATTGTTTGGTATTCTTGTGAGCCGCTGTCTCACTGTGAGAAGTCTGAAAGTCAGGCGGGAGCAAATTCATGGAATTCAAATAGAACTTTCTCGCAAAGTGAACAGCACGCAAACAGATCTCTCAGATGTATCAGTCACATTGATATGCTATGATTAAAGAAGGGCGAGATAAGGCGAATGAAAGAGATGGAGATTGGAGAAATGTGGAGCGAGATAGGCACATAAAAGGACAGCGCAGTGGCCCTTCGGGCTGCTTGATTAACTTCTCTGAATGCAGCACTACTCGATCTATTTTCAGATATTAACATCAACAAAAAAAGCCAAAACAGAAATAAGCATTATCATGACTATCCTCCTCTTCCTCACCTTCATCAGCAGCGCCGTACTTGTTAAATGTATCATCGCCCTCATCGACAAAATAGTTATCATCATCACCCTTCTTCAAATGTCAGACTTTATTAAACATCCTCCTCCTTTTGCTCATCGCAGCCATCATTCTAAGCAAGGCCATTACTCTGAAATCATCCAGTAATTGCTGCTAGAATACTTTCAAAATAATCATACCAGTGATGTATGTAATTAAAAACAATTATTTCTTCCTACTCTTGCATACACAGTACGTCTACTGCTGCCTATGTGGCCAGTCAGTATCAGTTCCACTACACAGGGAGGCATATATCACTTGTAACTGGCCTGACTCTTAGATGCCACCATTGTCTTGTATGTGTTTAATAGCTCTGCCAAATAGACTTCCTCCATCTCTATTGCTGAAAGCCCAGTCAGCCTCATGGCATGTGTGCATCTTTCATTACTTCCAATTCAACACTAAACCCCAGAGAAAAGAGGAGTTGGCAGTCAGGGAAGAGAACAGGAGAGAGGGAGAACAGGATGAAAGGAAGGAGAAAAGCGGGAGAACCAAAAATAACCCCCCCCCCCCTCCCATTTGCACCGCCACCCTCAACCCCACCCTCTCACAGAAAGGGAGGGAAAAATCTGCGGACCCCTGTTGGAATTGCCAGTACCACTCAAGCGTACTCTTATGCAAATTTTGCTGTGTCCGTGTCAACGGTTGCCGTGTTAACAGGGGGAGCTGTGGTACGCAGGCCCTCCTCACTGCCACATCATTTGTTTAAGTCATCCAAACAAAAGCCAGGGGAGAGAGCCACATGATTGGTGAAATATGCTTGTGTGGGACCACTGCAGTGGAATAATGATTGCGGCATTACTCCTGCGTGTGCCAGGGGCTGTGTGGCCATTTCATGCCAGCACTGAGTGAATGTAAGGGATGTTTATTCATGAGGGAGAGACAGAGAGAGGGAGTAAGAAAAAGAGGGGTAATAAAGGATGGCGGGGAGGTGGGAGACACTGATATTACTACTGTGTGAGCTGCCTGTGTTTGTATGTGCTGAGACAGTGGGCCAGCAGAAGAAGGAAGTGTGGAATGAAACACAGAGGAGATCTGCAGGCGCATCTTTTTTTTTCTGTGTAAATGGAAAAACGTGTTTTCAAATGGAGGTCAAGAGAATTATGGGTTAGTGAAAACATAAAATGTCTGCACTGGGTGCTCCTTTTTATTCATAGCTTTCAGAGGCCTTGAGACTTTTTTTTAACCTGTGACCTTTATTTTGATATAGATAAACACCCAAACAAAACCTCTTTTTAATGTCTTTAATTGGAAATCAACATTTTCAGAAACTGTTCGTTCATCCAATGCAGTTCAGTGCTTGTCTGCTGCACAGCGAGTCAACACAGTGGTGGTGGTTCTGTGATGATGCGCTCCACTATTTTATAAACTTAAAGACAGAAATCCACACAAAAATGGTTACTATAGTTACTTGGGTTGAATTTTGCAGTCCGTTTACAGTCAAGGGTCCTGTCTTTCCTCCTCTGGCTGGTTTGATTTTTTATGTTTCCACTTGAGATGAAAAACAGCACCAACATGTAAGATTTATCATTTTTCCAGAGGGTTACAAGGATATGCAACAAAAGCCTGAGAAGACAGAACATATCACCATGTCTCTTTGTAGTTGCAGTGTAAGCCCTGATAGTGGTTAGTCTCGCAGACTGGTATTGATAGTTTAGGGTGATAGTCACATTCTCACTATGAACTGATCATCTTTGGGGTTTGCTGCTTGATCTCTGTTGTCTCTCGCAGTTTAACACCAAGCTAATTAGAACGTGGAGAGAACAGTCTCACTCAGATGATCAAAGACACAGAGTTCTGTGTGTGCATGTGTGTGTGTTCAATGCTTCAGCAAGGGAATGTAACACTGCAACACACACACACACACACGCACACACACTATGAGCACTTGTGATTGGCAGCAGTGCTCAATTAGAAGCCTGCCTCGCACACGCGCATCAAGAGAAGCTTTCACAGAAAGCTATCAGTCATCCACATGATGACATGCATATTTTAGGCTTTCCTTCCTGCACTCCACCTCTCCTCACTTTTCTTCCTCCACTCCTCCTCTTCCATGTTGTCTTCCCTCGCATTTCCCCCTCATTATCAGCGTGAGAAATGACACGCTATCTGCGTTTGGTAAATATTCCTCAACCCTGAACTCATTTGCAAAGCGGGTCACTGCCACCTGCGTTGAAGTGTCCTTTGAAATATAGATAGTACAACGCACAGGGGCAAAAATCTCCCATGCTCACCACAAATATGCAATTACCGATGTGTACAGCTGCATGTGCAGGAACGTAACCCCCCCCCCCCCCGTTTTGCTTCATACTATCATTGCATCAAACTGCAGTACACGTAGGGACTACAGGCCCAATCACAACAGAAAAGCAACACAGCATTAAAGAGATATGACAGATGAACAAACCATTGTGATTGTGAGTGACAGAGGGTAACGTTTGTGTAGCCTGCTTTTACCACATGGTTTCCATAAAAGGAGAAAGGTATTTATTTATAGCAATGAGCTCAACTATTGGCTACTTATTTTAAAGATGCGATTTTCTGACAGTCTTACACTGCATGTCACTATGGTGTGCAATACAAGGACTTAGTCTAAAATGAACTTGAAAGCACAAAGGTCAGCCTGGTAAGTGCATGCGTGTGTTTGAGTGTGCATGCACCTGCGCTGCCTCATCGCTGCTCACCCCTCAGCAGCAGACATCTCCAGGCCCAGTAGCACATTTAACCAGCCAGGTGTGAAACATGCAGAAGGCCAGATGAGGAGAAAGTTACATTCAAGTGGAGCAGAAATAACGCTGCGTTGCTTATTTGCATGGTTCTTCTGTGCAGCAACCCGGCAGCATCCCTCAGAACCACGGTTAGTATTTTACAGTTTGCTATTTCTGTTGTTCTGTGTCTTTGATGTCGAAAGGCTTTGTGTGGCTCTTCTCCACATGGAGAACAAAAGCCAATGCTGACGACGCAAAGCTTGAATGCATATTCAAGTTGCCACTGCAGAGTAATCCGGCGCTCGCTATCTGTTCAACACAAGAGTTTGCAGGATGAGTGTGTGTGTGTGTGTGTGTGTGTGTGTGTGTGTGTGTGTGTGTGTGTGTGTGTGTGTGTGTGTGTGTGCCTGTGTGAATAATTGCACATAAGGGTGTGTCTTTAATTGTGTGTGCATGTATGTATTTTTTGTGTGTGTGTGTGTGTGTGTGTGTGTGTGTCTTTGGACTTGAATGCATGCCTGTGCCTGCATGTGTGTGTCTGTGTGTGTTGGTGTGAATATGTGTCAAGGCCTATACGGCATGCTAATTCAGATGAGAGGCCACACTAGTTATCGGTATTGAACACGCGCCACTGTCAGTGCGTGAGCCTTTGTTTGGGGGCTGTGCTGTTCAGTAATGAGAGGGACTCTGTCGCCTCCGTGTGAGCTGTGGAGGGAGAGGAGAAAGACGCAGGAGTGACACACACACACACACACACACACCAACACCAACTCCCATCTCTTTCCAATCATGGACTCTGCTTCCTTAACCAACCTCAACAGTACATAAATTGTCAGGGACAGTTGTAGAGCAGCGCTCTTTTCAAGAGCTAACATCAATATATCTTCTCCACATTTGCCCTTCATACAGTTTTCTGTGTGTTTTTCCCTTTGTCACTTTATGGTGAAACAACAATATCTTATTTTAAACAAACCGTATCGTTTTTGGATAACACTTTACGCCCTGTCACAATGTTTAGCATTTGTAAGCAGTAGACAAACATCTACTAATAAATAGTTTAAAACACACTATAATGATAATTGGATGCAGCTACGAGGGCGTTTTAAAATGTTCAATAATGTACAATATGTGTCAACAATTATAGCTTTCTCTAAACATTTTATTTTATTATTTTATTGTTTTACGACAATGTCATTTATTATCTGGTTACACAGCAGCTTCCACTTATTGTGTTCCACAGGAGGAGTTATAGTTGCTGACAAATACATTAATAAACACTTAAATCTGCTTACAACTGCACCGTAGTGTGTTAGTAACCATTTATCAAATGTTTATATGCTACTTATAAATGCTAAACAGGGAGACTTAAAGTAGTGTTACCCATACCCAAATAGAACCAGCCATTACAGCTCTGCTTGCAGATTACACATTAGTCTTAAATTTTCTCGTGTTTGTCGGACATATTATTACAGATGATGTGAAACTATTACCCCCTTCCCTCAGAGTTTATTTTTTAATTCTCTACTATGAACATTCTCTAACCGGATAGGTTTATTGTCTATCAGTATATCAAAGTTTAACAGACACCATATTATATGCATGTCGGCTTGATGAATAGGTTTGTAAAAATCGTATAGACTACAACACTGATACCTTGGACTGTGGGGTTAGGGGGAGAGGAGAGGAGGGGGGGGTGGGTGAGACCTGTTGTGACCAAGGGGGGGTGGATGGAAATGGAGGAGGACCGAGGGAAGAGCGAGCAGCACCCAACTTTGAGCCATGTACACCAGCCATTCAGAGCCGACCTTGTAATCAAAGAGAGTTGAAAAGCAATTAACTGGGACAATTATAGCAGCCAGAGGAGGCTGAATGGTTGGCTAAGTAAAGCAGTGTGTCATTGAATGGAGATTAATTGATGAGGGGAATATTTCAAGGTCTCTATTTGGCCTCTAGAAGTTTAAGTCGAACATGTTTTGTCACTGTCAAAGCACAGAAGCCTATTCAGGGATTTCCCCATCCTCATTATCTGGTTGAGGTATCAAAACATTGGAGGTCAAAAACTGTTAGCATCCTTCTATTATGGTATCATACAGTAGAAAGTCCATTATAGAATCAGATTTTTTTTTTTAAATACAGCTATTGTTATCAATAAGAGGAGACTTAAAGGCACATCCGATATGTCACATTAAAGATTACCTATATAATTTGTGCAAGGCTTTAGCTACATTTGGATTTTTAAAGAGGTGTTGCAGTTCAGTTAAAAAGCAGAAAGACCCCACTGGTTCTGGTCACCCGGAGCCATGAGAGGGCAAATATCTTGACAAATAAAAAGCTCAGATGCCAAAATCTTTTCTGAAAAAAATCCCAGTGACTGTTGGAAGAAAGCCAATCTGATATAAAAAGCTAGCTGTTCCTAGCTTTTCACTAGGACCAGATAATTCAGGATGCAAGAAAAATATGAAGAGATGATTACAGTATATTAAGAGGGTTTACATGGGGAGGAGGGAAAACTGGTCGAGCAAAGAAGAAAAGAGTCAGAAAGGCAATGTGTAATGGTTAGTAGAGGATAAGCATTTACACAGTGATTCAAATATGATTGAATAATGAATGTCCTGTGATTATAACTACCTCATCTACATCAGTTATTTTTCTTTTTTCTTCTTCTTTTCTTTTTTTTTGTTGGAGCATTGTGTACTTGGACAACAAGATACCAGCTGGCTTGTCTGGCACATACAGGTTCTCTACAGTCACCATGGAGAAACTCAGTACTCCTCCTCACTCTGTTACAAGAATCCACGCAGCATGCATCACACATGAATAATCAAATTTTATCACTACTTTCAAACACACTCCAGCCCAGTGCTCCTTCCCCATTTCATTTTGTAGCGCAGTTTGCTCCGTCTATCAATAATTCAACAAGCGACAAGATGGAGGAGAATGATTGAGCTTGTTTTCTCTTTATGGTTGGACGACAGTCAGTCCAATTAAAAGTGGAGACAGTGTTTTTTTTTTCGATTTCCCTTCCATTTTTGGATTAATTAACGCGCATGTGTGCGTATTTGTGTGTATGTGTGTGTGTGTGTGTGTTTTGAATAGAAGCACAGAGCACAGGACTCTGCCTGTGCCTAGTTATCAGTGAGGGCCAGCCATGCTGCCGTCTCACTCGGCCTCACACTCAGTCAACGGTGAACAAAATAGCGGAGGGAACTCTGTCACTCACACACACACATGCACATGTATGCTCATACTGTATGCACAAAAGCACACGTACGCCCAAATATACCTAAATAGGAATCAGACATAAGAGGAATGTGACTTCATAAAAATCAAGCACAGCATACTCACACTTCTGACTCCATTTATATAAAGTTAACATTACGTTGCCTTGAAGGATAATTCCTGTTTATTACAACTTCGGTCTTTGTAGTTCTGGCAATTACATTTATGACAACATAGTAAGTACTGCATTAATTGTTGAGCTCTGGGAACATGACCGCATTGTACAACAAGGTCAGATAGGGCAAGAAACACGAGCAGTCTGATAATTAGCCAGATTATTTAAAACTGAAAATGAGCTCACTTGAGATGTCACTAATCACACCTCAAACTCAAACTTTGTTTTCTAAACTGGGGTTTGGTTTAAAGATGCATGCATTGATTTCTTTTGGCCATTTTGGGGAAACAGTACAAGCTAAAAATGCAACAATTACACATTATACCCTTATAAAGTTGTTGCAGTGAAGGTGTGTGCGATATCTTTGTAACACATTCAGCAGAAAGAGCAACGTGTATTTATTTGATCTATTGTTGATATAACAAGTCTACATCCATGCTGCTGTGGAATTAACTTAGCTTTCCTTGAGCTAAATGTTAATGTCAGCATGCTAACATGCTCATAATGGCAACGGTAACATGATGATCTTTAGCAGATATAGTGTTTACCATGTTCACCAGTTTAGCATATGAGCACGCTAATATTGGCTGATTAGCAGTGGCGCGGCGTGGGGGAAAATTACAGAGGAAGTCAAGACTCTATGTAAGGGGGTGGGGGATGACATTAGTCTACAGCTCACAACCACCGTAGTTTCACCAGACGCTCACACATTATTTAGAGGGGCGCTGTTTACCTACATGAGAATGGGGAAGAGGAGGGATGGCAGCTACAGCACAGAATATTTACTGAGTCTGAGTGTTTTTTATTATAATGACGACTAGTGTGTAAAACAGTGGAAGCCTGGCTTCCCTTGTCCTCCAGGAGAAAACGCCACTGCTAATTAGCAGTAAACCTAAAGTATAGCTGAGGCTGATGGGAATGTCATAATCCAAAGTATTGGACAAAGTAAAGTTCTGACACGCTGATGGTGCTAAATGAGAGGTTCAGGGATCACCAAATTTATTACAAATCAGCCTGAAGAAAACATGTATGTCCAGGTTTCATGACATTCCGTTGAATAGCTGTTGAGACCGTTCACTCAAAATTAAAAACGTTAACTAGATAAAAAGTCAGGTAATCACTACAGTCGGTGGATTTGTCCTTGGGATGCCATGAATGTCTGTGTGAATGTCTGCACCAAATTTAATGGCAACCCTTTTCACAGTTGAGTCTTTGCCATCAACTTCGCCATCAACAATTGACAAGCGCAGCTTTGAAACCTGTATGATTGTCTAACTTGTATTTTTACCCAGTTGCACTTTTGTTTGGTGATATTGTTGCATACTCAGTTCTTAGCAGCAAATACTGTGGTCAGTATAACGTTATTGTTACTGATAAAAAATAGTGACAGCAATGAAAATAAGATCCAGCCTGCAATAAAGTGCAATTATGCTTTAAGCCGTGGGACTTGACTTGGACCTGTATTTCTTAGTTTGCTTCTCTGGGAACATTTAAAGTAAAAAGGTTGACTGAGTGAATCTGACATCTGTGTCACAGCAAGAGAAGCTACATCTTTTTCTTCTTTTTCATTGCACAATATTTGCATGGATAATGCCTCAGAAACCCACATATGCCTTGACATTGAGTCGTCGCCCCAATGATCTCTATTAGGCTAATTAAGCCAATTAACCTACTGAAACAATTCAGCAAGGCCGCTGCACCACCTCGCCAACGCTGAACGAAACCCTGAAGGTACATCGCACAGAGGCGTGTGTGTGACTGATCCCTTCCCAGATACACCAAAAGGACAAGCACTGTTTCATATCATTAGCATAAACAAATTAGGGCATCGCTCCCTCGTTAGGCCAAATATGTCTCATTAGTGCCACAGCTGAACAAACCTCCTGATTAGGCCTCACTGTCTCCCTTTGAAGCCCGCAAAAGGAGAGTCTATTTTTTAATTAAGCTCATTTGCATTTACAAATGAGAAGCTAATTAATGAGACTCGTTTTCTGGGGCTTTTCTGGTTTAGCAGAAAGCATGTGGAACAGTTTCTACCTGCATGTAGAGAGGCAAAGTGTAATAAGAAAGCAGAAACTGTGGCTGAGCTTTGGCAATGTTCTTTGTGCTCTTCAAACTTTGAATCAAATTGGTGTTATGTAATTTCAAATGACTTAATGCACAGAGCAGAGAAGACATATAATTGAGATGTTTTTCTTCCTTTGTGTTTTTGTTGCTGCGTGAATTTACAACCAGCTCCCTTCTTAATCATAATCTTAGATAAGGCATCTACACAACATTGTTATGTCGCTCTGGTGGGAGTTACTGATTCAAGTTTGTTTTTTGTGGGTTCACACACACTTCGGGCCTCGCAAATCCCCGGGGAGCCTAAGGTGGGCAGAATAGAGCAGGGAGAAGTGTGGGTGGCTGTCATGCGAGGATAAGAAGGTGACAGGGCAAATACTGTGTGCACAAGTCTTAATGTGTGTGTGTGTGTGTGTGTGTGTGTGTGTGTGTGTATTTGTGAACCTGCATGTGTGTGTTGGAGGAAGCAAAGAGGGAGAACAAGAGGGAGAGAAAGAGGGAAAGAGAGGTGTGATATCATCAATTAAATAACCCTCCCACACAGCATCTGGTGCTCTCTCTCAGGCCGTCTGTCTCTTTCCCGACCGTCGCGCGCTGATTATCTGCTCCTCCGTTCCTTTTTCCTCTTTCTGCCGTTTGGTGGCATCAATCCCTTTGTTTCTCAGCCTGAACATGCTAGTTAGCCCGGGTCACAGAGTGCAGCCCCCCCCCCCCATTCTGCCTCTCTGAGCGATGCATCTTCCATCCACCATCAAAAAATATTCTCAGGTTAGCTTGAATGCAGCAGCTGATGGGAGGGGAAACAGGAGGGAAAAGACAAGAGGGTAGCAAAACTACTGACCCCACATTAACAAGGCAGATGTGCACACTTCCGCTATGCTCCTAACTCATGTTAACTGCGCTACCTTGGTTTTGGCCTTACTCCATGATTCAATAAGACACTTTTCCATGCTAATGAGGCGACTGTCCTCTCCGTCCTCCTCTGCCTCTCTGTCTTTTTTTTCCCTCTGTCTGTCTTATCGTGGAATGAGGCCGGTTCATGTGTATCGCGGAAAGACTATAATATGAGATCGAATGATGAGGATGAAGAAAGCTTTTATATTAATAGGCAGAATCCAATTATAAGTTTGTGTGAACTGAGCTAGCTGGAAAAATGAATTTGCATTTTAACATTTCAGTTTGATGTGAGATTCCAAGATGAGAGAAGGAGGAGGGGAAGCTCTGAAATGAGAAAAAAAAAAAAGGGGGGAGAATTACAGATATGCGATTTGGTGTGAATGGATCAAAATCAGTTGCTGGATCTGACAAGGTAAGAAGTGATGAATGGAAAGGAGAGATCTTGTAACACATAGGTTAATATGTTTTCTTTTTGTCTGTCGTGTTTGAGTGTGAGTGTGTGCGCTGACATGGGGCAGCATCTCTCATTTTGTGTGCCTGATTTTGGAATCTAGGTCAGCGTGGTGAATTAGAAACAGTCTGCATCCCTCCGCACGGCTACAGTGAATCCTTCCAATGAAGATTCATGCGTTTTCACATGCACACAACACCCACACACACAAGCACATACTCACACATGCACATCAGTCAAGCCCTAACAAATATAATCCAATTTTAGATATGAGCATTAGACCTTCAAAATTCCAAAAGATTTGAAAGAGGAAAATATTAAAGGAATTTCTATTAGGCCTGCTGACAAAAAATGATATGTGCCTTTGACAAATGAGGGCATTTTTTTCACACAGCAGTTCAGTGCAGGAGAATGATGAGTGTGACACCAGTGTGTGGGAATGAGTGGGATTTGATGGAGTCTGCGCTTTGTTGTAGAAACACTCTTGGTTAATGATATGCCTCTCTCATCCAGCCCGAGTCTCAGCTCCCCTCCCATTCTGCGAGCGAGGAGAGATAACGAGGGAGCAGACAAAACTTCACACAAAGAGAAGAGGAATCAGCACAACGCACGATCTCAGCCTTCACTCGGAGAAACTTTCTCCTCTTCTTCGTCTCCTTCTCCTCGGTCTGATTCCCGACACTCTTCAGATTCTCGTACAAACTTGTTCAAATACACCTACTGATCAAGTAAGGGACAGCTGCACTTGTATAACTCAACATGTTGGAGGGCTCACTGGAAACAAGTCCAGTTTGAATGTAAAATATAAACAAAACTGAATTTGAGCATAGCTCAAGGCGGGAACAGCAGTGGGGTGACGGAGACACTTGGAGTCCGTGACTCATAAGTTCGAGGAGTGTTGGTTTGAGAACGTGTCTGCTGCTACACTGTGCACGTTCCTGTGTGCACACTCGCCTTGCACGTTTGTGTATGTGTGTGTGCGTGAGTTTGCGTGTGCTTACATGTATTCATGCATGTATGTGCGACTCACAGTGGGACAGAGGCTCGTCCCCCTCTGGAGCACCATGCTCTGATGGATGTTAATGTGGACTGACGCAGGGGTGTCCCCCGAGGGAGGAAACACGGCCAGCAAAGGGGAGCGGGAGGAAGGGTGTGTGTATGTGTGTGTGTGTGTGTGTGTGTGTGTGTGTGTGTGTGTGTGTGTGTGTTGGGGTGGGGGATTCATTCCTCTAATCCTCTTCCTTCTTCACAGAGCTGGAGCGGGGAAGAGGCACTGAACCGCCCAATGAATAAATAAAAGCCTCAGCCCCCGCCTCCTCCCCTCCCCTCCAGCCTGAAGCCCTGCACAGGAGCACTTAAAAGCATTTTAACAAGAGAGTCACTTCATTAAATATGGACTTCCTGTCCGCAAAAACCCTAGAAGGAAAACTCTGTGTGACTTTTCACATTGTGAAATATGGAGAAGAATGTGGGGGTGGAGGGGGGCATGCAAGGGAGTTGGAGGCAGAAAAAAAAACTATTGCATAGAGAGACAAAGGAGAGCAATATAGCAGAGTTGGGGGGGAAAAAAAGGATAAGCAAAGCGAGATAACAGAAGCAGTGAGGTGGAAATTGGAGAGGATCTGTCAGATCTCTAAATTTGCAGAGCACACATCGGGTCAGTTTTGCATTCATAGTGTATCTTTTTTTTCACGTCTTTGCGTGTTGTTATCCATATTCAAAGCCCAGACAGAAAACAAATGTCATAAAATCATTACAGAGCTGAAAAATAAGATTGAAGACGAAGAAGAAATAGAAGATAAAGATGCAGTGGGAAGAAGCAATGGTAGGAAAATGAGTTTTGCTCTGAGATCAGCTCAATAACATTCCAAATTCAAAGGCGTCAAATCTGTCAGTTTCTCAAAAATTTGAAACTATGTTAAACGATGAAATCTGATAGCTTCCTTTGTATTTTGCGTTGCCTTTGCAAAAATCGTTCTGACTGCCTAGGTTCAGCTCACTGTTGCATTATGAATAAACCATTTGTTATGAACAGTTGTGTATGTGTTCAAACAGAGTGGTGTTAAAAGAGAATATATCACCTCTGAGCCCCTTTCACCCAAAGATACTTCATAAGTAACAAAGTACGTTAAGTTCAAGTGTCAAGATTTCCAGTTAGAGTCCATGTCATGTCTGAAGCCTCCATATTGGAGCCACACACCTGGCCTTAAAGCACAGAAGCAGAGCAATAAAAGCAGAGCAGCAAAAGAAGCTATATGTAAATTTTCTTCGACATGGTTTCTTGTCAGGAGTTGGTGGCAGCGATGGTCATTTGCCAACAGCTTCAGCCATTGTTATGTTTACAAGACAAGAGGTTATAATACGCCCTCTGGGCAGCGCTACTTCTTCAGAGTAGACTGGATGCTACAGAGACTTGCAATCGGAAAGTGACGAGAAGGTTTGGCCAGACCAGGGCTAGCTGGTTATCATGCTAACATCAGTAGAAGAAAAGAAGCGATAGAAATAGAAACAAAACAAAAGTTAACGTTGACACTGCTTTCCACCACTGAAGAAAAAGAATTGTTGGCTATTTAGCAATACCAAAACTTACATATAGCCCCTTTAACGTTCAGTTAAAAATGTATTTACATTTTTTTTGTTTGTTTGTTTAATTATTTGAACCTGGAGATGAATTTGGAAACTTCATCAGGATGCTGTTAGTAAACACTTTCAGATTCAAATGAAATTGAAGACAGAAAAATATTAAATGTAGTAATGTTTCGAAGTAGAGAACTGAATTGTTCTGTAAATAGTTTGATAGGAATAGTTTGACATTTGGGAAATACACTTTTTTTTTTTTTTTTTAATTTTGCCTGCAGTTACAGTAGATAAGAGTTGATACCACTCTCATGTCTGTGCATGAACTATGCAACTGTAACTGTTTCAATAGTTACAGCATGTGATCGTCATCAGAGCAGACTGTTTTTACATTTGGTTTGTGTGCAGATTTTTTTTCCAAAATGGCATGTAACATGTTAAATACTGAGCATCAGAGATGTTGGTAGATATATTTTGAACTCTGGACAGCGCCAAGTTAGCGGATTCCCCATTAGAAAGTCTTCAGCTGTGTCCCAATTCACGGGCTGCATCCTTCAGAAGGTGTACCCTTCTTCGCCACCACAGACCACAAACACCGACCCAAAATGAAATGGTCTCGTCTACTGAGGATTTATGCTTTGAGTCACCAGCTGTGCCCGCCCTTTTATTCATTGCATTGCAAAGCAACCTAGCAATCTTGACAACATGTAACCTTTGTTTAACAAGTTGAACCGTTAGCTGTTGAGCTGAGCTGAAACCCAATACTTACATTTAAAAGTGTAATCCTCTGGCTCTCTGTCGGTGCGCAGTGAATCTTGGGATAGGTTGGGCCATGAGGGATCCACCCGTTGGAGCCTTCATTGCCCAGGAAAGGAGCCTTCGAAACGGGACAGCCTAGTCGTACTGCTGTAACACAAACGGTCTTCAAATGCAGCCTCCGAAGGATGTGGCTCCTGAATTGGGACACAGCTTTTATACTAAGCTATGCTAAACGCCTGTCAGCTCTAGCTCTGTAGTTACTGTAATTCCCAGACATCTGATTGAATACTGTGCAAAAAACCTAAACACGTTTTTCAAAATTACTAAGTTTCCCCTCCTCTCAGAGAATTGAAATAAATAAATATCCAGTCAGCCTCAAGCAATGCAATCTTACAACTTGGAAAACTCTTTGGAATCTTTCAGAAGAATATCTTTTACATGAAAATATGTAATGGAAATAAATAACGGTAAAATCAAACATACATTATCAAATATATATCTTACAAATGTGATATTAACCTACAGCAGGGTGATGCGATGGCAGTAGCTCATCGCTGACGCTAACAGCTAACACCAGATTTCCAACCCTGTCGTTTGCATTGATTATATTCCCTACGAAATGTATTTGCTGTTGTTTAACTGTATATAAATGTCTAGGAGACAGGGTTGGATATTTGCCTGGGTATGTTTTCAAAAGCCCTACAAAGATGGATGTTGACGTAAGTGTCTTCTGTTTCGTCCACATTCTCTACACAACTCAATTATTTTCAGCTCAAAATCTCTGACGGCTTTGAATCCAAATCGGCTTTATGGTACAGGTCTGTCACACTGCAGCTAGAACAGCTTGCTGTGTGTTGTTTCAACAATGTGCTCATTCACTGTCACAGGATCGATGTAAAAAAAAAATCAAAGCAACTTTGTGTCTATGGAAAATTTCATGGTGCTATAGCAATGCTTGAAAGAACTATATCTCAAACGTCATTATCATACAACAGGTATTGCAACTCTTCTTGCAGTTTGAGTGCAAGTCACAAACTTTTTCCAGTTGTGCAGCATATTTCTCTGTTTTTCATTTTCTGTGAATATAAATGCTTTCATTCACGTTCCTTTGTGTATGTACATGCTTGTATCTCTGGTCAGCAACAGATTTGCACATTTACTCAACAGAGTTCATTCCTCTAGAGACCAGTGTGGATAAAGGAGCCTCTCATCAGTTTTGGCTTGTATGTGGACTGGGAGCCGGATTTCGTGGTATTAAGGAAACTGCAACAGTGCATTGAGAATTAAATAAAAACAAACAACAAAGTTCTTCACAATCCTAATTTTTGAGTGGATTTCATTTACTAGTTCAGTCATAAAATACATCTCTAGCTTGGGTATTCTTGTGGGGTTTCATCTTCATTAAATCCATCTAAAATGATACTCTCTTCACATCTCATAGACGTGACATATATACTATATAGGTTTCTAAATTCATTTTTTGTATGTCCTGTACAGTTGATGTAAAAAGCATGGACTGCTTGTTTGTTGTTAACATGTATAAACCAATATCATCACCAATAACTGAATAACATCCACATTCACATGGCTACCTTCATGATAAATCCATATGTCTCTACTAAAATCACTGCAATTACTGCTACTTAGTACCTGTGCCTCTTCAGACTATTTGGACTTCCCAGCAAACTACTCCTTTCACCTGTTGTCAATTTTACTGCTTTTAACTCAGTAAGCACTTTCTACCCTTTCCACTGTGATGGACATTACAAATCACTTTGCTGCCTCAAATCCTTTAATTCAGTTCAGATTCATTCATCACCAATTTTGTAGTTTGCTAATTTTTCTTTCTAAAGTAGGCAGTTGCATAGTCACCAACTATGGTTCACAACAAACTCCTCACTCCTCAACAAACTTGCGAGTCTGGGTCTGACTAAAAAACAAACATGTGGCTGAGTCTCTCCGATGTTTCCTGCACTAACCATCTTGATAAGTACTGCTCTTTCACCTGTTAGCCAGGCGCAAGCATTGGTGGTGGGTGGGGCACAAGGCCTGATCCAGAGTTTCTCAATGAGGAAGTAAGAGAAGATGTGCTTCTAACTCCAGTTTTCCAGTTTCTTTTCACTTCTTATGTGGGGAAACCATGTTAAACAAAATATTAATCATAGCAGAGTTTTCTACATAGTGTAAAACATATCTGGAGAGGAACTTTTCTAAGCTAAGTAATCACATCACCATTCAACACTTCAGCACGGTCAGTTTGAGTGGTATGTTACCTCATTATATCTGGGTCTCTATCAAATTTCTGTGTTTTTTGGGTGTTCAAGCATTAGGCGCTGAGTAGAAGTAAAGAAATTTAGGATTAATTTTCCTTCCAGAATATTATATTTATACAGAAAATTGTATGCACTGCCAGCAGGAAAGAGCTGCACACACTCTAAAGTCTGATACTGACAGAAGCGCTCACCCCCTCCTGCCTACCGGGCTTTTCTATGTTACCAAACCAACTGACAGCCATATAAATGAAAGCATTACAACCTTAAATACTGTTAGAAACTCAATCAGTACTGTGTGACAAAGTTAAATTTGCTTTAAGCAGTGTGGTAGGTGACTAAGTGATACACGTTTCCCCTTCCAGGCTTAACCTGAGCTGTATGCACCCGCTGCTGAGACCATTCAGTGCCACAAACCCATATCCTCAACTCAACCTGACTTGACTTGGCTGCTGCTGATACCGGCTCTCCTACATTCTCTCCTACATACCCTCAATCCTTCCCTATGGCAGCCTCTGTGAAGAACCGCTTAGGAGCTTCAGGGCTTGCATGATTTGTTCATGTATCAGAGTCAGACAGTAAATTCAGGGCCTGTTAGCCTGTGAGTGCTGTTCCTGGCTGCCTGCAGACTTTGGAGAGACTTGCTCCTGCTGTTTTGTTGGTAGTTAAACAACTGTCTGTTAATGTTAATAATAGTATTGCATATTGATTAAAACACTTTCATTATCTCAAATTCATTTCTTATTTCTGCTCCTGTCATGATACAACATGCAAACGAGTTGGTAGATTTTTGTTTAGTCGCTGTAAAAGATAATACACAAATACCATCAACACAATTGTCACGTTAAGTAAAACACTTGATTTCATCAGCTTTGTGTAGCCTAGACAACACAACACGAAGCCTAAATTCAAGTGTTAAAGATGTTCTCCTACATGTACCGAACACCTCTGTTTTCCACAGTTCACTGCATATCGAGCAGGGTATCATGAGGACGCAGGGTCTCCCTTTGTTTTTCAGAAAATCTTTTTGTCAAGTCCAAAATGTCTTTCAATAAAGCTGGTGGACTGTAGCAATGTAGGAGAGTGGACTCTGCTTACTCAGTCATAATACTCAGGTTAGGGAGCTGTAGAGATTCATTTGACAGCTGTGGCAACACAATTCACCTGCATACTGGTTTGTGCATTTGTGGCACCCATTTAAACATCCTATTGGCTTAAAACAGCGGCACCTTTAAGGGGGACGAAAGGGACTCCAAAGTGGGTCAGAGTAAAAATATCTTCAACAATTATTCATGGGACCCCGCCTATCTCTACCATACCTCCACCCTGTGAAAAATCTGCATTGCACTGCAGTGAGGGGAGACAAAATGGAGTGGAAGAGATAAGGAGTAAGGAGAGACATGGAGGAGAAAGGTTTAGGGTGAAAAGAGCGAAGACAGAGCGAAGAGCGGGTACTTTGTTTACTTGTTTTGGCTTGGCTTGTGATGAAACGTGGGTGCAACGTGCAATGCACAAAGAACAATGTGCAATGTGTGCTGTGCAAACACTTACTTTGATGCTCGATGCTAAACTTTTCTAACATTTGATCCATCATCGTCAGCAAACCTCCCACCAAACACCAACACTGTACCCACCATTACAGATGACTGCCAAGACTGCCTGAATTAAACATTTACCACACCGATCCACAGCTATCTCGTGTACCTTTCTCTCTTTTCTGAAATGGGGGGGGGGGGGGGGGGGGGGGGCTTTGCAAAGCAGAGACTTTGTGAAATCTCTCTGATTGGGCAGGTACAGAGTGTGGTGTTCTGTGATTGTTACAGCAGTGGGATTTTGGAGACTTTGGTTGGGCGCTTAAGGTTGAATGTTGTTGTTGTTTCGTTCTTTTGTGATTGCCTGTACCAAAAACGCATCATGATTGGAGCAATTAATCAAATCAAGGATTGTGATTGGTTGCAAGGAAAACTAGATTCCAGTGCAGCAGAAGGGTGTCATGGCTGCCAGGTCCCTGTAGGTCTGCACTGTAAATCCACACATTAATCAGAGTCGGCAGGGAGAGATCAAAGGAGCCTGTTCCATCTTTACTCAGAGCAGCACTTTGATGTTTATGTGTGTGTGTGTGTGTGTGTGTGAGAGAGAGAGAGAGAGAGAGAGAGAGAGAGAGATAGAGAGAGAGAAAAGAGGAGAGAGTCAGACAGAGAGAGTGGGGCTCAAAATTAGGATATGATAGACAGCCTGGAGAGAGAACCTTCATGTGTGTAGCCTGCTGGGTCTTGATACACAACATATTAGCAATAATCAAGATCTGGTGTAACTTTGAATATCAACACCCACCGAATCCTGTGTTCACTGCTCCCATGAAATGATCTCATTCCACCGCATCCACAGGAGTATACAAACCGCCAAATTAGCACATATGAGGACGACAGGTTGATACAGCACATGTACAGTGTGGATGCTTGCGACCACATGTCTGAAAGCATGCATGTATTTCACACACACACACATTCGTGTATGTGCACACATGCATTGTTCACTGTCAAATATGACAGTGCCCCCAAATCCACACCAATAGGAGATGCTTTCCTGCCCCATGGTGGTCCTCTACTGTCACTGCAACATAAGCCTTCCTCTCAGCGCACACTCAGTCACAGCAAAGTGTGGTATGCCACCATTGTATGGCAGCTGAGCCTGCAGTTGCCATGGCGACATAGAGCCGCAGCACAGGCTTTAAAAGCATCTTGTATTATTAGTTGGTGTGTTGACACTTTTGCATTTCTTCCATTCTCTGTGAATCAGAAGCTTTTAGCGCTCAGTCCTCCTTGAAAAAGGTGACGACTGTGTGTAGTGCTGTCAGTCTAACACTAGGGGATGTGGTCACAATTGACTGAGAAGTAAAATTGTGCCATTATTGCACGCACTGGATACGTTTCTCACTCTAGACCATTAGTTACAAGTTAATATTTCAGCTCTTTATATTATACAATATATATATTTTTAACAGTGTTCCCATCTAAGCTTTTCTCTGGTCTGCATCTTCTTTACTAATAGCTTTTTTTAATTGTTAGATTTTTATAAATAAATACCCACTGGACAGAATTAACAGAAATAAATTACCAAAATGACACCAGGAAATACTAAATATTATTTATTGACTGATGCACAAAATTGTGTTGTCCATTATGTGGTTAAGGTAGTTTGTCAACTCATGGGCTTTTCTGCCATCTGCTGGCTCAAGTACTGTACATTCATCACTGGCTCCGAGAGGGAAAGTCATCACATGGTCCATGCATGACACTGATGACATGTTTTTCATCAGCTGTCACCATTAAAACATCTGTTTTGTCCAGTGCAGCAGTTTGTGATTCAGTGTTTCAGATGTAAACCTACAAAAATGTTTGACCAGAATGGCACATCAATATTAGGACAGAAGGGATCATGTAAAATTTTGTCTGATGTTACATTTTGATGTCAAAGGTCAGAGGCTGCATGTTATAAAACGCTTTATGTAGCTTCAAGCGACTGCTGTGAAAAAAGCTCATTTTTATGGAGTGAAGTTTGTTTGTGTGATTAATTACAGACCAGAATGCATGTCAGCTTCAATATCAAATGTGAAGTTTATTTGATCTAGAAGATGACATGTATTTTGGTCTGTAATTAATCACACAAACAAACTTCACGTTTTTGTTTTATGCTCCTCCTTTTTTAAGAGCTTCTTATTAACTAGACTGTGTTTAGTCACATTGTCTTAGGCACAATTTATTTGTTTTGAGTACACGAATCACACCTTTGTTGTCACTTACCTGTTTTTTCATTCAGTATTTATTGATCCCTATTGGATAAATGTCTGTGAATGTTCTCATTTGTCCAGGTCATAGTTATCATAATAACTATAACTATTGGATAAATGTGTTTAACGTGTGTAGCTTTTTCTTGGATATTCACTCCCACAGTTTTATATTATTGCTTTATGTTTCTCCTCTGTCTATTTCACTGCTAGACTGTATTCAGCGCTAGTGAATGCACACAAACAGACATGCGTTGTGTTAAGTGCATCAAATGCATCAAAATTAATCATCACCAATGAAAAGACTTGACCACCATTTGTGTTTAAATCTGAATTACAGCCCAATACACTTTTCAGGTCAGGATGTTATGTGCGGTGCAACAGGATAACACTGTATATATGTAGTGTATTACATGCATAAATACAATCACAGTCAGATTTGGTAGTGCCTGAGACTGTTGAAGAACTCAGGCAATAACTGCTTTAAATCTCAATTACTGACAGCTAAACAATTAAGTCAGTCTAAGCTAAGTACCAATTAACAGCACGTGTCAGTTTTGATAAAAGTCTGGTAATCAATGTTTCATTGAGTTTTCAAGGCAATACGAGGAAAAATGTTCAGATGCATGTAATGTGACAAAGGAAAGTCTAAAAAGTCAACCATTTGTCAAACACATGGTCATAATTACAAAGAAGTCACTAATAAACCCTGACTAACTGAAAGACACTTATTAAGATGTTTACTTAAAGATCCTCGCTTGACATAATCTAAAAAGTACTGTGCTTTAAATAATAATTTGTGTCTGATATAGTTTTGACACGAAAAAGTTGAAAACAATGTCAAATTATGTCTCCACATTAGACTTGTGTAAATTGCATATTGGACTGTGACTGGCTTCCAGATTAGTTGTGATGTGACAAAGTCCTGATGTAGGTTCACACTTTAAACTCAGATTTAAGGTGTGCACGGAGAAAACCTCGCCCTTCAGCAGATGAATGTGAAACTAAACTCAGCATAACAAACAGTCTCGAGAATAACCACCAAATGAAGTCTGAACCTCTGAAATTCTCAACAAGGTAGCTTACTTTTTTTTCTACTTTTGTCTTCCACAAGGTGGCACCATCACCTCAACAATTTCCCAAAGAATATAAAGTACAAATGTGAGGGGGGACTGAGCTTGCAGAGAGTCATGTGGAAATTTCAAATGTATGATTGTAGTAGTTTTTCCACACATCACAGTGTAATGCTCCATACTGGACACAATGTGGCAGCCTCACCTTCATTATCAAGTTTAATACTTGGCCTGTGGCAGTCAGGACACCTGTTCCTTAGCTCCAGGAAACCTTTTACTTGCTCTTTGTCTTAAGTCTAATTAGAAATCTTATGCAAATGTTTACTAATTGTCTATACTCAGCCCTGTATTACTGCTACAGGGGTTTCTTCAGCATTGAATTCAATGTGACATCTCAATTTCACTTTTACCTTCTGTGCTATCACAGTCATTTCCTTTTCTTTTCTGAAGTGTTTGGAATTTCAGAGCAAAACCCTATATACAGTATAGGCATATAATAAGAAACTAAAATATATTACTGCTACTCTATAGTTTTCATGAAGGTTATGCACATGAAGCATTGAATTAACTAACATAATTGAGGCTATTTTTCTTTTACTAATCACTGTCTGGCCAGTGTAAGATGCTACATCACCTGCTTAGGTGACTGAGTGTAACCTGTCCCTGAGCATTTATTGCCAGTGCTGACACAGTGAGTTTACAAGGTGAAGCAACTTCCTCCGTAAGCTCAGGCTATTGTTTTTTGTATCTGGAACAGGAGAACAGAACAGGTCGCATGTTCAAACCTCACAACCTCCTTATGTCCTTTCAGTGACTTTCTGCACCTGTGGCAGATGTCTTCTTTAAGAGGTGAGTAGCCTACTTTTCACCCACCTTCCTGTCTGATACTGCTACATTAAGGTTTGCACTGAGCTCATGTTGCCTATAAGCTGCTGTTTGTAATAGCCTACCCCTTCTTTCAAGTGTGAGCTATTTAAATTCTCTTTATTGAAACAGATTTGAATGGGTTGTAACATAAAAGTGAACAATACAGTAACAGACACGGCTGGGCTGTGTGACAGTTTGCGTCGCAATTATCACGTTATAGTTGAAATTTGGAGCAGACCTGCGCTCTTCCCGAGTTAATTAAAACGCCCCCCTGATTGGACAGGCAGATAATCCCGGAGGGCCTCGTGCTCCTACTAACTTGCGAGCAGGGCAGCGCGCGAGTCACAATCTGCCCAAGGCGAGGGAGGGCGAGAAAGACGCGCGAGAGGAAAGCGACTGTAGCCTACGAGGGGGGACACGAGCGCTCCGGTCTCACCGAGCACAGTTAAGAGAAGTGTTGTTGAACGTGGGCTATGCGCGCAACAAGGGGGAGCGCAGTGTACAGAGGAGGTGAATGCATGTAGAGGCTCAGCTTCAGATTCACAGCCTCCTTCTTGAAGAGTCACTGCGCTGACAGAGGAAAGGAGTGAGGGAACACAGAGGAACTCCTAGAAAACAGCAACTCCTGGAGAGAACTGCGTGAGTAGGAACCTACAGTCTTCAAAACAAAAGACAGGACAGCGGGAAACACGGAAGAGTAGACTTTTCCTGGTCAGAATCTGCTCTGCTAGAGAAAATGAATGTCAGCGATGAGAACCTGCTCAAGTCCATCAGCAACGACGCGCTCCTCGACCTGACGCAGCGCTACGGCCAGTCAGCCTTCGGATTCGGCGCTGGCCATGGTCCTGGAAGTCCCGGTCGGTTCCCACTCACACCGGCCACCGACTTTCTCTCCGGGCAGACCGCGAAGTCAAACGAGAGCGGCGGGGAGCACACTAGCGACGACGAGGACGGCTTCGACTCCCTGGAGTCCCGGAAGAGGGGCTCGTCGTTTGGCGACGACAAGCCCGGGGGGCCTCTCGCCAAGAAGTCCAAGGAGCAGCGGTCCCTGCGGCTCAGCATCAACGCCCGGGAGAGGAGGAGGATGCACGACCTGAACGACGCACTGGACGGCCTGCGCGCCGTTATCCCCTACGCCCACAGCCCCTCGGTGAGAAAACTCTCCAAAATAGCCACTCTCCTCCTGGCCAAGAACTATATCCTCATGCAGGCTCAGGCTCTGGAGGAGATGAGGCGGCTGGTGGCGTATCTGAACCAGGGACAGACCATAACTTCACCAATCCCCACCGCCCTGGCTCCCTTTGGACAGGCTGCCGTCTACCCTTTCTCGGGATCTGCTCTCGCCACCTGTGCCGAAAAGTGCACCACTTACTCCGGGACACCGTCGAGTCTCTTCAAACACTGCAACGACAAGCCTTGATTTGGTTTAATTTCTCTTTCTTGAACTTTTACCTATACTGCACCCATGTCGGTCTCTCTCCCACTCTAGTTATTTTTAAATCATTCTGTGGAAAATAAGACGATTTTAGTCGAATGCATATAATCTTAAGATATGGTTAAGTAATTATACAGCAATGTTTCATCCATATTTAACAACAAACGCTACATAGAGAACGATCTGTTTAGGCCTTCTTATAGGATGAAGTCAAAAACCCTGTCACTTTCTCTCTCGCTTGTACTTTACAGAGACTACAGGCCATGTCCATATGATAAGTTTGGGTAAATTTTTTAGAAATGTTCTGTCATCAGCTCTCATTTGTAATCTATGCAACATTTAATAACAACAATAAGAAAAGTAGAAATGCCAGGAAATGCGCCCTAATTTCGACATTTAGATTTAATAGGTACAACAATTATGAAAGGACTTCCCTTGACTGACTGTCCTGATGCTGTGTGGGGAAAAAAATCTAATGTGATTTTGGCTGATATATTTTCTGAAAAGATGTGTTCACGAGTTTTTTATTATTATTGTTTATTATTTTTTTTTAAGTTATTGCACATCTCACATGATTGTATTGTACAACTGTGGAAAAATCACTTGCTCCAAGCCCGGCTATACTAATGGTTATATACAGCCTGTACACGGAAAAAGCGTTTTGGTTGTGTTGCAACATGGATTTCATATATTGTTTATATGTCTTTATAATTAAAACACATATCTATGCTTGGGCCCGGTTTGCTTCATTTCAACAACCATTTCACAGCCTTTAAAACTCACATTAATAACATATACAGATTCAAATGGCAAATACTAGCCACAATTGCATACGACATATCATTTTCATTTTTTAAAATGATTGTTTCAAACACATTTATTTTCAGACTTAAATTAGGTGGACATGTCAGGTGACAGTTTAAAACCAGTTGAAAACTACTCTACCTTTAACGCAGGAGGCTGTGATAAAAAAAATAAGTGGAAGAGGAACTGTAAAATCATAGACAATCAGTGAATAAAAAAACAAAAAAAAACAACTGTCGCCTCTCACGCTGCTAAGATGATTTCCAGCTCTCACCCTCTGAGTGGCCCTCCTAAAATGAGTTGGCAACTTTCTTTTCTCGCATGAGAAGCCTCTGACATGAAGAGATAAGTCTAAACGAGCTCAATGGGGCTGGTGAGGCCCGTTTGGCACGCAGTGGGGTCGGTGGCGCTGAGGGGAAGGGCGCAAGAGCCGCCCGGGGCACCCAGGACCTGTCTCTGGGTATTTGGGTGATTGCAGGCTTCCTTTGCCGGGCTCTTATACCCTGGACAGCTATTAACACGATTTCAACTCCTGTCTCCCTGCTCGACTTAATTCAGTGAACGTTATAACGCCAGTTTCCCTTTGCAGGTTGGGGAGTGGATACATTTAGGAGAAAAACTATCTGGAAATTGATGTTTGATATAGTGAGGTGATATTTATATTCCTGAAAACATGTATGTACATGTGTGTCTTCTTTGTCTTTGATTGTCTTGACTGCAGTCACATTTACCCGGAAACAGGAACATTCTTGGGATACCTTTGTCCATGTGTAGGTGCTATATTATGCCTCTTTTTGAGTTAATTATATTTCTATTAAGATTTTTTTTTTTGGCATTAAAAAAAACCCCTGACTTGACAATAACAGCAGACCTTTACTGTAATTGTAGCCAAACGTGCCAGTAAATATTATTTTTTCTAGCTGAATGATTTTTGTGTTTAACAGCATCTGTCTCTCATAATAATTTCTATTGTGTTAAACCAAAAGAAATCTTTTAAAACACTTTTAATCCCACAGGTGTTCTTCCTTTGGCAACATGTCTACATTAATTTGGTATTTCTGTTTGCTCTACACAAACTAAGACACTGTTCAGAATACATTAGACCAGACATTTAGATCATGTCAGTCTATTTATGCTAGTCAGAGAGTGACTAAATGATCCACCCCAGTCTATTTAGTTGCATGTCACAACTACATGCCATCCATGGCATCTTAAATTGGCCCTCTGATGACACGTCTTTTCCGAGGGCCCACGAGACAGTCAGAGAAAGCGGGGATGAAATGTGACAAATGCTGTCGATGATGTGAGGACTCAGGCCCTGCACTCGCTCGGTCTCCGTACAGCCTAATTGCCACAAATTAGATGGTTGCCTTTTTTTTTTCTTTTCTTTTTTTTGCACGGACGGTTGGGTGGTCACTTTCACTCCCTATAGGCTTCTATATGTCAAGCTACTGAGATATATGCTTTATTGTGTCACCTTATTATCTTAATGGCCGTCAGAGTGCATGGTGGCAGTGTGTCATCTGGCATGTAGGCTGTATCTATACATCAAGACAGAGTTGAGATTTTGCTGGTAATGTTTCCTGGCCCTTTTGCCTACAAGCAGTGGATGGTGTGTACATACAGTTATCTTCATCTTTCCCCATACTGAGGATCGTTGTGTGGTTAAAATATGTGTAAGCTACATTTTCCTTGTGTGTTTTGCCTTTCCTTTGATGAATGCCTGAGGTGTGTTAAAACAACATCATTAAAAAAAGTGGTAAGGCATGCCTTGTGCCTATATGTGCCTGGTGTACAAAGTATGTATGTTAGTGTGTGTGTGTTGAGTCCTTATTTGATAGAGAGAGGTAGTTGGGAAATTATAGTCATTTTAATTAATATACACTTGATTTAATTTAAAATTTTAATGAACACACAGGTCATGCCACTTATAGCATTTGCATTGTAGTGCAATAGCAGGTTGCTACAACTCAGTGTTGTAATAAAAGAAACTGATCCGAAAAAAATATGATGTGCAAGTGCTCAATTAAACAAATCTGAATCTTTTAACAATACAATTACAATTACTCAATGTCAGAATATGTCCTGGACATTTCCCAGTAGAAAGTCTGCCATGTGTGTCAAGATGTTTAACCCCTAAAACAGTATTTTTAGAAAAAAAAAAAAAAAAAAAACTCGAGGAGGCTGCAATAATACAAAAAATATTGGAGGTTGTCACTAAAAACTACAAACAGTTCAATTTACAGAGAAGGACAATTATTCCCACTTAAAATATCCCCATGAATATCTCACTTGCATTCAATTGTTCTGTTATACCATCACATGGCACACAGAGCATAAAAATGAAAACACATTTGAACCTGCATCTCCTCACAAAAACAAATTTACAACTGGGTGGAGTATTACAAATGAAGATAGTTTCTTCTGTAATTATAATGTCAAGTTATAATCACATTGTTGCTGCCATTTACTATGTTTTTAATAAACAAAAAAAACAATAACTAATCCATGCAGTTTAAACTGTTAGGATAAATATTAATCCGACACTCAAGTAAACTAAATAAGAAAGGATAGAATAAATCAAATATCACAACATTTCAAAGTGCTGCCACAGATTGACAGCTCACCACCTATTCTCACCTATTGTTGATTGTTGACAGTGTCTTTTTCGCAGACAAACCCACAGCACTACAATCAGTGCACTACCACTCTCACGACAGCCCAGTGTGTTGCAGGCTACGGACAGACTGTGTGATGTCTGTAAACATTTGTGTTTGCTCTCAGTGGGATAGAAAGGGAGTGATTTCATTAGCATGGCTCGGAGCTTTGAGGTATGTTTGTGTGCTTTTCTCCAACCCGATGGTATAGTACTAAAACCATATGCCCTTAAGTGCGTACCTCTGCCTAATGCATCTGACAGCGCTGTTTTCTCTAATTAAGTTCTTTCTATGTGCGAGCTCATGTGTCTGATGCACACTGTAGCACTCCCTCTCACACACACACACAGCCCTGTACACAGACTGTATTTACAACAGGGGCCTTGAAGGAAAATGAACATACTTCAGCTCTGATTATGTTTCTAGTGGGGGAACATAAAACATTAGATTTTTTTTTTTATTATTATTAAAATTTGTTCACAGAAGCATAGCTCTGGCCTTAGATGCCAAGTGACATAGAAGGTTTGGTTGTTGCAGGCAGGTTCATGAGGGGGAGAAGGGGTGAGGAGGTGAGATAAACAACCGAGCTAGACTAGTTGGTGCATGCATGTGTATGTATGAGTGTGTGGTGTTCATCAGTGTGCGGGGTGGGAGAAGGAGAACATAACATGGAGTAAGAGGTGCTGGTGCCTCAGTGTTTTTGTGCCGTCGGTGGCACTGTAAGGATGGCCCCCACCCACCCACCCATCACCCATGGACCCCCAAACTTCTCTGCTTCTACTGTGACATCACACTCTGTCGTCCCTCCCAGCCCCGCCTTGTCGGAAGCGATGAGTGGGTGAGTCAGTTGGTTCCGAGGAGCCATGTGATTCGGGGCGACATTGCTGCGAGTGCAGCGGGATGGGCCGAGGCCTTTCATTCGTTAATCAGACGTCTAAAGGGGGGTGGAGAGGGGATGTCTGTTTGTATGTGTCTGTGTGTTTGTGCATTGTGTGTACGCATGTGTGCGTGCGTGTGTGTGTGTGTGTGTGTGTGTGTGTGTGTGTGTGTGTGTGTGTGTGTGTGTGTGTGACTGTGTTTTGTGCTCATATGGCCGCAAACCGTTGAAACATGGCAGTCAGGCAAAGCGTTTTGCCTATCGCCACAAGGCACCTGACACCACGCATGGTAGACCCAGACAGTGTGGCAGGGGCCAAATTGGGCCTGGTGGGAGGGAGCAGAGACGGAGGCCGGATAGCAAGCACCGGATGACAACAGTCTGAGCTACTGTCGAAAAATAATGTCCTATTCAGGGCCGCAGTTATCTGTCATAGGTGCTCTGTGAGAGGGGCTCATGTCCAATATATCCCATGGTTTGTGTCTCCAGTCTGAAGAGCACAGATTTGTTGCTTCCCCTCCGCTTCGTTAAAGCCTCACTTTCTCCTCCTCTTTTCTTTTACTAACATGCCTCCATGTTTCTCCTCCACCCACAGTCCCTCCCCCTTTTCTTATCACTGTGTTCATCACTCTCACCCTTTCCCTTTTAGCTCGTTGTCTTGACAGAGGATCCGAGCTGACAAACGGGGGCATCCGTTACTGTAGCACTGCCTAATCTCTGTAATGGCCCCACAGATACAGGACTGGTGGTGTGCAAACACTCACACACATGCACAGACACAGACACACACAGACACACACACACACACACACACACACACACACACACACACACACACACACACACACAACCACACACACACACACACACACACCTCAACTCGCTGGACAAATGTACATGCAAAGCCCTGGGGTCAATAATCATCACTGTGTTCACCCTTTTGTACACACTATAACCTCCTTCACTCACATAGACTACTTTGTATCAGCTCCTATCTCGCTGTGTCTCTCTCCTTTACACACACACACACACACACACTCACACACACTCACACCAGCTGAGGAGCACCATGGTTTTGTGGGGAGCAGGGGGAGCTCGTTATCCTCATTAATTAATGACAAAAGCGATGTAATTGGCCATCCATAATCCTCCATGCGGAGACGGTGTGACAGGCAGGGCCAGGACCATCGACTACAGCGAGTGCAACTCATAAACACACACAGAGAAAATGAAGACACTTTTCATCCTGTTTGTGTGTGTGTGTCTGTGGTTAATGATGTACTTGAACGGCAAAACTGACTTATAATTATGAAGTGATACTAAAAGTTGTAACACAGGGGACGTGTTTCACCATATATTCCTATTGCTTCCACACAAATGAAGAACAATTCAAAGTATGTCACTTCATTTTCTAATTCTCATCCTGTTGTGGCATTTGAGGCTCCACTGGGCCCAGGCTGGAGCACCAGGCTGCAACATGCTGTAACCGCCCCCCCCCCCGAATGAAAAGACAAGATTAATGGCACTTCCTGTCGGCGACGATCTTGCGCTAGCCTAATTAAAACCATTGGAACATGCGCGTGGCCAAGGATCAGTGGCTTTTAATGAGGAGCTTGTAGGCTGATTTGGGCCTCATTTTCTGCTTAATAAGGCCGGTTTAAAAAGTAATTTTGGAGGGATGTGACTCCTTTAAACCTGCTCATTATCAATGATAGCGCTTCACTTAAGTACTTCAGGAAACGCTGTGTTTAATTAATATTGTGTCGCGCACGTGGATTAGCTGACAGGCTGGAATGGTGGAGTGCGAGCAAGTGAGCAAGGGAGCTAAAATTGATGAAGAACTTTCAAGGGCACTGATTTCATTAAGCAGCTTCATTACAGCCCAAATAACTCTTCATGTCATTTCAATGCTTCGCTCTCACCACACACACACACACACACACACACACACACACACACACACACACACACACACACACACACATGCACACACACATACACATACACACACACACACATGCACACACACATGCACACACACATGCTCACACATGCTCACACATGCACACAAATATTCCTGTGCTGAATGGCGAAGGTACACCAAGGATTTTTACATTTTGAGTGAAAATAAAACAATGACATTTTTGCTTCAGGCGATCTGGATGACACCTCTTCTCTACCTGACAACATTTTTTGTATGCTTTCTCTTTGTGTGATGCTGCCACACAGTATTAACAGGACTGTGTTTTGCCATTTAATGTATTGTGTTGTGGTTTTTTTCATATTGTTTTTTTTTTTTTTTTTAATTCCCCTCTCATTTCACAGCCTTTTCTTTGAGAGCTTGTAAACAGGGCTTTTAAGCTCAAGCAGTTTAAGGGCTTGAGAGAGTGCTGAAGGAACTTTCACTATCCACTTTTAACCCTCCCACAACAGTGAGGCTACAAAGGCTCTTATGGGCCCTTCATCCCATTGTGATAATCTTCTTAGGCCCCTGACTCCACTGTTCAATATGTATAGAGTGGAAAAGAGCTGGAGTTGAGGGGCTTTAAGTGTCTTGCAGCTCAGTCTCTGTCTAGGACCAATTACCACACACAAACAGTCTGAGCACTTTGCTCTGTGACATGAGGCGCTTTTGTTACACTGTGATGCAGTTCAGTGTTCATCAGTCAATCAAGTTTACACAAGTATGTACTGAAATAGTTTATACTATTTACTCTCACTCTAAAGTCTTACATTATCCATAGCTTTCATCTTCTCATGCCTATACTTGGTTTTTATGTTACCAAACAAGCAGCCATATACTTAATAAAAGGCATTACAGCCCTGAATAGTGTTAAAAACTTAGAAAAGTTATGTGTGACAAAGTTTCACTTGCTTAAACTGGTGGTAGGTGACTGATCGAGACTTACTGGAGACTAGGGACTTACTACACGCTCGCAGCTGAGACTGTTCAGCATACAAACCTCTACAAACCCATATACCTGACTCAACTTGACAGATGCTGACAACAGCTCCCATTCATTGTCACTGCCCCCAACACTTCCTGTACATGCTGAACTGCAGTCCGTATGCCGAAGAGACCACTTGAGAGCTTATCAGAGTTGTTCATGTACCAAAGTCACACAGTAAACTGCCTGTTACCGTCTTAGCATGTTAGCCCATTAGCCTGTGGATATTACTTCTGATTACTGCTCCCAGCAGACTTTAGATAGATTCACCACCGTAGTTTGGTGTTACACAGTAGTTACACAACAGTAGTGTTAATAATCGGCTTAGATTCAGATTTAAATAGTTAAACCGTCCCCACTTTTTTCTTATATCTGCTACTGTCATAATGTAATACAAGGAAGTTGGAAGATTTTTGTTTATTTACAGCAAAAATAATACACATGTAGCTTCATATTTTGGTAGGAAAATGGAGTACAATGTTTAATTTCCATTCAATATTGGCGTATCAGGTTAGTGTGCCCTAAACTCTTGGCTTGAAACAACAACAACAACAACACCAAATCCTGGAAAGTTCAACATAATTATAGTACTTTTAACATTAATACTACATTTACTGGTACGCACCTTTTACATACTGAGGGAAAACACTCGAACATCACAGCACAGCCCTGAAGATTATAACAGATGACAAGGTAACGTTAGCTATTAGCTAAAATTTTATAAGATATCATTTCAATTTGTCCATAAATTATTTAAATAATTTTGACCCGATGATGGCGCTAGATGAAAAGTCGAAGAATCACCAAACTTATGAAAAAGTTAAGAAATAAAGTTTTGAAAATATGATGTAATTTCATGGCAATTCATTCAACCACCACCTTACACTGGTTCCTGAGGAAAAGTCAGGGGATGGGCGAAGTCATCGTCCTGGAGCTATAAATGCTTGTGCAAAAGTTTGTTCCAATTCATCAAGTACATGCTGAGATATTTCCCTGTACACGTGAAAACTTTGTCCTACTGGTGTATATCATGTGGGAACCATGACAATTTGGTGACAATCTGATAGTTAAGTTGTGATACTTCAGTCTGGAACAAAGTGGTGGACCGACTTGCCGTCACACTAACATTATCGTTCTAGGACTACCTCAACTAGCATGGCTAAAAATCACAAATGTGTAAAATGTATCAAAATTGGTTGATAATGTGACTCCAAAATTGAAAATGATTTAAAAACACACACTTACGCTTGTGTGGCTGCTCTGTTGCTACAGGCCACAAGTGTGTAATTGTCTGATGTGTGAACAGTCTGGAAAATCCCACGTACACTGTCATGAGTACAATTTCCTCTGTGAGATTCTCTCTCAAATTATTCTGTAAATCTGTCTACATTTACCTCGCTCTCTTCATTTACCACTGTCCTGCACAATTTGTAAATTATTTCTGTTTTATAAGCTTTGGGATGAGTTAAAAGAAACAAGTAGCTTCCAGGTTGGTTGATGGTTCACTCTGGACAGACGAGAGGGTGAAATCCAGAGAAAAACGAGGCGTTATATTTTCAGGGAAGAGATAAATTGAGAGAGAGACATACTCACTCTAATCTCCACAATGGGGCCCTGCTTATATTATTTCCGGCATGTCTTGTTGCTAGTATTCACACTGTACAACATCCTATCAGGTAATATCACAGTCTTTGAAGGATTAGCAGGAATAAGAGGGGTTTTACTCTGTTTTTTTTGAAAGGGATAATTCTTCTGAAATATTCTAACATTTTCATACTAATATGGAAATGGGTTTTTTTTTTTTTTTATCCTGAGGTTCCTTCAGGACACCATGATAAGAGAGTGGATGGTGTAAGTGATTGAAAAAGAGACACAGAAACAAGCAGGTATTGCATTATGGGGAGGGGTGGGGTTTCACAGAAAAAAATATTATGCAATAAATAAAAAGATTTCTCCCTTGTTCTTGCTCAGTAGGTCTCAGTGACTTCCAGGGTTTTTGATTTTTGTCGCCCTCTCTCTATGTCGTGTTATGGGTTACATGAAGGAGTTAACTCTAGGCTGCTAATGCTAATGCCACAGTGGTTAATGCAGGAGCTCGAGATAAGCCCTCTGCTACCTTGTTATTCCTTTTTCATAGAATGCAAATAAGAGGATAATAATGTCAGATATGATCCCTGGAGACAGTTACTGTTCTCCAATTGTTTTTGGGTCTGTGTCAAACAACAGAAAAACACCTCTTGTTTGTTTTCCACGCCATCCCCTGCTGTTTTTGTTTTGCTCATATGAATATCTGGAAAGAGATGAAATCATATGTGAGACATACCAAACATTGCAATGAAAACAGCACTTTGTTAAAAGACAATATTGCCCCCAATTAATGAATCAATTAACTTATCTAACTGCCAGGCTACTGTATATTCATCATTCATTATCAATGCTCTGCTAACCTTCCAGTGTTATCTCAGTGGTCTAATAGTCGTCCCCCAGGCCTCCTGTCTCAAGGTTGATCTGCACAGAGGATGGACATGAGACAGCTGCCCATCAGTCTCCTGCTACAGCGGGCCATTAGAGCATGGCCTGTGTTTGTGTCTATGTGTTTGTCATTTACAGGTTTAATTAGACACCGCTGTTAATGGAGGAGATGACTTTGGGGCTGTGGATGAATGACACTCCATCATCTCGGGCAGCAGGGCGACAATATGTTTCACTAAGAGCTGAGGAGGGGAAGGAAGGAGAGAGGAATACGGTGGAGGAGCGCAGATACAACAGAGGGAAAGAGTGAAGGGTGAAGGGAGGGTCATATTGGTATTATTTATGAATGGATGGCTCTGTCTGTGTGAGTAGGTGTATATACAGTATGTGTGTGTGTGTGTGTGTGTGTGTGTGTGTGTGTGTGTGTGTGTGTGTGTGTTTGGGGGAGAAATTGTGTGTTTGTTAATGGAGCCCCATACTGTATCTCTGCTGGTCCAGGTCACCTGCCGTTCCCTCTGTTGTGTTAAGGATTATCCCAGGAAGTGAATTGGAGCAACAGTAATGTGAAGCTTGCCTCTTACTGTAAGCCCGCCCAGGAGTCTCGAACACACGCACACACAACAGTAACACACACACACACACACACACACACACACACACACACACACACACACACACAAATGCACACACAGGGTTTTCTGGAGAGGACAGACCCCCCACACAAACTGATATAAACAGAACATATGCATAATTCAAAGGACCATGATCGTGACTTTGCATGTTATGTGCTTTTAAACATTTTGGACCATGAACTAACAAATCATAGATACATTTACATTAGTACTGATCAAAATTCAAAAACCACATAAGTAACATCATGGTTTCCAATCATTTCAACACAAAATCTATTTGCAACTATTTTGCTTTGAAACTTCATTTTTTCAAAAACATATATCACAATTAAAATTTTGTAGTGTTGATTTATATTCTATGTAATGGTTACGTTGTATGTGTATGTCTGGGTGTTAGCCAAAAATAAATACTCAATTATTGGATTAATTGATTAGTTGGTCATCAGATGGTGATAGAATAGTAACTACTTTGAAGTCAAATAATTCTCTCTTTTCATTTTATTGACAAAATAATGAAGTAATCGGTGGATTAATCAATGATGAAAATAGTAGCTGCAGCCCAACTAGAGATTCTTGATATGGAACATGCTATGCTGAAATGTAATGTGTACCTGATTTGTATTTAATGTTTTAAAGCCTGCTTTACTGCCTGATTGGTTAACATTTTGTACCAACCAGAATCTAAAATCCAGCAGGACCTTTGTGATGTTGTTTTGAGTTATTCATGTTCATACAGGTGCTGCAGTGCCACACAATAAAAACATGTTTTCCTCAAAACACACTGCGAACAAACAAATTAATTTATTACTTTTTGAGAATGGAAAGGCAAAATATTATTAATCCCATCCCAAGAATCGTAATCTTTCTTCTATTAATATTGCAAACAATAAAAACTGTGTTTTGTGATCCAAGCCAGGGAATTACACAGGGTACATTTATATTATCCCCCTTTTATGTACACACACACACACACACACACACACACACACACAAATACACAGATTTCTGATCTTCCTTATAAGGTGAACATGGGATTTCTGGTAATGTCCCGGCTCCATTTTCATTTTAATCACGCAATGGGATCAGACAAGCTGGTGGGGCGGGTTTGGCCTGGCTTGGTTGATTGTTCTGATTGAGTTTTCTTTGTTTAGCAGATATGTAATACAGCCTGCTTAAGAGGATTTGATAAGGGGAAGGAGGTTATTGTTTGATTTAATCATGTTCACTGAGGTGAACTTGCACTTCACTTTGTACGTCCACTTTCTGACAGGCAGACAGGAGGCTTAATGCCTCAGCACAGAGAGGGACAAGTTTGTTGGTTCTAAAACCATACTGCTGGTATGCCACCAAGCACCGCTTTGCATGGTTTATGATTTGAATTGTTTGTGCCATTTTTTTGTGTCATTCTTGAGTCATGATCGTTAAGACATACCTACCATGTCTGTGGTGCTCAGTATCAAGCACATTCATTCCTATTGAGGATGTAAAGCTTGAAAAACACTTGCTATACTTAAAATACTTTTTCTTTCTTTTTTTTAAATAAGGCTTGATAATTTCGATTGGTGGACACTATATATATACTTATATGTTTATACTATATATTAAATATTAATCAAACAGGAGTAAACAGTGCATTTGGCGAGCACTATTTTCAGCTGCAGATTTGGTGTACAATTTAATATTTAACGTTTTAATGTGAGAGTGGATGTTAGCACAGATGGATTAGTTAGAGGGACATCCCTAGACAGATAATAGAGAGATTATGGATAAGCAAATGTCAGGAGGATAAACTGTGTCATGAACAATGCACAAAAGGTGACATCAACTCAGACAGTTGCTGACACATGGACTTACAGTAAGGTTTTTTGGGGAAAACAGTATGTCTACAGTACATTAAAATGTACATGTCTACAGTATTGGCTATTTCCATTTTAAAACTGGTATGTGGACAACCTAAATTTTTTGCCAGCTTAACATACAGTTTAAAAGCACTGACTGCTTTCATCGTTCATCCTATCTACCATATTCATATAAATGTCATGCATGGTGGCCACCAAGGTGTCCCCATAAAAGCAGCACTCTAAATATGTCCATAAGGGTCTCCTGATATCTAACTGGTCTTGCCGTCTGCCACTGGGAGGATTAAGCAGGCTGAGGTGGTGGGGTGACCCCCTTCCCCTGATGTTCACTCTCCCTCTTACATCCTCACTCTCTGCTCCTCATTAACATCAGTAACAATAATCATCTGAAGAATTAATCACCACACAGAGATGGATTCAGCTACAGTACTGCAGAAATGAAGCAAAGCAAATATAGTATAATGCAGTTTATGTGTGTGCTACTGTGTGTGTGTGTGTGCGTGCGTGCATGCGTGCGTGTGTGAGAGAGAAAGAGAGAGTGAGAGAGAGAGAGAGAGAGAGAGAGAGAGAGAGAGAGAGAGAGAGAGACAGTGAGCGTAAGGGAGAGGGAGAGAGTTAAGCCTAGCATTAGCTTTGCTCAGTTTGTGGGTTTTCCTCCATCAGCGATACTATTATTTACACACGTCCCAGAAGGGGGCCTGCTCCTGGTCCAACACTTGAGCTGGTTAGCTGTTGGTATTTTGACATGACAGTTTAATCTAGACAGAAAGAAATGAGACACCGACATGCAAATTCCTTGTTCTGTCAGTATACTATATAGAAAATAACATATGTCGTGCCTATCTTTTTTTTTTTATTTACCAACCGACACGAACAGTTGCATGATTTTGAGAGAGATCATACAGTGGGTTTGGATTTCCTGGATCTAAGCATTACCGTATTAATATACATTTTTTAACAGTGTACCCTTAATTACTTAATCCTCTTATGGTCCCTCCAATGCTCTGAAAAATAGGGTCATGTGTGGTCGTGTGTGTGCGCGCGCTTGCAGGTGCTGAATATGTGACAATATACTGTATGCGTGCGTGCGTGCGTGCGTGCGTGCGTGTGTGTGTGAGATGCGGACATGCCGTGATGCAGACACGATGCCCCACTCTAAACGCACTGGAGCTCCATGACCCGATCGAACGTTACCCCTCAGCCCCTCCCCTCCCTCCACCTCCTTCAACCACTGCAAACACTCAGCCAGGCCCGTCCCATCAAAACCACATCAAGATTTATGTACAGTATTTATTTTAGCAGCGACAACTTAAACTTCAACATTGTTTCTCATTTATTCACTAAAACCTCCTTTATAAATTTCCATTTATTATTTTCCTTGTATATTTTTCTTTTTACGTATCTTTCTTTTGGGGAGCTT
Source organism: Seriola dumerili (assembly GCF_002260705.1). NCBI lineage: Eukaryota > Metazoa > Chordata > Actinopteri > Carangiformes > Carangidae > Seriola > Seriola dumerili. Next base: position 3,051,961 of record NW_019174298.1, on the reverse strand, counting down.
TTATTTTGTTAATTGTATTTTTATTATGTGACCTTTGACATTTTGGCTGTGTCACTTCCTGTCGATTCGCGTCATTCTTGGTCGTTCTCCACAGTCAGCGTCAGGCGGCGCTGAGGAGAGGTAATACAGAGGGAATACCCCTGCTGTCAATATCGCGTGAAAACGTGGTAAAAGAGCTAAAAACAGACATGATTTTCATCGTGAACAGGCCACAAACACTGTTACTTGTTGTTATAGTGGCTGCTTAAGTGTGTTTATGTTATTTTATCATGTACAGTATTTTTTGTAGCATGCTAGTTTCTCGATCATAAATTAGGCTAATAGTGGACGGGGCTAGTTTCTCATGCGGTTCGCCGCGCTCTCCCTTTTTCCTTTTAAAGGTGAGCACGTGGAAACCTGGTCATGAGAAGTTGCTGTACTGATTTTAGTGGTTCACACACAGGTATGTGACCTCCCCCTTTGTTATTGTTTTTATTATGAAAATTTCATCTGTATTGATAATTTAGTTACAGTGTATATTTTAATGTATGTTCATGTTCATATTTTTATAACATTTTATTAAATTTCTGCTGGTGGGTGAGAGGATAATTTTTTTGTGGAATATTTTAAATTGTAACTATATGATCAAATGTGATGTATTTTGCTTATTGGTGTAAGAGAAACTAGTAAATGTAGTGGTATGAGCTGCACTCTGTGCGCTCAGTTGGAGTCAGGCTGTGCTGAGGAGAGGTGTGCATGTAGAAACATGGCCATGAGAAGTTGCTGTACTGATATTGTGTTACACACAGCCCGCAAGAATAAATCCCCCCTCCCTGGTTGGCAACAGTTGTCCTCGCATCTTTTGGCATACACTGACACAACGCATAGTTCAGGGCAAGATGAAGCCCCAGGTTAGGCCAGCTACACATATTCAGAAAATTATTTCACAAAATTGCCTCTGAAATATCCCAAATTTCTCCTATCTCATGGTATTTTGGGCCTGCTGGCTGCACAGAGGCTTTGTTGCTGACTTGCTGGCTGGTTGACTGTGACTGGTTGGCTTAGTGTCAGCTGTTGGCCCAGCCAAGCTCAGCTCAGATTGCTCCAGATTAGGAGATGGGGCACTCTGAGAGCAACTATGATCCATATTAAAGCTGCATAAAATGAAAATTGCAAAGATTTAGAGACGGATCATAGGCCACAGAGAATTTAATCACAACCTGGCAGTGTGTGTGTGTATGTGTGAGTGCATGCATTTGTGTGTGTGTGTGTGTGTGTGTGTGTATGCAACTCTGTATAATACATAGCGCACAGTGACATGAGGATTATCGATGTAGGCTGTATTTACTTATCAACCCAGTGTTCAGAGATGTATCACAACTGTTTTATCAGTGCTGCAGCTCCTCTCTGTCATGACTACCCAAGAGATGATGCATGTAAAGTGTGGGGTTCCTGTGTTTTGAACTTTGGAGACAAAATGTGATGTTCACTTACAAAAAAAAGAAACAAAACAAAAAAAAAAAAAACATAACAAACATTCATTTGTTCTGTGTTGGTGTGTGAGTGGGCGAGAGTGTGAGTGTTTATGTGTGAGCACAGCCGGGGATGATACTGTTCCGGTGTCCTCAACACTTGTAATCCCCCTAAAGCTTTAAATACTGTTACTGTTTATTCAAATGGTAGTCTAGTAATAGATAGCTGTACAGAGGTCCTAAATTTGAAGTCACAATATCTAACCTATATTTCCTGTAATGTCTTAAAGTTGCCCACCCATGGCTTCAAGACTATGAATTAGATTTTACATAACTTTCTTAAATTTCACACTGAACTCTTTTCAATGATGCAATTTATGTAAGACTGAATTTAAGGTTTTGGAATAGCTATGCTGATTTTAAATGGCAAAGACAAAAAATGTTGAATAAGTCTTTACAGTGTATCTCAAATAAATATCACTCAGTTGCAACTTTATGGGCACTAAAATAATGAAATATCATGCATACAAAATGTTACATCAGTTCAGTAAATATGATAAATTGTTGTGGGTAACTATCCTACTGCATAAAATGTTATCAGAACTGGCTTCTACGTCTAAATATTAACATGCTTCATAGATGTTAATGCATGAATAATCCAATGTTTGCAATCACAAAATGATAGGGGCCATTCTGCATAAGAGTATTTTTACTTCAATGCTACAGTAATTAAATTTTACTGATAATACCGTATCTCTGTTCTGTCACTTAAGTAAGATCTTTAATGCTGCAAACAACAGCTATTTTCATTATCATTTATTCTGCTGATGATTTTCTTGATTCATTAATTCATTGTTTCATCAATAAACTACCAGAAAACCGTAAAATGATAATAATAAATTCCCCTCACAACATCTGAGAACACAAGATGGCGTAATCAAATGTCTTCTTTTCTTCAAATATTCAATTTACTATCATTTTAACATCAAGAAAAGCAGCAATTTCTCACATTTTAGATCCTGGAAATATCAAATGTTTGGCATTTTTGTTTTAAAAAATTACTTAATTAATGGATAACAAAATTTTTTGCTAATTTCTAATTGACTTATGGTTGGTTCTTTTACTTGTAATGGAGTATTTTTACATTGTGGTGTTGCTACTTTTACTCAAGTAAAGGATTTGAATACATTTTAGGTTTAGCATGTTCTTAAACAGGTACGTATAGTGTAGGATGAGATTTAGTTTTACTATTATTATTATTTAATATTGTTTATCGGGATGATTTGCATCATTTAATTAATTCTAACTACATACTGTTGTACTGTATGCATTTCATATTCTGTTCCTTATTTTATATGGAACTACATAAACACTGTACTCTGTGTTCTGTTGTTCTACAGTTGAAGTGGTCATCAAAAGTGGTCTAAGCTACACAAAAGAAGCTGTCCTCATGCTTTTACTTTACCTACACAGAGGCAGTTGTATTGTAGTCAGTCTTATTCACCTGTCCTCTCTCAAAAGTCTTTCAAATTAACTCTAAGAATAACCAGCTATATACAGTAGTTTAGCTGTCAATTTCCTCTACATTACTGGTTATAAAAAAAAAATGTTCTATTTCTTTAGAGTGTTGTTTTTGTGTGTGTGTGTGTGTGTGTGTGTGTGTGTGTGTGTGTGTGTGTGTGTGTGTGTGTGTATCATTGTGCATGTGTGTTTGCAGCCATAGGCAACATGTGTATGAGAAACCTGACAGCATTCATGACTCGTGCCCTATTTGTGCTCACCTGTATCTGCATCTCTGCTACATCTGAACACATACGATGTTGCCTACACAAATCTCATTTCTGTCACTGTCATTGCCTATCTCTGCGGTTTAGTGCAGGGTTTTGTGTCTATGTCTCTCTTCTGTTAGCTGCTTTCTCCTCTCTTTCTTCCTCCCTCCCTTTTCTTCCATTCCATATTTCCAAATCCCTCTCCAAGAGCATTGTGTGTGTGTGTGTGTGTGTGTGTGTGTGTGTGTGTGTGTGTGTGTGTGTGTGTGTGTGTCTACATGGTTCTCATACACACAAATGTGCGCACAGAACGCAGACTTAGATCGAGCAGATGGTGACCGTATTCATTTTTTCCCCGACTAACATTAACCATTCATTATAGACAGCAGACTTAGCCAATCCCACATCCGCCCCCATGCAACACATACACACACACATGCACACTCGCACACACATAATGTCCAATAATTTTGCCATTAGCCCAGTGACGGTCCCAAAATCTTGCGTGCCCCTCAGTCAGTGTTGATACTCTCTCCTTCCAGACGGTCCCAGCTCTGCTCTGACTCAATCTGTTGACATTTCTGATTCCGTCCCCATGACTCAAATTTCTCCTCCTTCACTTCATCAGCCCACAACAGGAATGAGGAGCATCTGACGATTCCCTCTGCCTCCCCTTCCATCCAATCCTGCTTTTTTTTTTTTTTTTTTTTTTTTTTTTTTTTTCCTTCCACTATCACTGTCTGGCTTCTTCTGGCAACTTCCCCATAAGTAAGAGAAACAATCACTCTGCTTTCCTCCTTTGTTTCTCTTTCTGACTCATTTACCTTCTCTCCTCATTTCTGTCTCTCTGTAATCAAATAGAAAAAAAAAAAAAAAACTAAAACCTGTTAGGCAGTAAATCAGGTTTAATCTCTGGCTTGAAGAAAAGATGAACATTAATCCACATCTGTCCATACAAATGTTTACCGCTCATATTTCAGACCTCATTAGGCCCTGCTGTTAAGCTGCGTGCTCATGGTTATGTACATGAATGCTGCAAGAAAAAAGAATGGAAAAGAGAGGCAGGGAGACTAATGTGTGTGTACAAGCGTAGTTTTGTGTAAATGTGTGTGTGTGCTTGCAGACATGCACGTTTGCCTCCTTGCATGCCTCCCCTGTAGTGAGAGCCATCTGAGAGGGTTTTGGCCCTCTGCCGCTCTGTGAGGTCTGTAAGGTGCAGAAGCAGAGAACTCTCACACACTTAAACTAATGAGAGTTTTAGCTGCAGTCAGAGAGCAGTGTGAGTTAGTGTTCCTCAGCCACCCAATGGACATCAATCGCCCTATGGCCTGAAGGCTTTACTCAGCTCCCTTTGCTAAACTGCACCCATCGCTACCCTTTACACACACACACACGCACACACGCACAGACACAGATGAGGCATCCTGAGGGGTCTAAACTGACTGGTCTATACCAGAAAGGAGTGTATCACGGTTTTATGCTGCAAGCTTTTCCAGAGAGAAGACTCGGCCTTTACATCATAATATTGAGAGGTCACTGCATACAAGGAGTGGACACAATAACCTGCTTAATTCAGTCTTAAAACAATAGTCTGGTACCCAAATGAACACTGAAACAGGTCCTGCTCCATACTGGCCATTAAAAGAATCTCCCAGCGGAAGAGATAAAGGAACAAAATCCACAGTCTGTTGTTCTTCAGCCAAAGCTGAGGGTGAGGCTTCAGGAGTCTTAGTTAGACAAACCAAGTGGGTATCTTCAAAAGTCATGGTGTTTTCAGTGAAAAATTCCTTCTTTGCATTTACCTGTTGCAGTGTATAGACCCAGCCACAAAGGTGGAGTTTGGTACTAAAACGACTGTAACTTTGGAAGATATCAACTGAACTCTGGATTTTGTCTCCCATCACTTACACTTGAGGCCTGTTAGGACAGAGTCTCTCAATAGGTAGAATGAACAGCAGCAATGATAGGCTACAACAATAAGCAAAAACGGTTTCAGTGCTCATATAGTCTACAGCTACTGTTTGCAGGTAGGCCTGAATGCCAGCGGGCGGTGCGATTCACATTCCTGCGACCAGTTTCTGCTATTCTGCCGGTCGACAGTTGGCGGCAGTAACACGCAAAAAAGCTCAGCAAAGGCAGAGAAGAAGACAAACAAACCGGCGAATGTGCATGTTATAAAAGCATGATTTAAAATGCTCAGAAAATTAAGCAAATGCTTTCAACATGTTTGTTAGGCCTCAGGAATACACACAATGTGTTTTAGAGGGAAACAAGGAATCTCCACATGGTACCTTTTTAATTTTTTTTTACTGCTTAATTCAATGCAATACAAAGCTCCGGCTGGTATGTTTTGTTGAGACTACATCAGTTAGGGGTTGAGTCAGTATTTAAAGTCCACAGTGTGCAGTAATGAATTGCATTATATTGTAAGGAGTTTGTAAAGTCTCTTATTTTGGACTTAATGACAGACACACCATGTCATCACCATCTCAAACTATAGTGATAAAAATGATCGTAGAGCTGATTTGACATCTCACTAGGAGTCTCAACAAAAACTGAAAATTTGAAGCTTCACAAAGGTGATATTTATTGTATTGTGCTGTTTTATATTATGTTTATATCTATGTTTTTGTGTCCACATCATGTGCATGATGATATAATTCCCTTTGTGACATATGAATCAGAGGCAAAGCCTTTAATTTTTGTGTTATTTGGTGAGATCATAATGTAAGATTCATTCCATTCTTTTGATATTATCCACACAAAGGCCATTAACCTTTATTTCATGTCTGATGCGTGAGGCTCCTTTTCATTAACCAGTTAGTTGAAAGGTTTGGTTGTTGTCGACATAACCTCAAAAGAATTGCCAGGAAGTTGACAGAACGCCACAAAGAGAGATCAGATTCCATGTGTGCCTTCGTGCTGCATATATCACAAGTGTCTGAATCTGCATTTTTTTTTTTTTTTTGGTGTGTCTGCATTGTTTTGTACAAGCACATCCCCTCCCCCAAAATACTTTAAAGACAAAACACATTAACACCATCCCTCTCCCTACTTTTGTCTCCTCTCCATCTAGCTCCTCTTCTGTCAGCCACCCCTGTGCCCTAAAACTGTCCTAAATGACTTAATCTACAGGGCGACAGGCCTCCAGAGAGGCTGGTGAGTGAGGACGATCTCTGTGTGCTGTAAGGGGATTGCTGTAATTACTGGGATCTGTGCACCGTATTTATCTTTTCAAGGGATGGGTGATCCTGCCATAAAAAGCCCAACATTTGGCAGTTAACTAATGCACACCATTAGATTGATTGTGTTGGATTTGTGTTTGTGTGTGTGTGTGTGTGTGTGTGTGTGTGTGTGTGTGTGTGTGTGTGTACTGCTGTCATGCGCTGTAATGTGTGTTAAATAATGCTTGGTTGTTCTCTGTAATCCTGATTAAATGGGGGTTAATGTGTGTCTGTTACACTTTTTCACAGACTCTCCAACCGTGACCTTCTATGACTTAAGAGTTTGCATAAATGAACTGGCTCATATGACGCGATTAGACAGAGGGAGATGCAGCGAGACAAGGCAGAGGTATGAGGTTCAGGTAGCACTGGTGGATTTGTCTGTATTGCTGTCTTGATGTTTCATTATGCAGCAACAAGAGACACCGTGAGTGACATTTTGTCCCAAAATAAATAAAAAACATCGCCTGATATGCTCCTTTTCTTGAACATAAACCTCAGCAGCTTTCAAAATCTGACATCAGGAGTAAAATAAAAGGGAGAAAATAATGAAAGAAAATGAAATTATCACTCTTCTTGGATGTGGCAGAGAAACAAACAGATTGACCACGCTCTTCTTTCCAAAATCCTCCCCCGTGCAGGCAACATGTTCCTCACGTCCATCTTGGCTGTTTTTTCAGATATTTGGTGTCAGTGTGTGTGTGTGTATGTGTGTGTTTGTGTGTGTGTGTACGTGTAAATGTGCACATGGGTTTGTTTGTGTGTGTGTGTGTGTGTGTGCGCTGGTTGTGAAGACGGAGGCTGCACCAGGCTGTCCAGCCTACACACAAACCGTCCCGTCGTTAAATCACCTTACTGTTCCATCCACCATCCACTGCCCTGAGCATGTTTTTCATTTGATGTGTGTTTTGGTTGAAATGAACGACACTCGGGGAGAGGAGAGTGAAAATAAAAATGCAGGGGTATTGAAAGAGGATGCATAAACATTGGATGTCAAAGTAACTTCAGACGATGTTCTCTTTGCATTATTAAAACCAACTTTTGCCATCTTTGTCACTTCAAACTCGTGTGCGCACACACACACATACATACACACACTCTTATTTAATCTCTCCTCTCCGTCCCCTTTCTCCCACTTGTTCCTTATTAATTTTTATGTTTCTGACCTCGGACACGGGCATGAGTACACAGATATATTACAGTAATTATCTAATTTTACAGTGCCATTAAATGTCACAGAAATCCAGAGTTATGGCATTAATACAATAAAGAGGTTTTGGGCCAGAGGGATGATAACTTAATACTGGACCAGTCTGTAAAAAACTGTCTACTATAGATTTTTGCCAGTTTTATTCTACCAACATCGTCAGTGTCTCATAGTTAACACTGCATACATTATACAGCAAATCTATTCATATTAGGTATAAATGTCCAGTGTTGTGATAAATGCATTTCATGATACATGATACACGATGTGTTCAGAGTTTCAAAAGTTAAATATACAGTTGTTTTTTAAATTCTATGTGCTGCTATTCAAACCTCTTTTATATTTAGCTGAATATTCTAAGCGCATGACGGACAAAACATACATTTCACATCTTCATTTCTGTATTCAGACGGCTATGTTTTCCACCAGGATTCAGATTTACAACATATTATATTTAGAGTCTCCTCATTTTCCCGGATCCTGGCCGGCAATAGTGTTATTTACTGTGGCTCTGACTGAGGCACATTTGGGAGCAGTTCAAATTCAAAGCTGTGCCAATCTACTAGTTCCTTTTTTTTTGTGTGTGTGTGTGTTTTTTTTTTAACCCCCCTCCATCTCCCCTCTATTTCTCTCACTCATTCTCCACTTATTTCTATGTACCTCTGTCCCAGTAGATGGAGATGTGAAATATTTAAACACACTTTGTTGTTTGGGGACAATGCACTTCAGCAGATGGGCCATCGCCGCACAGACCCCAATGTATGCAAATCTCCATACAAAGCAGCCCAGGATGTTTTCAATATAACACAAGTGCCTCAGGCCCTGTTTTAATCCCTCTTTACCCGCAGCCAATGCACTGTTTCATCCAGTCAAACGCCTTAAGCGCTATGTCAACTTGGACATCTGGCCACATAACTGAACCAAAAAAAAAAAAAGTGTGCATGTGTGTTCGGAAGGGAGCGTGTTTATGGAGGGTTAGAGGGAGAGATAAAGGTCTGCATGCTGTTGGACTGAAATATCTAGAGGTAAAATTATCAGTGGCATCATTAGAGGCAGAGTACATCAAAGGCCCAGGCGTAGTTGTTTCTGAGGTGGATTCTTCACCCTCCACACCAGGGGAAACAGGTGCCAATGTTGCTTTCTTCATTGTCTCTTAACTTGTTTTGCTGTTTTCTCACTTGTTTTTCTCACCCCCACCCTCTAGGAATAAGCAACTGCAAGCACACATAGAAGTACACACATGCATATGTGTGCACAGATGCACCAACACACACACACACACACACATTCAAGCATACAAATGTGGCACGGTAACACACGCATGCTGCCTGCAGACTTTCTGGTCAGAACACTGATTTCTGTCGTTGTGACATCTGAAGGGTGCTACAGCACAGCCAGACACCTGGATACACATGGCATCTTTCACTACTGTGTGTCAAAGTCCACGTGTGTGTGTGTGTGTGTGTATGTGTGTGTGTGCTCGCGCCCGTGTGCGCGTGCGTGTGTGTGCGCGTGCGTGCGTGCGTGTGAGTGTTTGTGTGTACACTAGGTGTGCGTTAGGTGTGGGGGAAGGTGCCACTGAAGGCAGCATCTCCTGAGGGTAACTCATCAGCTTTTCCTGGATGGACCACAAGTTCAGATGCTTGTGGCAATGTTGCATGTCCTCATTGACCTACATGATACAGACTACACATGTTCATGTATGGGCTACATACCTTCATGCAAAACCACTGCAAGATTTATGGAGTCACATGGTAGACTGAAGTGATATTTGATCATGCAAATTCTTGCCAGTGTTTATCAGGATTGGACGGTTTATTAGGTTCAATTCTTTATGAAACGTTACCTGGATTCTTTAGTTTATAACGTACTGGGCTTAACAAGGTCACTAAAACCATGTGAAAATAAATGTTGCAAGACTACTCGTGTATTTTCATTCAGTGGTCATTGTTTTTGATTTATAAAATAGGTTTGAAACAGACTTGTATCAATAAACATTGGGCTGCATTTTCACCCATATATCTTTAAACTACTTTCATTATAATTGAATTGCCTTTTGTTTTCTTGAGTAAGAAGCACTGACTTCTAATTTGTCTTGTAACTGATTTTTTAAAAGACATTAAATACCTGTACGTTGTTATTTATAACTTATTAAAACAATGTTGATGAAAATACAGCACAGTCCAGTGCTTAAATGATCAGATACGTTGATGGAAAATAGTGTTTTAAGCCTATTTCTCTTGTTTTTTTTCAATATCTTTGCTGATTTAAAAATGTGTTCAGGTTATGAGTAGCCTCTATATATCAGAGCTCTGTAAGCATATTCCTTTTGCACTGTGTTTGTAGCTGGCATGAGAGAGACTGCCTGCAGCTTGTGTGATGGTCTGTGGATATGTGTGGATGTGGGGGTGGTGGTGGGGGGCTAGTGTGTGCATGTGTACTTAAACCTCAGGCCATGAAAGTGTGAGTGTCTGTATGTGTGCCTCATTATGTGTATGTGGTTGCATGTGTATGTATCTGTGTGTGTGTGTTTGTGTGTGTGTGTGTGTGTGTGTGTGTGTGTGTGCTTGTGTGCGCGTGCGTGCATGCGTGTGCGGGAAGAAGGGAAGAAAGAGTGTAGGTGAGTGCAGAAGACAAACCTGTCAGTTTCACAGCTGGTTTCTCTGGCTGCAGGGCTCAGGCCGGAGCAGGGTGACACTCAGCATCACAGCACCACAGCACAGGGCCTGGGGTAAACACACCATCATATACTGTAGGCAGACATACACACACACACACAAACAAACCTTGGTTCACTGCCCTCACCCGTAAGACCAAGAGACCAGTGAAACACACCACCTGGGCAAGTCATCATATCTTGTCAAAGATTTTTTTTTTTTTCTTTTTGGCTCGATCGAGGTGTGAACAACATCACAGACCAGATTGCCTGGCAATGGACTGACCATCGTGCTGTAAGGAAGGGATGGGGGGAGGGGGGGGTTGAGAAGAACACAGAGTGAGAGAAATAACAAGAGAAAAGTATAATGTAAGATGAGAGTGGCTTTCTTTTTATTAGCTCTGGAGGACGGCGTTGGCTTGTCTCCCTGCATCATGAGCCACAGTGGCTCGATTGCGACTATCATGGTCACTCTTGACGCATTATTGATGATAGAAGTTGACGTGGACTATTAACTGGATGGTCCCTTCCTGCGTCAAGAGGAGATGGTTGTTCCCATCCCTTTGGTCTCATATCGGGACTCGCTTCATAGTGTGCTCCCGAGCGGAGTGGACTCTGTGGGGAAAAGAGCCTCAGGCAACCAAAGCATCCCCCTACATCCTCCACCATCCCCACGCATTTCCATCTCCACGAAGATGGAAGTGATGGCAATTTCTGCCGGGTATTCAAAGGATGTTGGCCTTTTTAGATGCTCTCATAACAAGCGTAGTTTACAAGCAAAAAGCACATCAAGGTAAGACAGAATAAAGGTTAGGAGACATCACAAAGTGCAATCTTAAAGTGATGATTATGTTTTTGTAGAGAGCTAATGAGCAGTAGAACACAGGTATATTCAGAAAAATACACATCCACATTGTGAATTCTGCTGACATTTTGGGAAGAAAGACCCAAAGTGGGCTCAATTATAGAAATAAAGTAAACATGTTGACAGGAGAAATGAAACTGTGTTTTGACTGCTGCTGTCAAGGGATGTTCCTCTGTCTAAAGTTTACACAGTAAATGATTATGCCTCAGTGATTCTGCCCTGGATATGTGTGTGTTAAGTGTTCGCGCGTGCGTGTGTGTGTGTGTCTCCGTCTCTGCATGTTTGAATGTGTGCACTCAGCGATCAACTTCTGCTAAATACTAATTACTGAATACTTAGTACGGATGCCCTTTCTATTGGGTCCCTTTAGTATAAACATTCATTATGGCTCTTTTTCTCCTTTGTAGCTCCATCATCATTATTCCACCGCATCCCCCGAGGAGCGAGACAGAGCCGAGGCCGGGGCCGGGGCCGGACCAGGCTGGGGGAGAAAACACTGTAGAACCACAGCGCCAGGACCTGGGAATGCACACAAGTGATATTTGTGCGCTGAGATCAAAAAGCGTTTACCTTTAGATGTTTCCCTGATATGAATATTCAACATCCTTATTGAAATCTAATTTGGGTCCCCTTGTCTCAGGGGTCTTTTCATCAGTGCCTGTTGCCCGAGGCCAGTACTGATTGACAGCCAAACTTTAGAAAAGAGCAAGCAGGAAAAAAGGGGAGATCTGGTGGTGTTGGAGATGTGAGCGGTGTGAAGCTGGGGAGAGCTGGAACAGATGAGCGGAGGGGTACTGAGAGGGATGGGGGTGGGGGGCCCCGAACAGAATGCATGCACAAACATAATGCTGCAGATTATTTGGAACTATGAGTGAATGTACTAAAGCAGAAGTATTTAACAACATTTCATCATTTCCTGTCTAAAACGCCTTCATCTCCCTCTAACCTTGATGTGAACATACACTTATTGTTTTGTTTGTGGAGGAGGATCAGTTGGTGTTTCTCATTTGCAAAAATGAGGAAAGATCTGTATAAAGCTGGAATGATTAGTCGATTAGTCAGTCGCTAGAAAATTAATCGGCAACTATTTTAGTAATCACTTAACAGTTTTAATCATTTTTCAAGCAGAAACTGCCAAATATTGTCTGATTACAGCTTCTCCAATCTGAGGATTTTCTCTTTTTTACTTGTTTATTTCTAATTCAAAGATGCTGCCTTTGACTCCAGCAAACATAATGGACATTTTTGACTATTTCCTCATATTTTGTACACTAGGCGATGAATCAGTTAACTGAAAAAAAACAACAGATTGTAATGAAAATCATCATCAATTGCACCACTAGATCTGCATATAGCAACTGAATTTGTTTTCATTGTTTTTTGTAACAAACAACTATTCATTCCTGAACTGATATTTCACCTGATCTATCCTCATTGCAAAGTTTACACTTTATGCATAACCAATCATAGTGGATTCAAAATCAGAGCCAGGGATGGAAGTGTTGTATTCAGTTTTGCATGTATCTCCATGTCACATGATCCACTAAGAATCTCAGCTGAATCTGTCAGTCAATTAATCAATTAGTTGATCAACTGAAAATTTATCTGCAACTGTTTTGATTATTTTTAAGCAAAGCTGATGAACATTTTGTGGCTCCAGCTGCTCAGTTTTGAAGAAGTGCCACTTTTCTTTGTCGTATGTGAAGTAAGAGAAGTAAATCGACTATATTTGGGCTGTGGTTGGACAAATTTGAGTGTCACTATTTTCTCACATTCAACTAAATTATTAATCAAGCAAATAATGAGCAGATTGAGCAATAACAAATCAGTTGCAGCCCCAGCAAAAATATTTCAGTGGAATAACATAATTCTTAGACTGGTATGTTTATCAAGACTACAGATAATATAGTAGAGTTCACATTTAACAAAAATACTTGAAATGGTTATGGATGAATTGGAAAGATTTGCCATATGAGAGTATTTCATTTGTTCTCTTCTTGTCTTAAAACAAAGCATCTGACGCTCACTGCCAAAGGCACAGCACCATATTGTTTTCTAAAATTATATTTCTAAACATTTGTTCTGTTATTTGTCTCCGTTTCTGACTAAGGACCTGTGAACTCCAAAACCATTCATTTGGCAAAACAAGAAGGAAAGAAAAAAATTTGTTCTCTTCCTCTGACTGCAGGGGAGAGTTGGTTCTGCAGAGATGGAGTGCGTTTGTGTTTTTGTGTTTCTGGCTTATATAATAACCAATGTTAGAGGCTAAAAACAGCATGAGCTACCCTTCTCCTGGTGTGGCTCTGAAAACGGAAGGCATTGTTAAGAAGGATTCAAACTGAACATACCTATATGTTCAGCGAGCTGCAATGTTAGCTTCACTTAAAAACAGCCATTGTTGGATATGACTTTGTTCTCCACAGACTTTCTATTGCTGCCGGGCCCGAAATAAGATTAAGAAGAACAAATGGCATGTGTGTGTACCCACACATACACACACACACAAACCAACACTGTCCTCATCTGGCCAGTGGGTTGAGCATGGTTGAATGTTATTATTGCGCAGGTGTGGGTCTTGTCCCTCAGGGTTCCATTAAAATGATGCCCCTCTCAATGGCAGCTCCATTTGCTCTTTAGATTTAACACAGGCCATATGTCTAGCAGGAGGCAAACAGCTGATAGGGTTTAATTGACAGAAATCAACATATTTGGTTGTGTGTGTATGTGTGTGTTGGTGTGCTAATGGTCGATGTGCTTTGGCATCAGGGGATCCCTTTAAAGGGTCAATTATGTATCAGAACAGAGTTGGGAATGAAAAGAAAAGAAAAAAGAAGGAGGGCAGCAGAGAAGAGACACAAAGGCTGACAGACAGTGATGTTCGTAGCAAGGAAAGAAGAGGAAATAATAATGGAAACACAGAAAACTGTCGCCAACTCAAAGCACAGTTTAGCATTGCAGGACATAACCCCGCACATCAGTGAGTGAATATATTTCCTTTATTTTGGGGCTGACATTCTTGTCCATTCCAGGAACACTGCTGTGTACAGAGTGTTAGCTTCATGTTTCATCTAGCTTCACAGAGATGCTGCGTCTGACTGCAGTCAAATCATGTAAAATTACCTCTGTCACAGAGCTGATTTAGACTCAGGAGGGGACCCAAAACATATGAGAATGTATCCACTGCCGGGCCCTCAAACTCAATCAAACCAGGCAAGACGCTGAAGTAATGAGATTTGACGTAGCAAACCATTTTATGCTCATTTAACAGAAATATTTCTTGGATACATTTGGAGAACTAGAAGAATGGTTGAAAGTAGTTCTAAGTCATAAGGGATAGCCCAACATTAGGCTAACAGGCGCAACGCAATTAGCACATAAAACCTGTCAATGGCCCTCAATATCACAGCCCTCCAAGGAGTGGCAGACTTATAAAGCCTCCTGATCTATTACTACAAAGTGATTAATCCTCCCCACACAATGACCAGTCTTAAACTGGGCCTCTATATTATTAGGTAGCCCTATATGGCACTTTAGCTTTGCACTAATTAGCATTCAGATCAGGGAGCGGAGAGACAGCCCCTCCACCACAGAGGAAGGACACAGGATGAGATGGCGACACAGTGAAATGTCATTAACTTGATGTTAATTACTAATTAATGGGGCTATTTCATTTACATGTATCTCTGGCTCTCTGATGGGGCCTGCCTTTACTGGGTTACCCTTACCAACCGACAAGTTGGGGGAGGGTTTATCTCCCCGCTCCCCTACACTCCCCTTACAGTGTTTCATCTCTGCTAATTAAATAGTGGGCCACTCATCATGATTATGTCTGCTTTTACAACACCATTTTTTGACAGTGAGAGCACTCCAGTAAGCGACTGACCACTTCTTTAGCACTGTGGCTGTTTTTGTATGAACTGTGCATTAAGAGCCAAACTCCCTGCCAACTCCACTCCACTCCACTGACTTCTATCTGACTTGTTACTTTCACTCACTTGTGACCCCTCCCTTTCTTTTCATTGCCACGCGGCAGCCACAAGCCACCCGTCTCCATGGCAACCTGAGCCGTTCGGTCCCATGAGAAAGAGTGGGTTGGGTTGACTAGCGTCTGGCCATTCACACGTGGGCAGTGCCAGCTAGCCAACATGGCACGCAGCATCCTGCCATATGGTGCCATCGCATACGTCCTGCTGGCCCGGACTCGGGATCTGGGCCTGTAGTGAGCCGATAGTGTGAACAGGACAGACCTGCACTAGAACCTGCTCAACAGCTGATCCACACACAGAATTGGCTATTGATGTACAGATAAATGGTTTTCAGCTTTGTGGTGGAAAACCCCTTTTTCATTCTGGTGTGTAGTGCATGTAGGTGTGTGAAAATGTTAGTGGAATTATGGGTAATATTTACTGTAAGTTGGAAGTCATCTCAATGAAAACTTCAAAAGAGATCTTAAGAGAAGGCCTCCAGTCTACAGACAGAAAATGTGAGTGAAGTGTTTGGAGGCTTGATGGCGCCATGTGCGCTCCTCATCACTGATACTGTGCTGCCTCTCTGTGGCACTACAGCGAAAATACATGCAGACAATGCAGCAGACCGAAAAACACTCATCAATGCTGACAAAATATATTTTTATTCAAAGTTTATATATGATTTTAAATCAACAACATATCTTAAAAGCATTAGAATACTGCATTTTCTTGCAATAATGTTTTTCTCTTTATCATACATATCTTACACATTATTAAAAACTAATTGCCAGAAGGCTTTCAGGAACCTACAGTGAGATATGTTGGTGAACAGAACTCCAGCGAATTATCATGTAAATGTTTACGTTTTACAGGACATCAACACAGTAACTGAGAAAAAGGGACTAGCGATGAACGTAGCTGTAAATAATGCACATCTGCTAAGGCGGGTTAAACATCTGAGGAATGTGTGGCATTGGTTTCCAAAAAAATAAATAAATAAAAATGTTGAAGGCTGATTATTTTTGTAAAGCATTCTTATGTAAATAGATTTAATTGTGTATCTGAAAGATCCAGGCATACACTTTGTGTACAATCACTATAAAACATAGTGTATGTACAAATTCAAAAATGACATGGATATCAGATTTCATTTGTGTAACCACTGACCATGACACTGTAAGAAACATAACAGGCATTTCAGAAATTAGACAAAATGTTCAGCCAAAAGATACACTTCCAAGTGCATTTAGAAAACATCCAAGAAAACATGAGCCTATGTGCCTTTGTATGTAAATAACAATGACAAGTGACACAAAAGCAACTCCTGCAAAACAAGGCAAATATTAGCAATGTGCAATGATCAATGACACTGTGTGACCACAATGAACACATCTTGCAGTTCTCTCATTGCTTTAAATTAGGCACAAAAATAATAAATGCATAGATTTAAAAAGGTACACATGTCAAGTAAGCATCTCAATTGGACGTGAAATGTAAAACAGAAATGCTACAGAAAACAACATTCAGTCAGAACTGTGCAGCTAACTTTCTGTTGCTACAGACTTTGCAGTAAGATTACACCAAATCTTCTCCAGCTCTTCGACTGAACTGAACCCAAGACATGATTTGTAATCCTCTCACCTGCCCTGCAACATTCATTATGACAGTGTGTAACATGGAGACTATGGTTTTTAAAGTTGCCTTAATGAGATAGAGGGTGAAAACACTGTCTGACACCGGCATGACAAGTGAATGGGATTTCTCCTCTACTAACGAGCTCCTTCCCAAATACTGACATCACTTCCTGTCTAGATGCTAGGTAACAATGATGTTAAGTGTGATAATAAGGGTGGAAGTGAATATATGGACAAGTTTCTTTCCAACAATGTCTCCTTAGACTGAAAAGTGCAGGTCAGAAATGAAGAAAAGGTGAGGACAACTATTGGCTTTTCCATACTGCATCAGATTTTGATAACTAACTGATTTTCTATCATCTTACCTGATATGTTACTTTTTCTATTATCTAACCGAATATATTTTTTCTCTCAAAAACATTTTTGAAATGGACAAAAGAAATCAATAAGCCATATAAATATATAAGTTCACAAAATAATTAGGTGAGGTATTTCTATTACATGCAATCACATAGAAATAAAATAAAAATAATTAATAACCTTTGGTCTCCTGACTCCAAAGATATTCTTCAGGACAACAATCAGGGAGAATGTACTCATTCAAAACCGTGTTGCAATAAAGCATGACCCACTCCGAACTGTAAAGATAAGATGAGCTTGTAACCATGGGGATGGGGACCGTAGAAGGTAAATCGTACAGGACATTAGAGTGCCTGCCAAGTAATTAGTGGCTGGGTAATGAGGTGTCACTCAGACAGTTCTCTTAGAGATGGGTGAGTAGGGCATAGTAATAAAAGACTCTAAAGGACTCTCCCTGCGTCAAAAACACCGCCTCCCCCATTCCCGCAGGGTAAGAACCCACCACCTTGGTCTGTCACAGCTGTCAGAGAGCTCCTGAGACTAACACATCCATCATTCTCACAGCTCCTTCGGTACACACACAAAAAAGTGAGCTACTGCTTTTTCGGATAACCATCTCTGCGACGTAACGCATTCTGTAACAAGCGTAAACAGTAGCCAAGCAACTGTGTGACCACCATCCGCTGCACGAGCTGGGATCTGGAGGTAGTTTGGTCCTCCTCCCTGAACTCACACAGCATCCACCGACACAGCTGTGTTTTTGTAGGATTCAACTCGATAAGATTTTTCAGTGACATTGTGCAGACTCTGCTGTGTGCTTTTCAGTAACTGTTGCAGTTCTTCCCTCAACCAGACACGGATCCAATCAAAGTTTCCCCAATGTTATATGCAGGCTTTATCCAAGTGCTGCTCCTTTGGCCAGTTCTCCAACACGGATAATGTCCTAGCTGCTGGTTGCCCAAGGTCACCTCTTCCTTGGGAATAGCACTCTGGTCCGTCTGATGACTAATGATTTAAATGTGAATGTTGTGGTGGCGCACCTTGCTAGAATCAATGTCGACCCGGCGGGCCTCAGCGAAAGCCAGGAAGGTGCAGAGGCCCAGCAGGTTGACTGTGGTGATGAGGGCAAACACAGACGCCCACGAGCCTGTGGCCTCGATGAGATACCCCGAGAAATACACCATTAGGACCCCTGTACAGGAAGACACACATACACACACACAGTCACCATTAATAGCATATTACCACAAAAAGCAGCACACACTAGCTTCCATGTGGTAGTTCAGTTCGGTTTTCCACAGAGGAGGCGTCACAGTCCACTCCACGTCCCTCACAGGACCACTAACTGTCATCCTCTGTTCCCTGTATTATTCATCTGACACAAACTCAATCATGCTCCCTTGATGAAATATGCATCGCATACAGGAGCCATCATGACTGACAGGGGGAGCATCAGCTTAAAGTTTGAATTTAGGGACGTGAATTAATTATTTCACCTGATAGATTGCTAAAGGTAAAAACAATAATTTAGCAGCTGCTGGTGAAAGATTCATCACAGATGTTTGTTCTCAATGTCTCACCTGAGAAAGCACCGCATGTATTCATAACACCTGTAAAAGAAATGCAGATACACACATGTAAAATTGAAAACTTCATTAAAATTTCACAAGTGGTTTAAAAAAAATGATCAGTTAGGTCAGTGCTAAATGGTTTTATATTTATTCAATTTTAAGAAAAAGTTTTCAGTAATTTTGGAAACATTTCTTTAAACTTACCAAATAATGCTCCAGCACAGGAAGGAGCAAGATCTTGGACATTTACAGACACCCCACTGTAAAAGACATGTCATAAACCGCTTTATCTTATATGGCGATAAACTGACTGACTGCATTCTGAATTGCATCAACATGAACCCACTAATCAGCCGGAAAAATCACAGCCATAAAAAGATTAGAACCACATCAGGAGAGAAAATAAATGTCTGTGGCCAGGAAACCTATCATGGGCATCTTATATTCTGTTCCCAGCCTGCAATCATCGACTGTATCTACATTTGTCTTTGCACAAATTGTACAAGTTTGGAACCTGAAAAAAAAAAAAAGAATACTGTATATATGAATTTTCTTTCTGAGGAAGTAAGCTCATTACACTGAGCATCAGTTGGAGACATATTAAAAATATTATGACTAAATCTTAAACATAAGAAGTGTTTTTACAGCACTTATAGTATTAAACAAGTAACTAATAAATATATAATATCATAGCACTATTATATTGTAAAATGACAATATAAAGCAGTGACTAAGAGGAAATAAATATCAGGAATGTGACATGTACTGTATATCAATACAATATTAAAAATCCATATGGGAAAAAAAAGGAAGAAAATTTGAATATAAAATCATGGGCGATATTTACAAGAAAAAATGCATCAGATAAAAAAACACAGCAAACTGAAAGGTCCTGCAGTGTCAGAAGGTCCTGCAACACCACAAACTCATTACTTCCTCATACTTGTGGTCATGGGTTCACATTCTTTGGTTTTATCTACAAGTAGCACCACACCCACAAGTGTTTACCCAGCCTCACTTAGTATGCAATCCTGCACTTATTTTGGCATAAAGTGAAGGACATACACTCACAGTTGAAAGAAGTATTGAGTGTTTTTGGAAATTATTTAGCCATGTTGAGAGTTAAAGTACATATTAATGACCTGTTTTTTTTTTTTTTAGCAGGTATGATCCCTTCCAGGACAAATAAGGAATAACAAGGTCCTGCTTTTTGCAATTTTCCCGAAATGGTTGAAGCAAGGCTGCACGACACAAAGAAATTCAATGAGGCTGCTATGTAGTGCTGTCCGCATAGAGATGGAAATTAATGTAATGGTTTCAAATGGTATCACCAAGTGGAAGCATACAAAGCAGCAATACAAAACATAACATTGACAAACTGACTCTTGGGGAACACCAAAAAAGTTTTTTGTTTCAGGGCCAGAGATCGAGTGTGAGGACATTGTGGGTGCCAGTACCTGTGACTGAAGGTGGTGAGGCCCATGGTGGCAGACACAAATGCTACAGCCCAGGGGAAGGTGGTGTTGCCACACAGAAGAAGGGTAAACACACTGGACACACCCATGGAGAAAAACTAACAGAAGGATGAATGCACACAAAAACACATAAATCAAAATCTTACAGAATTCATTATGTACAAGAGTCAAGAGGACATTCATACACTGTGTATGAGTGGAAGAAAATCCACACAATGAGACTATACAGGTTTACATATACACAGAATAACAAGGCGAGTGTCAAATATTGTACCTGCATCAACTTCCTCACTGAGGCTGTATCAAAGCCTGAGGAGATCAAAAGAGAAATTAATAGGCAGTTATACAGTTATCAATAATAAACTACATTTACAAATGATTCTGATATCAGCTCCTTTGTTGCTGTACCTTGACTGATGAGGTGGTCAGACAGGCAGCCACTGAAGAGGGATGAGGGTATGGCCACAAACCAAGGAATGACATTGAACACCCAACCCTGGAAGGACAACACATTTTTTTTTTGTGTGGGTGAACTTGACCAGAAACTGCAGGGAACTTTGTGTGTTCTGTCATTTTGTTAGGTCGTTTTCATCATCACTTTTCATCTAGTGCCGCCAGCAGGACAAGATTTTTATTGATCCAGTGAAAAACCACATCTTCCGTATAGATTGGCACAATATTATCTACAGACATTCGTGGTTTACAAAAGATCTAGTCATAATGACTTTTCTTCTAGCGCCACCATCAGGTCAAAAATTGTATTTTTCCTGTGCTTTGGTTTATGACCAGCAAAACTAGAAACATTCCCATCAGCCTCAGCTGTATTTATAAGCAAATGTTATCATGCTAAACTAAGATGGTGAACCTGGTAAATGTTATAGTTGCTTAACATGGGCATATTAGCCGCTAGCTTTTGTGAGCAAGTTAGCATTCTGGTTACAAGCAGTTACCCCAGAGCATGGCGGTGCCTGTGTATAGCCTCACAGAGCAAAAGGAATGGCTGTACACTTAGTCTTGTTAAATAAAGGTGTACTCTTTCTTAATCTTAACCCTCATGGCTCCTACAATTCTAATGTAAAATATGGGATCAAGAGGAGGGAGAAAAGGTAGCGTGTTTACCTTCGCATCAGGAAAAGTGTCTTTAAAGAATGTTGGCAGCCACGACAAAAGAGTGAAGAAGGTGCTCGCTGTGCAAAGGTGTGTAACGATCACAGCACTGGTCAAGGAATGATGAGAGACAAACAGTCAAAATAAGTGTATTGCAAATACATTTACATTTACCGAAGGTTGTTTATTAACAAAGACAGCGTCCTATTTGTTTGAGCACCGTCTCGCTGATTTGACAGAAACTTGGTCCTGTACAGCTTGTTTGACATCTATTGTTCTCTTTTCTGAATCATATCTGTGTTAACGCAAGCAGCATGTGGTTGAAAGCATGAAGAGATTGGGAATATTAATCCCAAAGCCATCAAACTACCTTCTGATCTGTTACTCTCAAGGTGGATCAGACACATCAAATAAAACCACAGAGGTTCTTCCTGTCAGAAAATGGAGCATATCAGTTGTATTACAGTATATAAATATCTAAGCCATGGGGAGAGACTGGAAGGACATGGAAGAACTCAATACCAGAGACATTAACAGACAGCAGAGGCAACCAGAGACCCGCTGCTCTCCAATCTGGTACAAATAAAAGCTGGATCTGAGTCCACAGAAACAGCTGTATTACAGAAACTCACATACTAAATTATGATCCGTCAAGACTCAGATACGCTTTTGTACATTTCTACATTCTTCCTCTTAAATTATTCTGCTAAATTTCTAATTTTCTAGATCAGCCACTAACTCATATTTCCACAGTTAAAAAGCACAGGCGATAAAGTGGAATTTCAGAGTTTGGATGTAGCTCTAATACAGCCACAGGGTTATAATAGAACTTCCTGACTCGAGCTCTGCAAACTAGTTGCTCATTCATCTGAAAATGAGAATAAACAAGCAGCTATGCATATGGACGAAAGGGGGGTGCAAAATAAAAGCACACGCACACGCACACACACAGGGGCTTGCAAATGCACTCACACACCCACACGCCTGCACACTTGCTTTATCGTTATCTCACCAGACTGCAGGTTGTTTGAGGAGCCGCAACCAATGTCTCTTGGACAGTTTGGATTGGGGCCCACCACTTCCCAGGGACTCCAGGGTGATGATAGGCCCTGCAAAAACAGATGAGCGCAGGCACGTGGGCATACAAGAGGACACTGACTCCAATTAAACAAATAAGCAGTTACATGATAGGAGCATGCTGTGACACAGCAGATACTGTCAGCACGGTTAAACGGTCCCTTGCCTTCTCCTTTGAGTAGATACTTCCACATGCAGTAGGCCCACATGACCGAGAGGAGACCAGAGACATAGAAAACGCTCTCCCAGCCATACAGGTCCAACATGAGGGAGCCAGCCCCTCCTATCACCAGAGTGCTGAAAAAAAAAAAAGGGTCACAACAAGACATGAGAAGTCACACAAAAACACATCTTTTAACAGCATGTTTCAGCATAGGTAAGTGCTTGATTAGGGACATACATGGCATGATGTGAGCCTAAAAAATAAGTCTCAGTATAATAAAACTGTCAACATCTGGTTACAGCTATAAAATTAATATTTCTAATCGTTAAAAGGTATTAGAAGTGTTTGTGGGATCCCAACAGTGATATTGTAGCGAGAAACATTCGTCCCATTCCCACGATTGCCTGTTTATTACGTAACGCTTGACTCACCCCAGGTAGGAGCCACTACCCACGGTGCTCATGAGGAAGCCTCTCTCACTTTCCACCACCTTTTGAGAGCAGAGACTCGCGAGAGAAGGGTAATGAACTCCTAAGATCATGACAGAAAACACATTCAGACAATGTCCCAAACCGAGCGGCAGTGAGAGCAGGATTTTTAACCACCTCATCACACAAAACAAACATATGAATCTGAGGGGAAATGGAGTTTTTGCGCAATACAAATAACATGGCAGATTATTAAGCAGGTGCTGAATTAATTGTCATCCAGAAATAGCAGAACCTGTGTTTTTGTAACAAGAGCTTGCTTCCAAAAATAAAGACAAAGACACACCTAAATCAACCCCGCCTATGTAGACCATTCATCTGTGATCACAAGCAAGACAAACAAATGCCAAAGTAATGATGGTGAATGGCAACAATGCTGTAATTTATACTGCCACCAACAGAGGTCTATAAATGTCATATGGTTACTGAATAATTGCGATAAATGCATGGTCATCAGTTTCCTCTTTAGATAACATGCAAATTTAAAATGTTTTTCATTTTACAGTCCAAACAGTCTTGAGCAAAAGGCCTGAGACGCAACATAAAAACTAGGCTGCAGATCAAAGTGAGCAGAACCTGGTATTCCCTGCTGTGATCAAACTTGAAGTATGAAAAAGTTCAATAATTTGACAGTGTTTTCAATTTCAATTTGTTGTCTTTCCAGTGAATACAAGCAAAACACGTCAGTTTTTAGCTCTTGCAGGGCTTTAAAGAAAATGGGTTTCATGAGAGAATGTAAATCAAAGTATCAAATAAGAGACATTTAATCGTTAAAGATCAAGAAATGCGCTTAACTGACTAGGATTTTTATCATGCGTCTGTGCGCTTTCATGTTGTCTGCCTGTATCTAATTACCCAACACAGATAGTAAGATGTAGGATATAGAGCTGCGTAGGAAATGACATTGCAACCAAACTGTTTCTTGTGAATACGTGTTATAACAAGTTGTCGTGCTCCTTGTAAGTTTAAGACCATTTATTTTATTCATTTGATGGGTGACAAGTGTGATTTTTTGAAATCAATCAATCAATCTGACAGTTACTGGGAGCGAGGAACTAAGACCCATGGGAGAACTAAAACAGCAGACTTTTTGAATAAGTTGAATAATTTTGTCCTTCCAGACCTTGAAAAAGGTGTAGACCAATCTCTGGAAAGAGCAATTATATTTCATCACCGACCTAATCTGAAGTTGTGATCGATTCTGGCGCGCTACCCATCTCACCTTGTAACAGGCCCATGAGGAAGCGGGCCAGTGTCATGGAGAGGATTGGCTGGGAACAGAAGTGGGCCAGGATGGGGGTGAAGGCTGTCATCGACCCCCAGGCTGCCGCAGACAGCAGGAGGACCTTCTCACCTCCCACCCTGTAAACACAGAATACAGACAGAGTGCATTAGCTTTGAGAGGACACTTCACTTTGATATCTTGAGGACTTGTCATACTAGTGAAAGTACATAATCAGCTCTTTGTGGCAGTGTGTGCCTACAAGAGTTAACACAGAGAAAAAATGTATTCACTACTTTATCTGTCCAGAGTGAGCAAAAATAACTGGGCTGTTTTGCATCATTGCCAGTAATGTTTTCATGAAAATGACTCTTGATGAGCTGGAAGCTAAAACAGGTGCCAACTGAAAACCAGTGTCACTGTCAACATTCATAATCACAGCAGACATCTGTGCAGACAAAACAAAGAATTCCATGCCCTCAAACCGCTATTATCTCACAACACAACAAAAACTTTTCCCACCGGTCGCTGACGTAGCCTCCGAACACTTGGGTGAAGCAGTAGCCCCAGAAAAAGCTGCCGAGCACCATGCCAGACTCCCTCTTGGTCCAGCTGAACTGCTCTGCCATGCTGACGGCGCAGATGGGCATCGCCACACGGGCGCAGTAGAGGAGGCATGTCCCAAGCAGCAGCACCACCGTCCATACCCTCGCCACTGGCCTGCACAGGAGGAGGATGGATTGAGTTATTTGAGTTTGGTTGAACAAAGGCAACATGTGGGGACAAACTTTGGACTTCAAAAGTTGACAGGGGATTGCTTATGTAACTGGGGGGGGGGGTTACTTTGCTCAGTTTGGTTGCCCACCATTCAGTATTGGTTTAAATGGCAGTTTTACATCTTTAGTCTCTAATAGCAATAACATTTTATGATCATTTCTTTTTCATAAAGGAAGTGGGACTTACTTCCTTCTTTATAAAGCGTGTGGCCTATGTAGCAATGTAACTACATCTTAAGAGCATTGAACCATGAAACGCCATGGATGATACGTGTCATTTCACCCCCAGATACAGAGGCACTTCAGCTACAACCAGCCCCTGTCTCCGTATTGCTGAGGCAGGACCTTAAGGGTTATAGGGCAAAGAGTTACTTAGAAGTACCAATATTGATTTAGGTTCTTATTTGGGAGCCACCTGGGGAGATTTGTTAGGCTGCTGAGTTGCTAAGACATGTGTAAACACGACAAACTGTCAGCACTGTTGAATGTACACGTATCTTGTAGGGGTTAAAAAAGATATTACCTTGGCCAGTTGGTGTTGTGTTCAGCCCACTTCTTGTGACATCCAGGGGCTCCGATCTTATCAGACGGATGGTTTTCCTTGTGACAGACCAAATCTGGACTATAGTTCTTGCCATATTTTTGAATAACTGCCATTCAACGAGAGGTAACGGCAGCCTCCTTCCAACCGCTTCGGCTATTTACTTTCAATCTCTTCCCCCGCCGTCGATCAGTCAGTGAGAAAAGTAAACGTATAGAGAAAGACCAGCCTTCTTACAAAGTATTTGCACAATCATATCTCGGATTCACGTCATTTAAATCCATAACGTGAAGGACTGGACTAACAGGGACAACAGGCGACGGTTCGCGGAACTGAGCTAGAGGAGGGAGACTGTTTTTCCTGATGCCCTAGGAGGAGTAATCCACGTGTCAGTTTTTCTCCCCAGCCTCCTCCAGCCAGCCACGCAGTTCTTCTTCTGATCGGTAGGGTTCATCAGGAAGTGATTTAGTCTTTTTCAAACCAGTCTTAAGCTGCCTAGTCAGCCGTTTCAGCCATTACTGTATCACACAACACACCAGAGAGACACCTCTGGCTGCGCCCCCCACCCACCCCCACCCTTCTTTCCAATCATGACGGTGCAATACAGAAGATGTACCAGTGACTCGTCTATGGGAGCATCGTTAGAGCAGCAGGACGTGCTGTCCTTACTGACCTGCCCTTGCCGGATGAAGACGTGATAGTGCCCGTGCTGAGAAGAAGCTGCTGCTGCTGCTGCTGCTGCTGCTGCTGCTGGGAGCAGATATGCGCAGTGCCTACAAGGCTGTTTTTAATGGTCCGTCTGCCCCTGGCTGTTTGAGTTAGCAGGCAATCGTTACATAATACTCTGCATTCAACACAACTTTTAACAGCCCCCCCTTACAGTGTGTGGTGGTAGAAGAAGTACCCACGTCCTTAAGTTAAAGTAGCACCACAATGTAAAATCCTGCATTGTACAGTAGCAAGGGAAAGTAAGTGAACCCCCTGGAGTTACTTCCCTCCTAAAAAAATATGGTCAGACCTTTATCCAATTATGAACAAACGCAATCTATTTTAACTGATAGCAATGGCATTAACAATCAAACCTGGAGTCCAATCAATGAAACCAGATTGGAGGTGTGGGTTAGAGCAACTTTGATGTGTAAAAGAAATACTTAAACATTTTGAGTTTGCTATTCACAAGAAACATGCTGATGTGAACTATTCCTCCCAAAACAAGAGGTCTCAGAAGACTTATGATCAAGAATTGTTGATTTGCATAAAGCTGAAAGGGTTTAGATATTCATCAGTCCACAATCAGATGAACTGTCTATAAATGGAGACGATTTGGTTCTGTGACTATTCTCCCTTGAAGTGGGCCCCCAGCTAAGATGACTCCAAAAGCACAACGCAGAATGATCAGTAACGTGACAAAGAACGTCAGAGTAATTAAAACCTTATTGGAGCTGGTTAAAATCTCTGTTCACAAGTCTAACATTCGCAAAAAAATTAAAAAATATATCACATACATGCCTGAGGTTTGCCAAAGAGCAGTTTGACACTCTACAACACCACTGGGAGAATGTTTTATGGACTGATGAAACTAAAGTTGAATTGTCTGGGAAGAACATGCAGCACTAAAGGGAATGGCATACCAACATGAAAACATCATCCCAAAGCTGAAGTACAGTGGAGGGAGCATCAAGATTGGGGGCTTTGCTGTCTCTGAGCCTGGACAGCTTGCCATCATCGAGGAGAAAATGAATTGCCAAGTTTATCAAGGTATCTTACAGGATAATGTCAGGGTGGCTGTCCACCTGCTGGAGCTCAGTAGAATCTGGGTGAGGCAACAGGACAATGACCCTAAACATCAAAATATATCTACCACAGAATGACTTCAAACAAAGAAAATCCACCTGTTGACGTGGCCCAATTAGAGCCCAGAGAAAGACTGCGAAATGACCTGAAAGCTGAGCCGCTCACACCAGACATCCTAAGAATATGGCTGAGCTGAAGCACTTCTGTATGATGGATGGTTCAAAATTCCTCCTGAACACTGTGCAGGTCTGATCCGCAGCTACAGAAAACACTAGTTTGAGGTTATTGGTGCCAAAGGAGGTTTGACCAGTTGTTAAATCCAGGGGGTTCACTTACTCTTTCCACTAGCACCATGAATGTTTAATGGCTGTGTTTACTCAAGATACAAAAGAGTATAATTTATTATGTAATATTAGCGTAGGGACACTATGTCTATATTTGTGACTTAGACGGAGATCAGATGAAATTTTATGACCAATATTTTCAGAAAACCAGGTCATTCCAAAGGGTTCTCATACTTTTTCTTGTCACAATATAAGTAATAAATGTAATAATAAGGGCATAGTCATGCTGATTGTAGTTGGTTTGTGCCTCATTCTATTGGTTTTGTATTTCCTTGTGGTCATTTTGTGACTTTTAACTGAGATCTATGACTTTCAAACAAGAAATCTTTCCATTCATAGAAAACCTGCCTGCACACTGACAAAAAAGTGAAAGGGACCAAAGCTGCATGATGAATGCACAAACAAACATTCTGTTACACAGGTTTAGTGTGTGTGCAGATGGAATGAAGATGTTGATGAAGAAGTGAAGAGCATATTGTACACTTGTGGTCAGGCCACAGAAAAGCAAGCATGTGGGGTCTTCAAGTATAGCTTATGATGATGCCATGACAATATTATGGTGTAGTGCAAGTGAAATGTTTGTGGCTGCAGGAGTCAATACTTTACAAACCATTCTAAGAAATTTCATTTATTTTCCAGCTTAGTGACTCTGAAAATAAAATCACTCTGGCTTATCAAACATGAGGTTTAGTACTACATACCACCAATCCCAGCTGTGGAGGCACTAGGACAGTTGATTTATACTACATTAAAACCATGTTGTTTTATGGTGCTTTTGTAATTAATATATTCTATGTCTTTTATCTGGAATCCTGAGTTTGTAATGAAGTGTGATTGATTGATTGATTGTCACTAGTTCCTTTACATGAAAAACAGTTGATAACCTTACAAAATATAATGCAGTTACAGTGGAAATATCCAACAGTATGAGAAGTCCTTTAAACTAGCTCCACCTACACCAGTTACTACAGTAAAATACTACCTACACATTAATGCATCAGTGATGTTTTTGTTTGTTTGTTTAGTGAGATCACAGTGACCTTGACCTTAGCCCACCAAAATTGAATCAGTTCACCTTTGAGTCCAAGTGAATGTTTGTGCCAAATCTGAAATTCCCTCAAGGTGTTATTGAGATATTGCGTTCATGAGAATATGACTTCAAAATTGTACGTAAGTGCATGTACTTAATTTCAGGGTTACTTAATGGACTGACTTTGAAATTTGCAGAATTAAAAACACATCAAGCTTTGAAGTCCTTTATGACTTGCCCAGTTTAAAAATTCACTTTTATTGCAAAATAATATACCAGCAAAAAAAAAAAAGCACATCAAATTTTGCAAAAGAGCTACTTATTCCATACATGTAAATAATCCATCTGTAAAAGTATCTCCATGTCTGTGGACATAGATTTATCCATTCACATCTTTTAATATGATCTGTGATATTTTATAACAATATGAAACTGCGGCTGCCTTTAAGCTTGCACAGTCACTGAACGCTGCAAAGTCTATAGCACTCCCGGAATCTTGTCTTGTCTTACCTGTTCATTGCTACCGTGATGTATAGTTGAAAGTTAATTCTTGTCTTTGTTATTGTTGAATCTTTTTGTAATGTTTTAAACAATAATGCAATATGATTCCAAAGTTGAATTTAACTTTCAAAGTCACAGTATTCTCAAATATCCCAAGTATATTGTTTTGGCTATTGCCGTTACATAGAGTACTAGCTAAGAGGCTACTAGCTGAAATGTGTATGTTTTGTAAGGAAAAAGTATGTTCATTTGAGGCAGTGCACACTCAGCCAACCATTTTCCCTGAACATCAAACCCCTTCTAAGTGGTCAGACAGAAAGTGACAGCCTAATTTAGGCTTTATTCACTTCCTCCTATGCCAACAACTTTCCCTGCCAACAGACAGAAAAACTAGTGTAACTGAAAATACTAATTTTACATAAACAAATATGTAAATTATAATACCAAGTAAAATAATGGTATGCGTGTTATTTTAGTGTGAGGTCATTTTAAGATGCCATCAATCCAGTTTGCACATTCTACTTTACTGAAGTATCAAAAAGCAACCCTTACAAAAAGAAAAGGTTGTACTCTACATGAGTCAGTTTGTTGGGGTATAAATAGATAAAGGAAATGTGTCCATTTTATAATGCTGTGTTATGTTTTCACTGTGGGTCCTTATTTTGGGTCTTCGATGGTTCCTTTGCTGAGGTCTGTCATTTTGGGATACTTCACTTTCTTTTGGTCAAGTTCATTTTGAGCCCACAGCAGTAGTTTCAGGAGCTTGGCCAGCTTGGGTGTTGACTCTCTGTTTTCATAATCTAGCACACACTGATTCACTTCACTCCACACCTGAAAGACAGAGGCACATACATGTTATTGCTTTGAATA
Organism: Seriola dumerili; assembly: GCF_002260705.1. Lineage (NCBI taxonomy): Eukaryota > Metazoa > Chordata > Actinopteri > Carangiformes > Carangidae > Seriola > Seriola dumerili. The sequence goes on along the minus strand of NW_019174298.1, from coordinate 3,021,868 downwards.
CTTTCACTATTGTGAACTTCACTACAGTGGATCATAGTTAATATGTTGCACTTTCATTAGGTTGTGGGACTCACAAGAGATAGTTTTAAGATAAAATTACCACCTCGTGGTTACATGCCTCTGCTAACCAGTCCAGTTGCTCTTTGTTTTCCAGTTGCATGCATGTTCCTGATATATTGTGATCACAAGAACATGAGTCCACTGTGACCTCAACTTTTGACTATCAAAATATAATCAGTTCATCATTCACATCCAAATTTGAAGAAATTCCCTTAAGACATTAGTGGTTTCGTGTTCAGGAGAATGGGACGTACAGACACACAACCCAGAAACATAATGTTTCTGGCCACGACTGTAGCCAGCACAGAGGGATAAAAAGGAGCAGGCTGAGACATCCTGACCTTTGGTCCCCTATATGGGTCACGAACAGTTGATACTACAATTCCCATAATTCAACACAATAACGTCATTCATCTAATCCTTCCGGTTTGGTAAATGCCCACATCGTTCATCGTACTCCAAATCCAAAATTTGTAACACAACCCTTCTGTCCAAAATTGAAAATCTCAAGCCCAATCCGAGATAACCCTGTTGACATCATCAGTGTTATTTTCTCAGACTATAAAAGCTCCCTTTAGAATTATAGAAAATTAGAAACAGCTGTTTTCATAGGATGAGTATTGCTCCTTCTGACAACAAAATAAATCAGGGAATTCATATGTAATTGATTTGATAATTAAGAAAATTAAAATCACATGAAAAATGTTGACGTGGTTGAAAAACCATCCTAAAACTACAGCATAATTTTTAAGTAATCTATTCCAAGTGAGATGTGAATATATAAAGCATATTAGTGAAAAAGAAGGGCGAAGTTCAAGACAAAAGTAGTAGGGATTTTAATAATACACTTTGACTCTACCTTTTGTCTCTGCATCATATTGAGCAGATCTCCGAAAGGTGACTCCTCGGGGTTGTCAAATGCCAGCAGGGCCAGAGTCCTCTCCATCTCGGTCAGACATTCACGGCTCTCCTCCCCCTGCTCTGCTAACTGAGACTGGGCAAATTCCAGGGCAGCTTCAGTCTCCCTCAAACGAATCAGCTCGATCAGATGCTGCTGCTGCAAACACACACATACAGAACAAAAGTAAGACGTACAGTACAATTGACATTTCCAAAAGTACAAAGCCGAGGTGTCTGCACTGTGTTTTACTTTACCTGTAGGTGAAAGTAGAGGTAACGGTTGGTATCCAGCAGTTCTGGGTGCAGACTGTTGATCAGTGCAATGGCATCCTGGATCTGTCCCTTCAGGATCATCTCTCTGATTTTAATTCTTTCATCTAGGGAATCCAAATCCACACTTGGTTCTATTCCAGACTCCATCCTGAACTTCTCCGCTGCCTCCTTGAAGCCCTCTATTGAACAAAAACCGTGATGAAATCCTGCGCATTCCACATTCAAATACCACGCTCAAATTATCTTTATACACAACTTAGAGCGAACTTTACGTAATAAAAAAAAGATCCTTCACCTGTCACCAAGTAGTTCATAATGAGCCTGTTCATATCAGCCCTCTGAATGTGGACATTGTTGAGTTTATCCATCCACTCTTCCCTTGTTATATCCTCCGGCTTCTCTGCATAACTCATTATGATAATATCCTAAAGGAGTAGAGAATGGTTATCTTGTCAGTTAACAAAATTACATTTTAAACTCACGGTAAGAACAATTATATAACGTTATAACTGTTTCGGCAATTTGTTATTCAATTTGACAGCAACACGGCACCGGAAATCCTAAGTCACAACATTTGGGGCCTTCGATGAAAAACACAACATTGAAGCCTGAATTTCGTCAACACGAATGAAAACAAAGACAACTTCCGCCTTTCTATGCATTTATATCGAACACAAACATCCGGAACGAGTGCTGTTCTATTTTATTGTCTTCTGTAGGTATGCATCTACAACGCCAATCAAATATAATGGTTACTTTATTCACAATACCTGAAAATTTTGTTGCTACTTCCCAGCAGTAGCTAGCTAGCTAGCGGAGGGGAGCCTCTTTTGCTTCTTCTTCTTCTTCTTCCTCTGCGCATTTCCGGGACCGTAAACTACATGCTATGTGCACACCACTGCCCCCTACAGTAAGACAATTGTGTGACTATTTGAGATCTGGCAATTTTTTTCTACTTGTATATTCCTTTTATGTTATTTTGGTGTGTCAACATTTTAAACCTGTTGGTATTTTTCCTTTCAACAATAACTATTTTTTTTATTATTGTCTATATGTAATTGATGTTTTTAATGTACCCTGTGGATAAACTGAAAACATCTTTCTTTGACGGTATGATTGTGTTTTGAACAGGAATCCTTACTTGAACTGTACAGCACTGAGTTTGTCATTGTACTTACTTACTTAAAATGATACAATATTAATAATATTGTATAAAAAATGAATGCAGACAGACAATAGAAATAGACAACAGAAGCTTGCAGCAATAGGTATGACATGACAAACCCCGCCTCCCTTCTGTGGCTACCCTGTTTACTGTTTCTATGGTAACGATGTTGTTAACTTCAGTCTCAGGAGTCTTTTCAGAGGTTAAACCGAATAAACTGACATCCACTGTTAATTATCAAACTAAACCGAGCAGATATTGAATGAGCGAACAGGTAAAACGATAGGTACCCTGTTGTTATCCACTGCAAATAACTTTTGAGATTATTACCACAGTTTGTTCGGGTCAAATGTTACCAACTGAAAATTAGCCTAGCGTTACCTTGGTTAACTTACAACAGCTGTAGTTTAGCTGTAATTTAACTTTTTTTTCGTTTCTGGTTCTTTTCAGGTGCTTTTTGCCAGACATGGCTTCCTCCCCCGGAGTTTTCAAAATTATGTCACAGTTTCCAGTCCTTCCCCCCATTGAAGGCACGCAGCAGCAGCAGCAGCAGCAGCGGGGAGAGGTTGAGCAGATCGCAGCAGCAAAGGTGGAGATAGCGGAGAGGATATCGGCTCAAAAGAAGCTGCTGAGGCACAGAAGGAGTAAAGTGCAACAAGAGAAACTACATGTGATATTGTATGTTTTTTGTCAGTACCTCATTGATAGCCAGGATTATGGTAGAATAATCCCACCAGCTAATTTAGACAGTTTGTCATTATGATGGCTGCTGGGTTTCCTGCAGTGTAACACTTTATTGACTGACTTATTACAGGATGTCTAGAGCAATGGAAAGTTACAGACAGAGCAAGGAGAGGAGAGCAGAGCCCAGCCAGTCACCAGAGCCACAGTTTCCACCCTCAGTATGACAATTATTGGACTTCCTATGCAAACATTTTAAATATCAATTTATATCCAAAGATATTGCACAATATAATGTGGTATATCTCAATACTTGCTTTACAGATGCTTAGTGAGGAGCGGAAGCGTAGGGTGAGTTCTCTATTTAGTTTTAAATTTGTCAAGAGATCAAACCATATTTATATTTATGTAACTCCATTTGCAGATGAATTATGTGTTCCTGAGGCAGTGTTTGGAGAGCCGCCCATTCACTCCAATCCAGCAGCAGTGGTTGGACTCCATTGTTTCCAGAGTCCCACCGAAACTTAAAGATAGCCCTGAGACAAATAAACTGCTACAGGAGCTCTGCGTGGAAGTCAGCAATGACTTCCGCAATGTTATTGTCAAGCACACAGGTATTGCCAATTATTATCTCTTATCCTATCTATTCCTCTGGAGTATATGTAGACTACAGGTGGGGCATGTCTCATTATGCCATATTTACTCCCTTTAGTGGACACAGTACTAAGGAATCCGCAGATAGAGGGATCTATCTCAGAAAAACAGACAGCTACCCAAACAAAGTGAGTTTCTTAAGTACAGAAATGCTAATACAAAGTAACCAAATAGTAGATAGATCTATTTTAATGCATTTTGTAAAATGTATTTCCAATCTTTTGTAGAATTCTTGATTTTTCCCAGCCTTGGCATGATTGCTTTATCAGAAGCCGGAAGATGATAAAAACAAATTTGCACATTCTTCATCCGGTGATGAAAACTGTCTTGGACATTGGCCACATGACATTTTCTCCACTGATCCTGGTTGATGTTTCACGATGCAGGTGAGAAAAGACAACATGAATGCAACATGGTACTGTTTAAAATAAACACACAACTAAGACGTTACATTAGGATTTGCTCAATTTTCATTTTGATTTCATTTTGGCTTCTGTTGGTTCAGGGCTTCAGGACCGGTGGATTGTAAGAGCCTACAGAATAAAATGGCTGTGATGTGTAAGAGGACGGAGGATCGTATCATGAATACCTGGTTCCCCAAAGTCATCCACTTACTTACAAGTAAAGAAACCCTGAAAGGAGTTAAAGAGGAGAAATTGGACTCCTTCTATGATTGTGCATCCACGCTCATCTCCAATCAGGTGAGATAATGCTGATTTTAGACTTGGGAAGAGTCAGTTTTGAAATGATTTAAGGTAAAGTTATTTCATTCATTATTGACATCAAAAACAGTCCTTAGTTATATTAATAACAGCCAGCTGTCATACATTAAAAAATAGCTAAAGACACCTTGAATTGTCAAGGTTTTGTATCTTTACTGCTGCTTATTGTAAACTAAATTGGTCAAGGAAGTTTGTAAGCTGTAATAGCTGTAGTTAGCTCTTTGTACAAACCGCATGTCAACAACTAGCCATTATTATGATTTTCTGTATGTTTACTGTAGCGCTCTTTGTTCCTCGATTACACATATAGACTAACAGACATTTTTCTTTTGTAAATTCCCAGTTGAAATCCCTTCTTCAGAAAAGTGTTGAGGAGTTTGTTAGTCTGTTTGATCCAAGCCATCACCACCGGTTGCCCCTCTTCCGTATGGCCTTGACATTTGATGATGAAAAGATGGAAATTTACCCCACCTTACAAGACCTGGAGGCTGCTGTTTTTGAGATTCTCAATGCCATCACAAATACACTGCAGGTGAAGTTATGTGTAATCACCACAAAAGGGAAAATGACCACTTTATGACATATTTTTCATGTAAAATTGTATTTTTTAGCTAATATTGATATCTATGAATTTGCTCCACAGAAAGTACAGACGGTCCAGTCATGGTTAACACAAGCCACATCTTCATTTGTGGATGCTAAGGTGGCTGATCACATCCTTGCTTGGGCTCAGGCCACTTTAAAGGCCGCTGTGCGCAAGAATCTCGAAGAACCTGACAAACATTTCCAGAGTTACGGTAATGTTGCATAATGCAGTCATTTCCTATCATCACACCATTGACCGTAATTCACTTCACTGCTGACGTTTCTGCTTTATTTTGCAGTCGACAACTACGACTGGCTAGTCAATGGTAGTGCTCAGACTCGAGTGGAGATGTTCATGAGAGAGGAGCACTCTTTTGATGAGTACACTAAGGTAACAAATAATAAAGTTTAATTCATGCTTGATATGTTATATACCCTCCTTGTTTCCAGTTTTCCTAATGACTGTCATTGTATAATCTCACTGCTTTTGAAGCAAGTGGAGGAGTTTCGTGCTCTGTCAAAGGAGATTATCAGCCTCCCAGCAAAAGCCCACTTCACAATGGTCCATCTGGACTGTGAAGAACTGAAACAAGGGCTGGCCAACAAAGCCAAAACGTATGCAGAAATACTTCTGAAGAAAATGATCACCAGCCACCGTGAGCGAAATCTACAGTGAGTCACTTCTTGTAACATTCATATACAAAACTGTTTTTAAATCTTCACATTTGATTGATTGATTGATTGATTGACTTTATTGTCCACCTCAGTGAAAATTTGTCTTTGGCTTCTCCCAAAGAAGGTACAATTTTGATGTATGTGATGTTTAATACTTTTTGTGTCTGTTCAAAGGATCTGCTCTGAATTTGAAACTATCAGAGAGAAAGCTCTGAAGGTTCCAGAGAATACAGAGGACATGACTCAAATGGTTGACTACATAAATTTCACTAAGACGACAGGTATTGCAGAACTGAATGAAAAAATAAAGGTAAACAACCTAATGATTGGTTCTACATGTTGCAATATACATATATTAAAAACATATAATGATTTATCTCATACCAATTATGATATACAAAACATCATTCATGACCACATTGTTTTCTGACAGGACGCCTTCTGCAGGGTGATCTACCTCTTAGATGTCCAGATCATTGAGCCAGAGGATCTGGAACTTAATTCGACTGTCTTTCTCTGGCCAAAAAACATCCACCATTTCTTCGAACTTAATGAAGAGGTGATGATCTCATGTCTGCCTATAACAATATATCATGGATGTTTTTTAAGGATGACCTGATTCTAGGCAACTTTTTCATTTTCTAGGTGATGCAGACAGCCAAGCAGAAAGGGGAGCAGGAGCTGCTGGCTAAAAGAGAAAGATTAATGGTACATTTGGAGAAGTTGGGACGCAGAACAGAGCAGTTCCCACACTGCTCTGAGCTGGATATGATGCAGCAGGTACAGTGTCATTAGCGTGTTCAGATAACCTTAAAGGAATAGATTAACATTTTGGGAAGCAAAAAAGCATTTTTCCAAAATGTCAACCTATTACTACGGTATTAACGAACTAGAACTGAAATTACTTGGAGGGATATCTATTCATATTAAAATATGCCTTTCAGTGCTTACTAGTGTCAGTACAAGTGATCAGAATTGTACAAAAGCATCATTAGATGTTTTTATCTCTTGAGCTTGAATTTTGACACATTTATTAAACCTGAATAACAAGACTGCATTATCTTGTCAAATAGCCACTGATCTGGATCATTGGTATAACAAGTTTTAAAAATAGTTGTAGTGGAAGGCTGTTCCGCATTAATCAGATACATTGTTGCAGTTAGATGTTCATTTTTGCTACTTTTGGATCAGAACACATTTTCAGAGCACCAGTGATTCATATATGCAGATATAATTGTCTTGTTATCATTTTTTGGGCAGTATGTTTCAGATGTCAGAACAGTTCAGAAACTTCTCCAGGATGCTAAGGACACAATTGACTTCATTAACAAAGAAGAGGCCTTCTACAAATGGGACCAAACATGTTACCCAGAAGTTGAAGTCATTAGAGAGAACATTGAACCGTACCAGAAGCTGTTTGGATTTGTACTGAAGTGGCAGCGCACGGAGAACAGGTCTAACTGCAGTTTGATACATGTTGTGTTTTAATGAAAAAAAAAAATCCCCTGATAACCTTTTATCTTCTTTGTGCATAGATGGATGGATGGGTGCTTCCAAGACCTAGATGGCGAGAGCATGGAGGTAAAAGTGGATGAGTTCTTTAGGGAGATTTTCAAGATGCTGAAGTTTTTCCAACAGAAACAGAATAAGGCCGAGCAAGAGATGGAGAAGATTGCTGGGAAGACTAGGCGACGACCTAGTGAAGACAATCCAAGGAAGCAAGAGAACCCCATAATACTTTTGTGCTCCGCTGTAATGGAGCAGATCAAAGAGTTCAAGGTATTGTATGTAACTATTACTTCAAAGGGACTCATTAACAAAGCCTTGTAGTAAATAGTTTTGTGTACAGATGCTAAAAAATTATGTGGAATGTGCTTGTATCAACAGGACCATATCCCTGTAGTGTCCATCTTGTGTAATCCAGGCATCAGAGCCCGCCACTGGGGCCAGATGTCAAACATAGTGGGGTATGACCTCACTCCTCACTCTGGTACTACACTACGAAAAGTTCTCAAACAAAACCTGAATCCTTACCTGGAAGAGTTTGAGTCAATCAGCGCTGCTGCTAGTAAAGTGAGAGCTCTTGAAATTTGTGTTTGTTTATATAGCATTTGAAAAAAACACCAATACCGAATCTTTATGTTTAATGCTATATATCCACACTATGTGTCTCTACAGGAGTTTTCCTTGGAGAAGGCAATGCAAACCATGGTGCATATTTGGGATGGTATTTCTTTCCACCACCAACCTTACAGGGAGACAGGAGTGTCTATCCTGACTGCCTTGGATGAGATTCAGACAATGCTAGATGACCAGATTGTGAAGACTCAGACTATGAGGGGCTCACCATTCATCAAACCCTTTGAAAATGAGATCAAGGTTAGCTTCAGGTTTTGGGGAATGTACTTACCTAATTATAATAAATAAATGTGTAATTAGCATCAGAGTTCTGCTGTATTTCTATACCCAGTCCCGGAGAGCTTTAACTGTTTGTTGTTTGACGTCAGCTTTGGGAGGAGCGTCTGCTTCGTATTCAGGAAACCATAGATGAGTGGCTGAGGGTGCAGGCCCAGTGGCTTTACTTGGAGCCCATCTTCTCATCCCAGGACATAATGCAGCAGATTCCGGAAGAGGGACGACTTTTCCAAACTGTTGACAAAAACTGGAAAGAGGTCATGAGTCACTGCGTTAAGGACCCTAAGGTACTTATCAAAACACTTATTAAAGATCACCTAAATAAAAAATCTGAAAGATACATTGTTTGAGTCAACCATTAATTTGTAATCGTAGATTCTGCCAGCAACATCGCTGCCTGGTCTGCTAGAAAAACTTCAAGATTCCAACAACCTCCTCGATAGCATCATGAAAGGACTGAATGCCTACCTGGAGAAGAAACGTCTCTTTTTTCCACGGTAAACAACAAGATTTTGCTGTGTCTCTTTTGTTCAACTCTTTTTTAATATCATAGATTTCAGTACTTGTTGTCAATGCCTTGTCCAGGTTCTTCTTTTTGTCCAATGATGAAATGCTGGAGATTCTGTCTGAGACCAAGGACCCACTGCGAGTACAGCCCCATCTGAAGAAGTGCTTTGAGGGCATTTCCAAACTGGACTTCCTCCCCAATCTGGATATCCAGGCAAGGCACATATTGATATTGTTACATGACACTATGGTTGATGAACTTTCATTAAACTGCGTACTTTTCATGCCCAGGCCATGTATAGCAGTGAAGGGGAGCGAGTTCAACTAATCCAGCACATCTCCACATCTGAAGCCAAAGGAGCCGTGGAAAAGTGGTTGGTGCAGGTGGAGGATATGATGCTTCGCAGTGTCAGAGATGTAGTGGCCCGGTCCAGGGTGGTGAGATCACTGTTCTCCATACCTTACATACAGTATATATAAATGTGAGTGAGTGACATCTGAGTGGTTGAGTGTGGTTGTTTTGACAGGCTTATGCTGAGACTGCGCGAAGCCAGTGGGTCAAGGACTGGCCTGGGCAGGTGGTGCTTTGCACCTCCCAGATTTTCTGGACATTGGAGGTGCATGAAGCCATTAGATCAGGGACTGAAGTGAGTTTTTACATCGCTTTTTCTGAAAGATTTTGCTGTGATGATTCCTAGTTAAAATCAAATTTTCATTTACTAATTAAACTGTAATAGTGTTACAGTAGTGAATTTGATCGTGTCAGGGTGCAAAGTAAAGATGTGTCTCACTCCTGACTGACTGACCTGAATTTTTCTCTAGATTAGCATGGCACCTTAACGGTATCACCCTGGGAAAACATTTAAATAGTAACTGGGCTTTTGTTCTCTGTAGGGTTTAAAGAACTACTATCAGCAACTCCAGAATCAGCTGAAGGACATTGTGGAGCTGGTGAGAGGGAAACTGCCCAAACAAACACGGATCACTTTGGGAGCACTGGTCACAATTGATGTCCATGCCAGGGATGTGGTCATGGAGCTTATTGATAAAGGTACCTCACTGAATAAAATACAGAGTAAAAGAGTTTTACTTCAGCACCCACAGTGGCACCCAGAAAGAGAATGTTTGTCAAATAAAATAATTGTTTCCATTTTTAACAGGTGTATCACATGAAACCGACTTCCAGTGGCTAGCCCAGCTGCGTTATTACTGGAGCAATGATAATGTTCGTGTTCGCATAATCAACTGTGATGTTAAATACGCCTATGAGTACTTGGGGAACTCACCACGTCTGGTCATCACTCCACTGACTGACAGATGCTACCGAACCCTGGTAAAATGTCTGAAAAATAGCCTACTTAAAAAATGCCACATGCCTCTTACTTTTATTGAAATACTGCTGAGTGATCATGTATTTTAACATTAAATTCCAAAGTCCTATCTTTGTTTTAGATTGGAGCTTTCTACCTGAATTTGGGTGGTGCACCTGAGGGTCCCGCTGGAACCGGAAAGACTGAAACCACCAAAGATCTGGCCAAAGCTCTAGCTGTGCAGTGTGTGGTCTTCAATTGCTCTGATGGACTGGATTACATCGCTATGGGCAAAGTAACATGAGCAGGAAATTTTTAATTTATATGTATAATTCTAATGCCATAGTTATAACTCCAAAAATATGACATTTTTCCTTGTATTTTGGTGTAATCTCACAGTTTTTTAAAGGTCTGGCTTCATCAGGTGCATGGGCATGCTTTGATGAGTTCAACCGTATTGAGCTGGAGGTGCTGTCTGTAGTGGCCCAGCAGGTGCTCTGCATCCAGAGGGCCGTCGAGCAGAAGCTGGAGTACTTTGACTTTGAAGGGACTATGCTCAAACTCAATCCCAACTGCTTTGTGTCCATAACAATGAACCCCGGCTACGCAGGACGCTCAGAACTCCCAGACAACCTCAAGGTCTTTTACTAGTGAAATATTTTATTAGACATTGTTGGTGTTATGAACACATTAGCTCTAACATATTCTTCATCATTTATAATATGAATCAGCTTCTCAGATAATTTCAGTTGGCTTTTAACATCAAATCATGCTCTGTGATAATGCTTTTAAACGCCTTCAATATAATGTTACACAATATTAGAAAATGTCCTACACTCCAAGATTGGCAGTAACAGATTAACTTAATTTTCCTGTCTCCTCTCTGTGCAGGTGTTGTTCCGAACAGTGGCCATGATGGTCCCCAACTACGCACTGATAGCAGAAATCTCCCTGTATTCATATGGCTTCCTCAATGCCAAACCACTGTCTGTAAAGATTGTGATGACCTACAGGCTCTGTTCTGAGCAGCTCTCATCCCAGTTCCATTATGATTACGGAATGAGGGCTGTCAAAGCTGTACTTGTGGCTGCAGGAAACCTCAAGCTCAAGTTTCCTGATGAGAATGAGGACATACTGGTATTTGTATTGAATCAATGCATTTGTTAAACATTTTTCCATACGGTATCCTAACTTTTGGGAACTTTTTAAGTTTGCTCTTTCTGACCCTTTCACTTTTTTTCCCACATGTTGTAACTCTCAGCTCCTGAGGTCCATAAAGGATGTTAATGAGCCCAAGTTTCTCTCCCATGATATACCACTATTCAATGGGATCACCAGTGATTTGTTCCCAGGCATCTCCCTCCCTGAAGCTGACTATCAGGTTAGATATGTTGATGTCATTACTTATTACTAAATCTGAGAGCACCTGGTGTTTTTAAATATTGTATTGTATATTATAATCAGTGTTTTTTCATATCTTTGGCAGCTGTTTCTAGAGGCTGCTACAGAGTGCTGTAAAAATCACAACATACAACCAACAGAAGTCTTCTTACAAAAGATGATTCAGACATATGAGATGATGATAGTCAGGCATGGGTATGTTGTATTTCAATTTCCCATGTTACCATACTCTTAGATCATGCTTACCATGTTTCCAGTAATACAGTATTTCACATGATTGAGACATTTTTTTAATGTCAGTTTCATGCTGGTGGGAGAGCCCTTTGCTGGAAAGACCAAAGTGCTGCACGTGCTAGCTGATACTCTAACTCTCATGAACGAGAGAGGGTATGGTGAAGAAGAGAAGATCATCTTCAGGACATTGAATCCAAAGTCCATCACCATGGGACAGCTCTTTGGACAGTTTGATCTAGTTTCTCATGAGGTAGGCCTGTGCCTTGGATCCTGTTGTATTTATCCTGTCACACAGATCCTCTGGATTTCACAGTACTGATGTAGACCTGGAACAACAGATGTCCCTTTTTTCCTCTTAGTCTTTTCACCTTTTGTTTTTCCTAATTTTTAGTGGACAGATGGGATTGTGGCCAACACATTCCGTGAATTTGCATCAGCTGAAACACCAGACCGTAAATGGGTGGTGTTTGATGGTCCCATAGATACACTGTGGATTGAGAGCATGAACACTGTGCTGGATGACAACAAAAAGGTAAAAAAAAAAAAAAAAATACAGTAAAACCATTTAATATTGTGGTATTTCTGAGTTTTGTGCAATGTTTATTTGCTTACACATTATGAGTAAGATCTTTATTGCTTTACTCTTCCCTCACAGTTGTGTCTGATGAGTGGTGAGATCATCCAGATGTCCAGTCAGATGAGTCTGATTTTTGAAGCAATGGATCTATCACAGGCCTCTGTAAGTCAGATGTTCAGAGTAAAGTATATTATTTTCTGACTAATGTATTTTAGTTCTGATTTGATTATCCCATTGTAAGGTTTAGCGGTTACTGGTGCATTGCTAGAGGGCACCAACATACACCAACATGATGGCGAAGAACATTTGATTCTAACTAGGGTAGAATCAAACCATTATTACAGTTTGTCCAGCAGAGAGCAGTGACAAGCTGAATTGCCACTGTAACATGTATAGCTCAGTATGTACTGTATCTTGGTCACAATTTTAAAAATGTTACCTTACATGTTATGTTTATAAGCAAAAAAACATATACATATATATATATATATATATATATATATCTTACATCACATATAATATCACCTACTAATATAACATTGACCAATCTTTTATAAACTCACAAATATTGATCAGTATGAGGCTGAAAAACCCAGTACTGGTCGCTGGGCTATAGTACCTAGATTGAGTAACAGGATATGATTGGATATTATAAAAAGGTCATGTTTGGTTATTTTCTCACTGCAGCCTGCCACAGTCAGCCGATGTGGTATGATCTACATGGAGCCATCTCAGTTGGGCTGGGAACCCTTAGTGATCTCCTGGTTGAACTCTCTTCCTGATGCTCTGCAGAGCCCAAACAACTGCTCCCTGCTGCTGGAGCTCTTCCACTGGCTCCTGCCACCTGCCCTCAGGATGCTGCGTAAACACTGCAGAGTAAGCGATTCCAGTGCCCTGAACAATCCACGCACAAATATCTGTAGAACATTTCGAAGTTTATGTTTATTTATATACAAAACACAGAAGTTTTGTCATGCCTGATTACGGTTTTGTTTGCAGGAGGTTGTTCCCACTAGCAACAGTAACACTGTGATGTCCTTGTGTCGACTGTTTGAGATGCTGCTCACTGAACCTGTAAAGACATATCCTGGGGATAAAAATATTCGCAGCTGGATCATGGTAAAAGAGCCGAATCATTTATTATTTTAAATAATATTATACCTTATTAATTTAGAACAATTTCTTTGGAACTGCACCTCACAACATCCATGCAACGTTTAACTGTTTTGGTCTGTTTCGGTTAAATTATACTTTCGTATGACCCCTTTTAATTCTTCACGATCGCAGGCAGCTTTTGGCTTCTCCCTGGTGTGGTCTGTGGGTGGCAGCTGTGATGCAGACAGCAGAGAGAAGTTCAGTGAGTTCTTCAGGGTGGCTGTTTCAGGAAAAACAGAAGAATACCCAATCCCTGCCACTGTGGGAAAATGGGAGTGTCCCATGGATGACAAAGGCCTGGTGTATGACTATTTTTATGAGGTATTGCATAATTTCATCACTCAGATCTATTTCAGTTGTGTTTAAAACAGTAAATCAGACTCTAATCTCTTATACAGTTCAATGGAAAAGGCCGCTGGATTCAATGGAATGATCTCATTAAGAATGTCAACCTAGGGGACAAGAACACCAAAGTGCAAGAGATCATTGTTCCCACCATAGACACTGTCCGTTACACCTACCTCTTGGACCTCTGCATCAGCTACAGAGTGTTAGTATTTTCAGGGGTCAAAATGGCAATGATCAACATGAATGCCAAAAGTGCTTTATCACCATAAATAACTGTGAATTCTATCTGTGCTACATGTACTGTTATTTTCTTATTATTACTGATTTTATTGATTCACATTCAATCTAACAAATTTGATTTTTTGCATTTTTTATTACTCTGCTCAGGCCTCTTCTGTTTGTTGGTACTACTGGCACTGGAAAGTCAGTGTATGTGAAGGACAAATTGATGAACAATCTGGACAAAGACCTATATTTACCCTTTTTCATCAATTTTTCAGCCCGCACTACTGCCAACCAAACCCAGGTAAGCACTTAGGAACCATGGATGAAAGAATCTTCTTGGAGGAATTTTTTGATTACGAGAAAAATATTCTCAGTCATAAATATTATGTGATGTGATAATCTATACAAACAAGAATGGATAATTCTATTAATTTTCTATCCTTTATTCTGTATGTATGTCATTCTTCAGAATATCATCATGTCCAGGTTAGATAAGAGAAGGAAGGGGGTGTTTGGGCCCCCCATGGGAAAGAAGTGTGTCATCTTTGTGGATGACATGAATATGCCTGCACTGGAACAGTTTGGAGCACAGCCTCCTGTGGAGCTTCTTCGACAGTACATGGACCACGGAAACTGGTATGGACCATCCACTATTACCAATTTCACATTAAGACAAGCGCAAGATATAACAGAAAAGAGCACATTTACTGTTCATTTGACAGACAGACCTTACCTGTTACACTCTGTTAGGTATGATCTGAAGGATACCTCCAAGATCACTCTTGTTGACCTCCAGCTCGTCTCAGCTATGGGTCCCCCTGGTGGTGGGAGGAATGCAGTTACATCTCGCTTTCTGCGCCATTTCAACATTTTTAGCATTAATCCCTTCAGTGATGACACCATGGTTCGCATCTTCTCCAGTGTGGTGTCCTTCTATCTCAAAAATAACCAATTCCCACCTGAATGTTTCACTATTGGCAACCAAATAGTGACAGCTACCATGGAAGTGAGTGCCCAAAAGACACACCTTGATATCACATGAATTGTTTATATGTGATAAATAAATATGTTTTTCATGTGTTAAATGCTCTTAGTAATCATATCTTGTTTTCTCTAATGTTTTAGTTCTCTGATCATATGTTTTTCATTCCCAAAGGTATATAAAAAAGCCATGAAGAACCTGCTTCCAACTCCAGCCAAGTCTCACTACACCTTCAACCTGCGGGACTTCTCACGCATTATCCAAGGCTGCCTGTTGCTGAAGAAGGAGTCTCTGGAGAACAAACGTACTATGATACGCTTGTTTGTCCACGAGGTCTTCCGTGTCTACTATGACCGGCTGGTGGATGACAAAGATCGAGCATGGCTCTACCAGCTGATGAACAGCATCCTCAAAGATCACTTCAAAGAGTCCTTTGATCAGGTGTTTGATCACCTAAAACAAGGCCGTAAAGTAAGTTGCAACTGAGTTATTTTTTCTCTATTGTCATGTGCTTTACTATTACAGTGTTTCACCGTATGTTAGTAGACATAGGAAAGAAGAGGAGCTGCTCTGCCCTGTTGCCACTCCTGTTGCTGCTCCGGATCTAAATACGTTTTTGAATTAATTTTTATATAACTATTATATCAATTTTATACTAGCATATGAAACATTAATAACTGTATTTGTGCTCTACTAATACAAAATATGTACTTATTTTTAAAAAAAGAAAAAATCTAAATGCTTTATTTTGTAGCATCAAATTTCTTCCTTTCTCAGCTGGTTGAGGAAGACATGCGGAATCTTCTGTTTGGTGACTATATGAACCCTGACTTGGAGGATGATGAGCGCCTGTATGCTGAGGTGCCTTCAATGGAAAGCTTTGCTCAGGTGGTGACGTCGTGTCTTGATGAATACAACCAGATGCACAAAAATCGCATGAACCTTGTCATCTTCCGGTAAACAGCTTTGATACTATAGATGAAGAATTTTTCTTGTTGTAAGAAAGTCAAGATTTTTCGACTGAACATAACCAAATGACTTCAACTTTTATGAAGTAAATTCATGAAATTATTTACATATGTTCAAGTCAGTCTTGAACTGAGAAAATGTCTGCATTATGTAGCTACGTCCTAGAACACCTGTCCCGTATCAGCCGTGTGTTAAAGCAGCCAGGAGGCAATGCCCTGCTTGTGGGAGTGGGAGGCAGTGGACGCCAGTCCATCACCCGTCTGGCTACGTCCATGGCCCACATGACCATGTTCCAGCCTGAGATCTCTAAGAGCTATGGCATGACTGAGTGGAGAGATGATCTTAAGGTTAGCTTTATGGTTTAGGAAATACTTCTGTGTGTTATTCTGGTGCATTACATGTTTTTTCACACTGTTTTGATTTCTGCTTGTGATTTTTTTCCATTTCCAAACAGCTGTGATTTTTCTCACATACATTTTTAACATCACAATACTCTGTCTCCCTGTTTTCCCTTATACTACAGATGCTGCTGAAAAATGCTGGGGTGAAAGGTCAGAAGACGGTGTTCTTGCTAACTGACGCTCAGATCAAAGATGAGGCTTTTCTAGAAGATGTGGACAGTGTCCTGAACACAGGAGAAGTGCCCAATCTGTTTGCCATAGATGAGAAGCAAGAGATTATGGAGGTAGGCTCTTATAAGCCTTTATAGAGCAATTTATACCTTGTGTAAAGGTCCTATTTATTTATATTGAATATAACTGTTACTTCATCTCTTGTTCTACAGGCAGTACGCCCCATTGCCCAGGCTGGTAATAAGAATTTGGAGTTGAGCCCACTGACTCTGTTTGCATTCTTTGTTGCACGCTGCAAAGAGAACCTGCATATTATTGTGGCCTTCAGTCCCATTGGGGATGCCTTTCGAAATCGCCTGCGCCAGTTTCCATCTCTTATCAACTGCTGTACCATCGACTGGTTCCAGGTAGTATATAGGCATTAGGAGGCATTCATTTGTAATTTATCTGCAGTGAAATATACTGCATATGCAGTGCCAGGCATTAAAAATGCTAAAAACTATGTACTGCATGTATCTGTGTTTCAATCAGTCAGTCAAAGTTACTCACCCCTCGCTATTCTTCTCCTCTCTCTGCCCTGACAGCCATGGCCAGAGGAGGCTCTTGAGCGAGTAGCCAACTCCTTTCTGGAGTCGCTGGAGATGAGTGAAAATGAGAGGCAGCAGGTCATACCTATCTGCAAAACATTCCATACCTCTGCCAAACAGCTCTCACAGAGGTAAGGCATGTGGTTATTTATGACTTGTATATTCAAAGATATATTACATTTATATTACGCTATTGCTTTCATTGCAGATTCCTCTTGGAGCTTGGCCGCCATAATTATGTGACACCCACATCCTACCTGGAGCTGATAGCAGCTTTCCGTCTGCTACTCACTCAGAAAAGAGACACTGTCATGAAGGCTAAACAGAGGTATACCAACGGTCTGGATAAACTAGCCTTCGCTGAATCTCAGGTATATGCAGCCCCATTTTTACCCGAGTTGATTTGTTTTTTGTCCTTTTTTTTTTTTTTTTCTTTAATCAAAAACTTTAAGCATACCTCAGCCATAAGCTATTTTTAACAATGTCTCCCTGTAGGTGGGTGAGATGAAAAAAGAACTGGTAGACCTACAGCCCAAGCTGGAGCAGGCAAAAATAGACAACACGAAAATGATGAAGGTGAATAAATCACAGCTTTATTCAGCCCCAACATTGACTAGAGTATATCCTGAATGCAAATATGTAGTAAATATTTATATATTGTATAATGTGATGACTTTCAGGTTATTGAAGTGGAGTCTGTGGAGGTAGAAGCCAAAAGCAAAGTTGTGCGTGTTGATGAAGAGGCAGCAACTA
The DNA here is from genome assembly GCF_002260705.1 of Seriola dumerili. NCBI lineage: Eukaryota > Metazoa > Chordata > Actinopteri > Carangiformes > Carangidae > Seriola > Seriola dumerili. The sequence continues at coordinate 3,004,118 of NW_019174298.1, read as the reverse complement.
TAAAAGCCAATGAGGCTCAGGCTCTGAAGAACGAGTGTGAGAGCGACTTGGCTGAGGCTATCCCTGCCCTGGAAGCTGCTCTCTCTGCCTTGGACACTTTGAAGGTGAGCACCCTTCAGCCGCACTGCTTTTTTTCTTTTTTTTTTTCCAGGTTTAGGCACTCAGACCATTGCAGTTTAGAAAGTAAGTTGACCTGCTTGTTTCATTTCAGCCCTCTGATGTCACAATTGTGAAGTCGATGAAAAATCCACCTTCAGGGGTGAAGCTGGTGATGTCAGCTGTGTGTGTTATGAAGGACATAAAGCCAGATAAGATAGCTGACCCAGCTGGGTCTGGAAAAAAGGTTGGATAAGGAAAAATACATTTTATTTTAAAAGCTCATCGTAACAAAAACATTGTTACTAACCCTAACATTACAACTTGTACTAATATCCTGATGAGTACCATTTTTTTTTTTTTTTATTGTCTAGGTTTTGGACTATTGGGGTCCAAGCAAGAAGCTACTGGGGGATATGAACTTCTTACGAGATCTTAGAGAATATGACAAGGACAATATTCCTGTGAGTGTCAGGAAAACTACATTCCTATTCCTATGAAATGACATACTAGTATTTTGTTATGACTGACTGTGCTATCTTTTACTTGCAGGTCCCTGTGATGCAAAAAATCCGTAGTGAGTACATGACTAATCCTGACTTTGACCCCAGTATAGTGGCAAAAGCCTCCTCTGCAGCAGAGGGCCTGTGCAAGTGGATAAAAGCAATGGAGGTGTATGACAGGGTGGCAAAGGTGCAGTGTTTCTGGATTTGCATAGACTTTTTTTCTCATGATCTATCCTGATAACATATGCATGCTTATGTATACACATCCTTTGTTTTCAACCACTCTCTGTGGTTTTAGGTTGTGGCTCCTAAAAAGGCCAATCTTGCAGAGGCCCAGGAGTCCCTGGCTGCTACCATGGCCCTGCTGGACCAGAAAAGAGCCGAGCTAAAGGAGGTCGAGGACCGTTTAGCTGCTCTTCAAAAAACTTTTGAGGAGAAGACAGAGGAGAAGGCTCAGCTGGAATTCCAAGTGGATTTGTGTGCCAGGAAGTTGGAGAGGGCTGAGAAACTCATTGGTGGTCTGGGTGGAGAGAAGACCAGGTGACGATGCACAAAAATATATAAAGTTAATTATTTTCTCCAATTAAGATAATTACAGTATTCCACTGACTGAAATCATGTTTGTCTTTAGATGGTCTAAGGCAGCAGATGACTTGCAGAACACATATGACAACCTGACTGGTGATGTTCTCATCTCTGCTGGTGTCATCGCCTACCTTGGGGCTTTCACTGCTGGCTTCAGACAGGACTGCACCAAGTTATGGACCAAACTCTGCCAAGTAAGAGTCCTCAGTTTTTTATTTAGACTTTTTTAGGTACTCTCTTTGAAGTCATACACATTTCATTGCTCATTATCTATTTTCACCTATCTCAAAATCTCTAGTCTAAGAACATTCCATCATCAGATGACTTCTCTCTCAGTAATACCCTGGGAGATCTGATTAAAATCAGGGCTTGGAACATTGCAGGCCTTCCCAGTGACTCTTTCTCTATTGACAATGGTGTCATTGTCAGTAATTCACGTAGATGGTGAGTCTATATTGCTCAAATGTTTTTGGAGAAGTTTTAAATCTACTTTCTACTGAAACATTTGTCACAAACATTCAGTTTTTTGTTAAATAAGAGTAAAACTGGCAGTAAATATGTACAGTTCAACCTAAGATTCATCTCATCATTAATGTTTGTCTTATTGTAGGCCCTTGATGATTGACCCTCAGGGCCAGGCCAACAAGTGGGTGAAGAATTCAGAGAAAGACAACAACCTGAGTGTAATCAAACTGACAGACGCGGACTACATGAGAACTTTGGAAAACTGTATTCAATTTGGAACACCACTGCTGCTGGAAAATGTGGGAGAGGAGCTAGACCCTTCACTAGAACCACTGCTGCTCAAACAAACCTTCAAACAAGGTGCGGAGAGTGTGATATGACTGCCAAAGACTTCTCTACAATTTGGAACTGTGAAAATTGTAAGTTCAGTCATTTTTGTTTCACCCAGGCGGTGTGGATTGCATCAGGCTGGGGGAGAGTGTGATTGAGTACTCCTGTGATTTCCGTTTCTACATCACCACAAAGCTGAGGAATCCTCACTACCTGCCAGAACTGGCCACCAAGGTGTCGCTGCTCAATTTCATGATCACCCCAGAAGGCCTGGAGGACCAGCTGCTGGGGATTGTGGTTGCCAAGGAGAGGTAGTGCCCATAAAATAGTCACTTTGGTATTCCACTGAAATACTACCTGTCGCCTGTGTAGAGCATTGTTTCTGCTTTATTTGCTCCACAGGCCAGAACTGGAGGAGGAGAGAAATGCACTAATCCTGCAGTCGGCTGCCAATAAGAGGCAGCTGAAGGAAATTGAGGATAAAATCCTTGAAACTCTGCAGTCTTCTGAGGGAAATATCCTGGAGGATGAGAGTGCCATACAGATTCTGGACTCCGCTAAAATCATGTCCAATGAGATTACCAAGAAACAGCAGGTGTGGACCACGCACAAAAAAAGAGATGTGCATGTGACAAATCTGATATTTTGTAATCTAAGTTCTTACTGTTTACACATTTCCCAGATTGCAGAAAAGACAGAGATCAAAATAGCAGAGTCCAGAGAGGGATACAGAGCCATTGCCAAGCACTCTTCCATCCTGTTCTTCAGCATTGCTGATCTGACCAACATAGATCCCATGTACCAGTACTCTCTGAGCTGGTTTGTCAACCTCTACATTAATTCTATACAAGACAGGTGAGTGATGCACATCACTGCAGTGTCGCAAAAGAGATAATGCATTGAGACGAATCTGCTAAGACTTTATGACTGTACCAGCATTTTGGAGAAGATTGTTCTCCATCTGTTGTATGTATTGTAAACAGAAGCTTGAATATCACACAGGAGTCGCACATTTGATAAAGAGGATTATTACAGCAACTTACTTGATTCGATTTGGATGTCAGGCTCAGTTCTTGCCTCAGTCAGAATTTTAGTCAAAATTAGATATTTGTGTCAGTGCTCATGGTTATTGCTGAATGCCTTTTAACTCAAATCACTGAAGACATGCAACACTGTTTATGATTAATGACAGAGTGAAAGTATTCCTATACACTAGGTGCATGGGAAATGTAACTTCTTTATTTTGTGGCGCTTTAGATGTGCCCCGTACACACAGAAAATATGTTTTTTTTTTACTATAACATCACAATTAGTAGTTGTAGATATCTTAAAATAGAATATGTTTCACTCTACTGTAAGCATAATTGTGGGACTAACTAGTGGCTAGTGGAGACTGAGAGTAGACGGTACTCTGTCAGCAAATATTGAGCTACATTTGTACAACTGTACGCTGACGTCTGATGTAAACTTAAGCATTGGTTTACTTGAACTTTCAGTTGCTATGTGTTCATCTCAAGCTTCTTGTGTTGTGTCTTTTATTCATCAGTAACAAGTCTAAGATCCTGGAGAGGAGGCTTCGATACCTGATCGATCACTTCACCTATAACCTGTACTGCAACGTCTGTCGCTCTCTGTTTGAGAAGGATAAACTCCTCTTCTCCTTCCTCCTCTGCTGCAATCTACTCCTGTAAGTGTTAAAGCTGCTCTGGGACACTAGTTTAATTAATTTGGTTTGTAGGATTTGATTTCAGCCTTTAACCAAGTTCTCAAATGAAAATATAAAATGCGAATTTTACATCATGGTATCTTCTACTGATATTTGCATTCAGAGCAAAAGAAGAGATTGAATACTCTGACTTCATGTTCTTGCTGACTGGAGGAGTGGGCCTGCAGAACACCATTGCTAACCCCGACCCCAGCTGGCTACAGGACAAGAGCTGGGATGAGATCTGTCGAGCCAGTGAGCTGCCCGGCTTACAAGGAATAAAGTAAAATGCATCATTCACTCAACCAAAGACTTTCTTTTTCATTAGTTATGTCTGTCCCGTTTGTCATTATGAATTATTTTTGACCAATGGATTGAATCTGGGTGTTATCTATTCCACAGAGAGGCTTTCATCAAGAGTCCAGCGGACTTCAAGCCTATTTATGACAGCAAAGAGCCATGCGACATTCTTCTGCCCACACCATGGTGTGAACAACTCAATGACCTGCAGAAAATTATCATTGTTCGCTGTCTGAGGCCTGATAAAATAGTGCCAGCTGTGACTAAATATGTGACTGGCAAACTGGGGAAGAAATTTGTACAGCCCCCTCCCTTTGACCTGAGCAAGAGCTACCTGGACTCCAACTCCGCCATCCCTCTCGTGTTTGTCCTGTCTCCAGGAGCTGATCCCATGGCTAGTACGTCCCACCTTACCAATTACAGTCAATGTTTCATATGATGCTACCCATGAAAATCATTAGAAATAACAATATCCCTCCATAGGCTTACTGAAGTTTGCCAGTGACAAGAACATGGGCAGTGCCAAGTTCCAGTCAATCTCTCTGGGACAGGGCCAGGGCCCCATCGCTGCTAAAATGATATCCACAGCCATGCAGGATGGGACATGGGTGTGTTTACAGAATTGTCATCTGGCTGTTTCCTGGATGTCCACCCTAGAGAAAATCTGTGAGGACTTAAGTCCAGAAACGTGCCACCCTGACTTCCGCCTTTGGCTTACAAGCTACCCTTCACCCAAGGTTGAGAACTGTTCATTTCATTCTGAGCATGTGCATGCATTGAGAACTAAGATTTAATCTTGTTTAAGTAATATCTTTCTGATATCAGTTTCCAGTTACCATCCTGCAGAATGGGGTGAAAATGACAAACGAGCCTCCCACAGGACTCAGACTCAACCTACTTCAGTCTTACTTGTCAGATCCTGTTTCTGACCCTAACTTCTTCAATAACTGCACCAATAAGGAGCTGGTGAGCTCATTTTCATTTTGTTTACATCATGAATTTTTTTATTTGATAGGTCTATCACACAGAGGACATTTTCTGACTCCTTGATGTCTCCGCTAGATCTGGGAAAAGCTCCTGTATGGACTGTGCTTCTTCCATGCTCTTGTTCAGGAGAGAAAGAAGTTTGGTCCACTGGGCTGGAATATTCCCTATGGCTTCAATGAGTCTGACCTCCGTATAAGCATCAGACAGCTACAGGTATTCATTCAGAGGTTCAGTGGCTGAGTTTCTACCATCACAACAATCTAAAATGCACTTAATTTCTTTTCCTCTTTAGCTGTTTGTGAACGAATATGATGAGGTGCCCTTCGAGGCCATAACGTATCTGACCGGGGAGTGCAACTATGGTGGCCGTGTGACAGACGACTGGGATAGGCGGCTCTTGATGACCATCTTGGCAGATTTCTACAACAAGGATGTCATTGAGAAACCTCGCTACCCTTTCTCACCTAGTGGCGAATACTTTGCCCCACCTAAATCTATCTTTGAAGACTACATTGAATTCATCAAGGTAAGAACACTTGAGATAACACACATCAAGAGGATAAAATGTTTTTTGTTTGTTTTCTATTATGTACGTATATAATGACTTTCAACAGAGTAACAATACCTTTGTTGTGTTCTAGCAACTTCCATTCAGCCAGCATCCAGAGGTGTTTGGGATGCATGAAAATGTGGACATTTCTAAAGATCTCCAGCAGACGAAGCTGCTGTTTGATTCACTGCTACTCACCCAGGGAGGTGGTGCTAAGGGAGGTAGTAGCTCTGGGGGTGACAACACGCTGTACGATATAGCGAATGACATCCTTACCCAGGTATAAACTAGTAGCATCTCCTCTTCATTTAGCTGTTTTTAGACTCACTGGTGGCCATGCTAGTGGCTATGTCTGTTGCCCACCTTTTTGGTCCAGACCAAAATATCTCAGCAACTATCTTGTGGATTGACATGAGATTTTGTGCAGACTTTCATGGTCCCTAGGGTATGAGTCATACTGGCTTTGTTGATCTCCTCACTTTTCCTTTAGTGTCACCAGCAGGTCAGGTTTCACTTATCCCATGAAATATCTCAACATCTACCTGATGACTTGGCAAAATATTTTGTATAGACATTGATAGTTCACATAGTTCATAGTTCAGTGACTCCTTAATGACTTTGGTGAGCCCATGACATGTCCTCTAGCACCACCATGAGATAGACAGTTGCAGTTTGGTGTGAAATGTCTCAACAACTACAGACAGACATTGATGTCACCCTCATGACTGTCCTTAAACCTCATTTGTAAATGTTAGCATGCTAGCACCACTGTGAGCATGTTAGTATGCTGAAGTTAGCATTTATCTTGAAGCACCGGTGAGCATACGTACCACCTCACAGGGCTGTAAACCACTGTTATTACACATACGTAAATACTTTTGTTTATCTTGTATAAGATATCTAAAGAGCATGTTATTATAGCCCTGATGTGAGATGAGGAACTTTTACGTGTGATTTTCCCATCATTTTAATCTTGTAGTATTTGATTTAACAGACATATTTTCTAAGATTTGGGTTTGTTTTTTTGAAGAAAATACACAGGGCACCAGTGCAGATTTCTGGTAAAGAATTTCTAATTTGTGTTTGTTACCTCAACTATAATCTGTACATTCTCCATTGAATACTTGTAACTAGCAGGCTTGTTTTTTTCTATAGCTTCCAGCTAATTTTGACACAGAAGCAGCTCTCCTGAAGTTCCCTGTGCGCTATGAGGAGAGTATGAACACTGTGCTCGTCCAAGAAATGGAGCGCTACAACACGTATGGCAAAACAGTTCAGTGCAGAACTTTAGGAAGTACAGCACATCACTTATTTTATGACTTAACTGCTGCTTCTCTCTCTCTCTCTCTCTCTCTCTCTCTCTCTCTCTCTCTCTCTCTCTCTTTCTCTCTCTCTATCAGGCTGTGTAGTGCAATCCGTGTGAGTCTACAGAACCTGCTGAAGGCCATTAAGGGTTTTGTGGTGATGGATGCAGAGCTGGAGGCAGTTGCAGGCAGTCTGACGGTGGGAAAGGTCCCAGAAAAATGGGCCAAGTGCTCTTACCCCAGCCTCAAACCCTTGGGCAGCTATGTTTCTGACTTTCTCTCTAGACTGAAGTTTTTGCAGGTGAGACTGCCTCACAAAGATCATTTCGTTCAGCGAGGGACACTATTATTTTTGATTGAGGACTGGAAAATGCATTGTATGCTTGAGTATAATTCAATGTGACCTTGTTCAGTTTTTTACTCATCTTATATTTTCATTTTTACTTTGTGTGTCTGTAGCAATGGTATGACACCTGTAAGCCTAACGTGTTCTGGCTGTCAGGCTTCTTCTTCACCCAGGCCTTTCTAACTGGGGCTATGCAGAACTACGCCAGGAAATACCATGTCCCCATTGACCTGCTAGGTTTTGATTTTGAGGTCAAATGACACACACTTCATGATCCTTTGTCTCCACCTCAAAGATCTTCTCATAGCCCTAACAGTACGCTGATGAGTTTTGTTTTTATGATCTTACAGGTTCTTCCTATCAATGAGTCAGACACATCACCTGAGGATGGTGTTTATATTAATGGATTGTTTCTGGACGGAGCTCGATGGGACACAGGGAGGTAGGTGTTCACACTACATAGATGTTTACATATTTTTAGAATAATAGTTATTATGATTGTGAAATACAAGGAGACTGGATAAACCTTACCTATTGTTTGTCTCTCTATCATCAGTGGAGTTCTGGCTGAGCAGCACCCCAAAATCCTATTTGACTTCATGCCAATCATCTGGATAAAACCTAGTAAGTATTAGTTTACTTTGTATACAGCCAATGTATGGCAAATGAAATTAATTCCATTTACATTTGTCTATTTGCCTTTGTGTTTTCTTTGTTTCTTTGTTTCTCTCCCATGCAGATCAAAAGAAGAGCATCGACCAGCCTCAAAAACTGTATGTTTGCCCTCTCTACAAGACCAGTGAGAGGAAGGGCACCCTCTCTACCACAGGTCACTCCACCAATTTTGTCATTTCCATGATGTTGCTCACCAGCAGGCCCCCTCAACATTGGATCAAGCGCGGTGTGGCCATGCTCTGCCAGCTGGATGACTGAATTGGTCGACACACTGTTGAAGACTGAGGCACTTTTCTGTGGCACATAAAACACAGAGGCTTTGTTGGATTCTCATTTCCTTAACTATGCAAAATTAAGCATAATCTTTGTTTCTTACCAACAAATATGAGTTTCAAAACTATGGATAGAGCATGAATATGGATTTTCTCCCAAAAAAGTAAAAATTAAAGACTTGAAATTATATATGTCTAATTATATATAATACACGAGGATGGCAACATGCACATCTCAGTCCTCAGTAGGTCAAAGCAAAAATGTAAAAACAAAAACTGCACTGATTCTAATAAATTTAACAAACAAGCATATTGCATGCAGAGTCCCCTGTATTTATTTTCTATGTAGGCCTGCAGAACATACTAATCAACCCAGTGTACAGCAATTGTTACTAATTTAACAGTAAGGAAACTGTCAGTTCAAGCAATAAAATCAGCTCCGCACTTGCGACTTTTGAGTTTTTATAATAGTTGCTATAACAGCAGTGACATTGCTGTTGAACACATTTACACTCATGTACCATAACAGTAATGTAGCCACAAGCCATATGTAACAAAATGGCTTTCTAAAATTAAACATGTATGGGTTGTAATGAGAACCAGGGCAACTGGTAACAAGAAACCTCGACATTACCAAAATGGTGTTGCTATAGAAGCTTGATGGGCTTGCTTGTGTATCTTGTCAGTGTACATACTGTACCTTTTCTACCTGTTGGTGCCGGTGTTTTCTTTTTGCATTGCCCACATGCCTCCATTTGTCACCTGCTGCTGTTTACAGACTTGTGAATACCTCATAAGCCATAATGTGAACCATTAATGTGTTGGCTATGATCTGCTGCACTAACTTTATTATATTAAGACGATGCAGTACTCTAGCACAGAAAACAATACAGCAACACTATAGGTTTAAAAAAAAAAACATCTCTTATGGATAATCACTGAATAGACAATGCTTACCTGCAAAACTGAACTTGATATACACCATATGGGAATTCATACATGCATTTACTTATGCTAATGTTAATGCGGGCACTCACAGTATCAGGATTTAAATTGATAAAACTATTTAATAAAACTACTATTTTTATAATGGCCTTTCCTATGTTATGAGAGAATGTGCACATGAGCTGAATCATAGTGGCAGTTGTTGCAGTGTTCAGTGGGTCAAAGCAAAGACCCCGTGATCTGATATTTATAGTAGACGAGATATAAATAGCTCCAGCATGTGTGGACACCGAGAAGCCCACTGGCTATACTGTTGTTAAAACTACTGAGGGAGCACTACCATTTGACTGAAGGTAACCACCAGACAAAAAAAAATATGCATTTGGAGAAAAAACTAGACTGATTAGTGCAGAGCTTGAAGGTAATTGCTGCTGTAGTAGAGATTAACCTGTTGAACTTGATTTGCGGCTATTGAATGTATTTGATGTTGAATTTCCAGGTTATTTAATAGGACTTTTCTTCATGACATTTCTTCTGCTGCTTAAACAGAGCTGTGAAATGATACCATCAGTCGTTTATAACCTAAACAGTAGTAGTACTTTTCTTTTGGCCATGCTGAAAGACAAATACAACGCATTCTCTGCAGATGTAGGACAAAATAAGATGGCTCATTGGAATCTTTAGATTTAATAAAACTAAACTCATTTTGACATGCAATTCAACAACAGGAATAAGATTACTACTCTTACCTGCTTAGCTACACTGTGCTGTAGTTCACTTTCCCCTTGGTGTGTGAGTTCTCAGGTACCAAATTTCATGAGCTTGTTCACTTTATGTGCTGTGTGTCCCCTGGAGCAACTCCTTGTGCATTTCAGATGAACACAGAGACGGAGGATGACTTTTATCAATCTGAGGACGACTTGGATGAAGATGAGGCAACCCAATATATAATTGAACAAAGTCTGATTGAATATAGAAAACTCAAAGGATTGAATCCAAGGTGAATCTCTAACCACCCAGTATTAACTGTCTCTTTCTGCACATTATGAATCTCTTGTCAATGTCTTTTCATAGTGACCTGAAACCCAGTGAAGATCCTGATGAGATTTTCAAAGCAATCAAGGAGGGTAAGTTGTTGTCAAAGAAATTTCAGATAGTAATAATGAATACAATATCCTGCTGGAAATTATGATACTGTGTCTTTACACACAGGTGATGAGGATGCACTGAACAGACTGGCAGTGCAACCAGAGACTCTGTCAAGAGTTGATGAACGAGGTTGGATCCCCCTGCACGAGGCTGCAGTGCATCAGGATAAAAGGATGCTTGAGATTATATTCTCCGGTAGTAAAGTTATTACGCGCATGACTGTAATATTTCAGCATACAGAATCTTTTCTTTTTAAATTGATTAGTTGTTTGGTGTTTGGGTTCCAGCATCATCCCCCGGTGCAGTCCACTGTCGCACTCTCAAGGGTGAGACGCCACTGTTTCTAGCTGTGGTCCATGGACTCAGAGAGAACGCTACATTCCTGTTACAGAACGGTTGTAGCCCGGATCTCCAGAATGATGAGCAGGATTCTCCATTAGTCGCAGGTATCTGACATTAACTCCATCAGAATGCAAAATGCATCTGATTTTACTGAAACCTGAACATACATTATTTCCTTATTTCCTAATTCTGAATGATATTTTCTCCCTGCTACTCCATATTTCTTATTAGCTATCTTGAATGACCAGTATGACCTGGCCACACTCCTGCTTCGCTACAATGCCAAAGTAGACCACACAGGACAAATGAACAGGACAGCTCTTCATGAGTGTGCCTTTTTAGGCTTGGAGAACTTTGTCTATCTGCTCCTGGAGTCTGGTGCCAACCCAAATGCATGCGACATCAAAAAGAAAACTCCACTGGCTCTGGCTGCACAGAATGGACATTTGAATGTGGTGGAGGTCCTATTACACAAAGGTACATGAAATAAGGCCATTTAATCTCTGCTATGCATTTTGAAAGTATCTGTGTTCCATTAGTTCACTCACCGAGTTGCTCTGAAAACTGGTGGTGGTGGAAAAAGTAAAGGACAAAAAAAAAAACAATTTGCTTTTTGGCTTCTCAGAAAAGTTGAAAAATCATACAAACTGTGGATAACTGTCTGGATTAATTTTCCATACTGTTTTCAGGTCTGGAAATTAAATGTATATTCTTATACTACCTATATTCATTTTGTAGGAGCCCATGTGTGGTGTGAATCAGACTCAGGCACTATTTTGTTTGAAGCAGCAGCATCAGGAAACCCTGATGTAATCTCCTTACTTCTGGACAATGGAGCAGATCCGAACACACCTCTTTACAGTGGGCACCTGCCAATTCACCGTGTGGCATACCACGGACACAGACTGTGAGGAGAATCTCTGACAACATCTAGCTTTCCCACTTTTCAAATAGAGTTTGAACCACTGTCATGTTATTGAACGAGTACTCCTCTTTGACAGGGCACTGGAGCACCTCATCCCAGTGACCAAACTGGACGCTGTAAAGGAAAGTGGCATGAGTCCTCTCCATTCTGCGGCTGCTGGGGGACATGCCCATTGTGTGGAGATCCTGCTCAAAGCTGGCTACGATCCAAACTTCATGCTTCACCCAAGGGTGCGCCGCAGCTATGATGATGAGCGCAGGTCTGCCCTATTTTTTGCTGTGTCCAACAATGATCTTCAGTGCACCCGCTTGCTTTTAGAAGCTGGGGCAATGGTGAACCAGGATCCTATCACCTGTTTGCAGGTGGCTCTTAGACAGGGCAACTATGAACTGATCAACACATTGCTGAAGTTTGGGGCAAATGTAAACTACTACTCCCGTGTCAACACCACTCACTTCCCATCAGCACTGCAGTATGCCTTGAAAGATGAGGTGATGCTGAGAATGATTCTGAACCATGGATATGATGTTAAGCGTTGCTTTGACTGTCCGTATGGCGACAGTTCCCATGGTCCTTGGACGACCTCAGTCATCAAAGACATGGTGGTGAGACCAAGCTTGTCTGAGAGAAAAATGGTATAAAGAATGAAATACAGGGGGAACAGTGGAGTAACACTTTCTTTCAAGGTTTCTCTTTGACTGCCACGTGTCTCTGTTTGTGTCTTTTAGTTCTGTGAGGTGATAACCGTGTCCTGGCTTAAGCACTTATCTGCTCAGGTGGTGCGCATCATGCTCGACTACACCGACCATGTCTCCTTCTGCACTAAACTTAAGGAAACTTTGGAGGAGCAGAAACAGTGGCCAGAGATCTGTCATATTCAAAGTAAGAACTATTATGATCCCTCATATTTTTCACCAGTCAGCAAAAGTGTTTTGATGATTTTATGTGTATTTATTGACTTTATTGACTTTACACTCAGGAAATGTACGGAGTTTGAAGCACCTCTGTCGGTTGCAGATTAGGCAGCATCTCAGTCGTCTGCGCTTGAGATCCCCAGCCTTCATCAACTTCCTTCCTCTTCCTCCCAGGCTGAAAGATTACATACGCTACAAGGAGTTTGATGTTTACAGCAGGGGCAGCATGGTTAACCCCATGTGAAAACACATTTACAGATGTCACAGATAGAGGGACAAAGACAGTCACTCATTTGCATTGTTATTGTATGTTTATGTACATGTACATGTTTTATGTAGCCTACTTTGAGCCTTGACTTATTTATTGTTATTTGTATAAACCTGTATGTACTTTAGGGTTCTATCAATAGCTGCAGTGATATGTCAGTCTTGTGTAAAGATTTACTCTGTTATAGTGGCTCCTCTGGTTAAATGGGTCCTTAAAAAAACATTTTGAAAATAAATACAAATGGTGTGTTGTTATTATTATTATTATTATTATTATTATACACTCAGTCTTATTTTAATGATTACATTTTAGAATGTGAATACAGCAAATTGCAACAAAAAAAAAACATTGATTGATTGATTGATTATATGAAAAAAATTAATGAACAAGAATATTTAAAAATGCATAATTCTTTAGCCTTTCTTATGACAAATCTTTGTCTTCACCTGGTGGTAGAATGAAGTATTGCAGCGGTGGGATCTCCATTTGCTTTACAGTGTGTGTATGACTTGTCAGCTCCTTGCCATCTCAGTGTGTGGAGTAAATGTGTCCTGTGGTGAAATTGGCCTTAAACAGGTGTTATAAAAGTAAAAGTGATGCATAGTGGTGTAAAAATAATATGTTAAATATAGAGTAATGATATACAATCAGGGCATTTTTTACATGACTGCATCCTACATCCATGTCATATCCTATGGTCACATCCCATCACTACATCAGTTCAGTATCTGTCTCCGCCGCTGGGTGGCGCGGATTCTCTCGTATGTAAACATAGTGACGGCAGCGTTTTGCAGTGGTGGAGAAGAACGTGTACGTCATTTTCACAATGGCGGAGGCTGGGTGAGGAGGAGAGTGTGTGTGAAGCGGCGCCGTAATCGTTACAGCTACATTGCCCGTAAGACGTGCACGGTGCCCGAAAATGGCCCTGAACCCCAGCGCGGTGGGGAAAAAGGACACAGAATGTACCGAGACGGGCGAACTCCACCCCGACGGTGGCGAACCCCAGAAGAATTCAGCCGCCACCTCGGCCACAGCCAACCAAAATGGCGATCAGGCTGGATGTGGAGACAGTGTAATGCCCGAACAAGAAGCCCCTGAACGGCGGAGGAGCGCGCAGACGGACGCCCGGAGCTTTAGCAGCTCTCCCTTGACGGGCCAGAGACCGAACGAAGAGCTGCCACGGAGAAATTTTCAAATTCCGAGGAAGATAAGAGAACGGAAAGGTGGTGCCATATCGCTGCTATTTTGAACAGAGCCTGCACTGTCTTTCATAATTCTGCTGCTGCATGTTGCTAGCCTGCTAACTAGCTGGCTGGTCTGGCTAGTTTGATAGAGTTTAACAAAATGTTCACCGATATTTTAGGTTTGAGTTAGATCAGCATCATGTGGTGTAAGCACACGGATAGTCTCGATGGATGTAGTGTGAGTTGTTTTAGCAGACACAGCTTTGGTAGCTGGGCTCAGGTATCCAAGTTACCAGTGAGCAGCAGGCAACTACGTTGCTGTGAAGGCGCCTAAAAGCGGCACTTTTGAGGACTGCCCGTTTGAAAGCACACCTTGTTCGCTTTCTTCACCTTTTTATGGGTCCGTGGTCTGGTTGAATAATGCTGCTGGAGTTATGTGTGTGTAGCAGCCATCACTTGACAACATGTGAGTGTCTCATTGACCTCAGTGAAGGGCATGGATTTCTCCACCCCACCCGTCTATGTGAAACGTTTTCACTATACCATGACATTTTTAATGCCATCTAAGTAGGGATGCCCACCCCTTGTCCCAGCTCGATGTCACTGGTATTACAGAGCACCTCACTTCAGTACCCCACAGCATAACCCCATGAACCCTCCTGCACTTGCCCCCTTCTTTCAGAGAGATAGAAGTACCCTTAGCAAAGTGCTAAATGCACAGTGGTTGTCACAAAGTATGCTATTAAACATCAGTTATATGTGTATATAAGCAAAGCTGAGATGAAGTCGGTGGATTTATCACTTTGAGCCTTTTATAAGCAGCTGTGCTTGCAGTATGTGGCCAGCTTTACCACCAGCAGTTTGCAAATGTAATGTATAAAATGTCTTATACATTCCATTGTTATGCTGTTAAGTTGGAAACTAAACAGCTGTGAGACAGGCTTGGCTGTGCGTGCAGTCTGTTGGCCTGTCTCCAGTCTTCATCCTTTTGCCTCACGTGAGAGATGTTTACTTTGTGTTGCCCCACAACTTGAGGCTGGTGATGGCCTATCCAGGTAGCCTGTCATGGTGGTTTCACTTCTTTGCATGTGTTTTGATTGACATGATAAACCTGATGTAAATAAAGGCAGATGCAAGGCTTGGTCACCTGTACAGCGGTTAGTTGATGCAAGGGACTCCTGGTTGCTATTGTTGATCAGTGTTTTTCCAATCCTAAAAACTTGTCCTTTCCCAAAGAACATTTCAGTAACCTGCTGTGATGAGCTGTCTGTAGCAGATGAGAAATAAGTTTGGCACAGAATGCTGCTGGTACATTGCAACTTCACTGAACTGTAAACACACTGTAATTTTCTTGCCTGCAAGCACTTAGTTCACATCACTTCCTCCTGTACCTGATGTCTTTTATACAAGAGCATGTGACTCCGATGTTGAGGTAGGCAAATTCTGAACGCAGGACATGTGTATCATCTTTCTGTGAAAGAAAAGACCATATATTGTAGACTTGCTATCTTTAAACTAAATTACCTTTATAAATGAGGGAAGAGCTTGATGATCAGTCCGACGTGGCTGTCTGCTACAAGTTAACTTTGCACATGCGCACACGTTTTTGCTGCAGATACTATATACTAATCCACCGATTTACCTCTGTGTGCAGGCTTGTACCAGTTTCTGCCCCCCGACAGCCGGGAGTTTGAGGACCTTGTGAAGATTATCTCCTCGTTTTACTTGGACGCATCATCGCGAGGAACCTTCTCCTACTGCAAGGCCCGGCTCATTCACAATGAGCTGCTGGAGAAAGAGGTTGGTCATTGTCTTCATATACACCACAGTGTCAGCATGAGCTCTTTCAGTTGCTCCCTTTTTATTCATGGAATCTTTTTGTAGGTTGAAACAAAATATAGCAAAATCATAATTAGCTGTCATCACGGCTGCTCTTGTAGCTCATGTGAAAAGAAAAGAAAAGAGCACACGCTGAGGGCAGGCTGTTGTAAAATAGTTTCAGCAAGTGGTCTTCCAATTTACACATCCTACCACCTTCATGCATGTAAGTGCTAAGACTTTGTGAGGTCCAGACTGCTGTATCTCATTCACTGTCTACTCCCTTTGTGTGCCAGTTCATTGAGAAGCGGCGAGAGATGAAGCAGGAGGGGCGGACCGAACAAGAACTGACGGAGTCGTACTGCTTCCTTTATCCGGACAAATCCAAGGTTAGCCTGTCTGCAAAGCCTTACTCAACTCACATCGAAGATGATGGACAAGTTATGAAGTGGGATTTTTTAACATGATTCTGAGCTTTGTTTGTTCTCTTGTGTGTCTAGCTCCAGTGGATATGCGAGAAGGGTCTGTCTGTTGGACACTCCAGGATTACTACACTAGGAAATCCGTCAGTGGGTAAGTTGGTCTCTTGCATGTTGCTGTTGAATTCAGAGTAGACTCTGAATAGACGTAGATTGAAGGATGTTTTTTTTGATTACTGCTGTCATGATGATGCTTTGAGTTTTGCCAGCCTGATTACTTTCCTCTTCTTCATGGGATCAAATTTGAAACTACTAAAATCTTTCTTATGTATCTGCATCTGAGGATGTTTGATTAGTATTTCTACCTGAAGAAATTACAGCTGAAGCCAGCACCAGCATGGCTTATCAACAGCCGAGAATGACTCTGACTATGCAACATTATACAAGTTAAATGTTTTTTTCACAACTGAATGCCTACTCAAGGAAAAAACACTTTATCTGGATTGTTTCTCGAAAATATCAACAACAATTAACTAGTAATTGACAATCTTTCCTGATTTGATTTTAAGAGTGTGAATATCACACCTAAATGCTTTTTGATGAAGTATAATCTTGGTGCTTTTCCTCTAATTCAGCTATTTTGTCATTGTAGGTGTTTATCTCTCCAAATATTCAGATTTGTTACAAATCAATCCTTTTGAAGTGGGCTCGTTTGGAGACATGATCGTTTTTAAAGTTATGAGGGTATGGCTACCATTTTATTTTCATTCTGTGATATTGACAGATTTTTGATTCTCGTGGGACTTGAAGCCAGCTTGTCTGTTTTGTCTTTCAGGGCCGAATAAAGCACATCCATGAGAACATGCCTAAGAATGCAATGGAGCCCACACCCAAGTTCGACTGTCACTTATCCAAAAGTGCCAATAGGGTTACGTCTTTGCTGTCTTACAGGGCTTTCGAGCTCACGCAGGTAAACACTGGATCTATTTCATTCACACATGGTATTTTATAAACAGTAAGTAATGTTTTTAAGTTCTATAGTTTGTTTGTTTCTCTCACTATCTTTTAGCAATATTTTTTTGAGTTTGCATTCGATGAAATCAAGCCACGGCCCAGGCACATCTGCCCCTACGCTGTGGTTTCCTTTCAGTACAAAGGCAAGGAGGCTGCTGCAGCTCCTATGACTGCACACAGGTACGTATTCCTGCAGGAAATGGTGAAACCCAACAAGCATTTTCAGGCGGTTGATGATGTTGGCAAGACATACATCTCTGCTGTGTTTTGTGTTTATAAACAAGCTTTTTGTTTCTCTCCTTAACAGGTTTAACACTATTTCCCCTGAAGGAAGTAGAGGTAAAACATATTTTAATCTTATATATTTAATAGATATGTAAAAAAACAAAAAAGAAGTTTCTGTGTGTTAAATTAGTGTCATGTCTGTGTAAACTGGAATATGCATAAAGGCAATCAGTAACGCAATGTTACTTCTTTAGCTCGACTTTGACTAGCATTCTCACAGCTAGTCAGTTAAAGAAGAGGCTGCACCCCCAAAATTATCCAAATCAGATTCAACAACTAGTGCAAACAAAATTCTAAAGAAGAGTATATGTCACAAAGTGTTATGAGCCATCCTTTCATCTGACCTTTGACTTGTGCTGTCGATGATTTTGCAGGGAAGAACTGCTACACTGTGTGGAGTGGTCCACTAGTCAACAAGGGCCAGGAGTTATTCCCAATCTGTTTACGATCCTCCTCGCGCCCCTACCTTCCTTTCAAACTGTGAGTAAACCTCAAGTCTCTCACACAATTCTGTGTAACTCCAGAAAACATCTGCAGTGCTACCAGAATTTCTTCTGTTAATCATTAAAGACCCTTTTTGCCACAAAAGACTTTTTACGTGCTGAACTATCACACTACACATATTATGTAGGTGAGGAGAGGAGATTAGAATCCGCTTGTGCAATATACAAATAGTTTTTTTTTTGTTTTTTTTTTCCAAATTTGTTTGTGATTTGCTCTCTGATAAATCTCCACGTGCTCTCCTGCAGGCCTGAGAAGCTGGAGGTGAGTCGGGGCATGCAGCTAGAGCAGGTGAAGCGAAAGATTCCCTCTGTGCTCTTTTCTTGGGACACCTACAGAATATCACGGGAAGGTCAGTCCAGACCACACGTGTATGTCTCATAATAAAATGGTAGAAATATGCCCTGGGCATGTGGGCGGTAATGCATTACTTCAATTTCTAAAGCTGTTCTAAATGCATATGATGCATTATGCATTACAAAAACAGCCAACTCCAAATCCATTGAAGTTATGAACGAGTGTTTGCATTATTTCAGATATAAGTTAGCATAGAGAAAATAAAATCTATAAATTTCATTATAAATAAACATGAGTTATGAGTCCACTTTGTATTCCAACTTGCTGTTCTCTGTCCGTAGTGATGAAGTGTGGGATGTTCTGCAGCCTGTTTGATGTGGTGGATGGAAAAGGCAAACCGACCAGCGGCAGCCTGGCAGCGCTGGTCAACAAACTGGAGAGAGACAGGATGGTGAGTCACCCTGTACCTCTTACCTACCAGGTTATCGTGCATGAAATTCCCATAAAGATACTGAATCAGTGCACTGAATCACAGTTTGTCAACAGAATAAAAGATTCAGTGTGTCCAGTATTCAAGCAAAAAGCTTTTCTTTGGATGCTTCTTGTTGCCAAATCTGAGAAAGCTCCCAGAGAAGGACAAGAACAAAAGTAAAGTTTGTTAGTGTTGCATCATTCGGTGTCATTAAGGTAGATTTTGTTCCATGAACAGTTAGTTTTCCTCTTTAAGAACAAAGTGGTGTAGGGAAAACATTCTGTGGTACTGTTTCTTTATTATATTTTTTAGTAGCTATAAACAAATAACCTGGCAATATAGTGCCAAGTGCACAGAAACAGTAAATGCAGCCTGTCAAGCAATACACTGATAGTTTGATCACTCACGTGATCTGATGATGATTCACCCTGGTGTTTCTGACTGTAGTGTCTCCTCTCCTTATTCAGGTGCTGGTGAAGTCCCTGTTTGACAGGGGCTTCCTCTTCCTGTTGTCCTCAGCTCAGATGGTTGAGACCAAAGGTACCAAGATGCTTTTTCCTTTCCTTTCCTCGCATAATTCCCCTGTTGTGTCAGTTGAACACCTACTTGTTGCCTCTGGTGAGGTTCAGCTTTAAAACAAAGTTGCTGTTTTTTTTCTAGAGCGGCGGGGGCGGGCTGAAAAGAATCTGCAAGCATTATTCATCTTTCAGGAGTCAAGGATGGTTGTTAAGTATTGTGAGTATTATTTGATATCTGTCCATCCTTTTTCTGACCAAGCTTCATTTCCAGAATCTGCAAGAAACTTCCAACTAGAACTTGGGAAAAATAATCAAAAACAGAGTTGAGAAGCATCCATGTCATAACCACGACTCCTGTTTAGGCTTTTATTAAGCACCTGCATCTAAACACATATTACTTATTGTGCTAATAGACATCTTGACACTGACTTGTGTCCTCCATTTCAGCATCCAGACTGTTTGAGCCAGAGCCGCTAACAGTGGAGCCCCAGCCTGCTATCCTGTCCTCAATGGAGCCCTTCGTCCCTGCTCTGCACTATGCCTTGTTCAAGCTGCGTCCCAACCCAGGCAAGGACCTGAGCTCTGGGGTGGAGCGGCAGGCCACCGATTACCTAACGCGGATGGATTCAGGCACGGTGCGACCGTTCATCCTACCTGACTACAAATATAACGTGGACGATCGGACCAACCCTCTCCCAGTACCCAGACCCAAATTTAACATGGATGCCGTGCTGCGTTCTTATGTTCACAACCCTGCCAACTATATGTTACCTCTGAACAAGGCAAAGGACATCATTGAAAGAATACGGAACCCTGTACCCATACCCACACCTGCTCCAGCCCCAGTGGAATACAGCCCTGTTTCTGACTGGGGCGGCTCGGACAGGGGCTCAGACAGGGCAGAGAGACCCGCAGAAAGATTACCCCAGGAGCGGCCACCTCCAGAGAGGCCAGCCCAGGAGAAACCAACGCCAGACAGCAGCAGAAGGAGGCCGGGGCCGGCTCATTCAAATGGAGCCCAGCTGCAGCACAAGCCCCACAACGAGTCCCAGCCTCAGCCCCAAAGGTTACGACTGTCCCAGAATGAGTATGATAAAGACAAGATGAAACAGCTGCTAAAGCTGATTCAGCTCCATAAGAAAGCACTAATAAAGGACCCTGGGAAGGAACGGGGAGAGGACGGGGCCTGGGATGCCAACAGTCTGAAGAGGAAGTTTGAGGGAGACGAGAGGGGAGGCATCAACAAACACCAACGCACAGATCCACTGAGCAATGGGGAACCCAGTCGAGGTGAGGAGTGCTGCAGCTGTCTGTGTAGCTTGATTTTAGATAGTGTTATTTCATTTTTGTTTTTTGAGGATTTCCACCTACTGCCCTGAAAGTCGATTCATCTGAAAGAATGATTATTACATAACAGAGTCTGATTGGTTCTCATTAATTCAGTGGCTAAAACACATAAAAAAACACATTGCTGCCTAGTTGCACTATATTATCAATTGTAGTGCATTGCTTTACACCAAAATTAAATTAAATTCTCATATGATAACATTTTTAAACATGTACATGCCAAGATTCTTGCAGTTTTATTGCTAAACCAGGTAGCGGTTCGTATTCCTGGCTTTCAGTCTGAACCTTGAACAATTTTTTAACTTTAAAAAATTTGCAACGCATATCCTTTTTCACGGTCCCTGTGCAATACACACAATCTTAGCTTTAGCTTTTAAAGAGCTAAATGCATCAAATTAATTTTGTGTGTTTGTCCTGCTAGGGGCCCAAGCAGGTGAGATGGGAGATGAAGGTGTTCAGAGCGACAATCTGACAGCAGTAATGGAAAGCATGGGCATCTATGACACTGATCTCAGGGCCCGTGGCAACGCCAACTCCTCAGCGGTCAACGAGACCCAGCGTCTCCTCAAGATCCTCCTGGCCACTCTCAACAAAGCTGTGGCTCAAGGTTCAATGTCTGTGCAGTCGAACCACGGTGAACCGTCGACGGGTTCCGGCAGGGGGGAGCCCTCTTTCCCCGACCCAGATCTTAAGAAACAAAATGAGCCAGCATCACAAACAAACTACACAGAGGTGAGATGTAAACAGGGTTGTTATTTTGGAATATTTTACCATGTATTCATAGACCTGAAAATAACTACTGGTGTTTTATCTGTTCAGGAGGACATGGACTGTAGCCCCGGTAGCCCATTCAGCGCAGGCTCTCCATCAGAGCAAGCTCACACCTCAGATAACCCGAGCTGGGTTCTCCCCGTCAATGAAGGTACCTCAAAGCAGTCAGTTCACACAGACTCTCACTTGCAGGTATATTTAGATGTAGTTCACAAGGCATCACTGTGACAAGTTTCCTGTCTGCTTTTCTTCAGACAAAGCGCAACCTTTTCCTGAGCCGGAGCCGGAGCCGGAGGCTGCGATAGTGGCAGAAAGTCACCCAGAGCCGAAGACGCCTGCAGTCGTGGAAGTCAAAAAGGCGGCTGCGACGCCCACGTTACCAGTCTTGGAGGAGGTCCCCTTCAGGCCCTCCATTAGCCTGGATACCATACTCAACCAGGAAATTCATAGCCTCACTTCTGACATTAAAAACATCATGCAGACTCACCACATCTGCTATACCTCGCAGCTACCACCACGGTTGCCTCCACACCACTGCTGGCTGCCCAACAGCTGCTTTTCAAACTTTGTCGTACCCTACGTCTCCCCTGTCCCCTTTCAGGGGCATGTCAAAGCACTGTGTGAGAAGATGGACAAGTTGATCCCAGATCCACCTGCTCCCTCCAAGGTCACTTCCCCATCTCCCCCAATGACAACGTCTAATCTTACAACACCATCCCCCGCCCCCATCCAGACTTCCAAAACTAAAACGGAGCCCTCCCCGTCGAAGAGTACCACCTCCTCTCAGAGTGGTAAAGTGGGCTCTGTCAAAGACTCTGCATCCACAAAGGTTAAAACAGAATCTGCATCAACAGAGTTGGGGGGAGAGATATATTCTCCCTCTCAAGTCACACCAGGCTCCCCAGAAGCAAACTCCCAAAACCCAGGATCTGCTTCTGGGAGTGGGTCAGGCTTGCTTGCTGGCAGCCTCATTGGTCAGCTGAAGCCTGAGGTGTTCAGCAGCCTGGTAGAGATCTTTAAGGACGTCACCAAGAATACAGTGAAATTCTACATCTACTCTGGAGACGAGGGAGAGGAGAGCAGTGTTTGCAAGGAGATAAAGGTACAATGCGAGGTTCCATTGTGGCCTTAAAAGTAGATCTTGTTACAATTAATTATTTAGTTTATAATATGCCAGAAAAATGTCTTTTGTACACTCCCTAAAACCTAAATGATGCCTCAATTGCTTGTTTTATCTAATCAAAAGCCAAAGCAAAAACCCATAGATGATGTTATTTTATATAAAATAAAAAAAAGTCACATTTTAGAAACTGGAGCTGGTGATTTTATTTGATAAGTTACTTGATTACTGTAAATTGTTTAAACATTGCTTCAAAATGTTGTTATTACTGCCCATTTTACATAGTTTTGCATCCATTTTCTTTCATGTTCGTGATCTGTAGACTTATTCTGGATCATGTTCTCTTTTTTTTTTTTTCTTTCTTTCTTTTTTTTTTTTTTTTATTGGAGCCAAAGAGCCTTCACAGTTTTCTGCAGTAGGGCATTTCACAGACACACACAAGTGAACATAGTTCGACAGTGGGAAAAGTGAAAGGCTACACTAGCTCCTCTTTGTCACTATGTTTTTCATGTCTCAGTGCTCAGCGCTTTCATTATCTGTCAGTCAGTCAGCACTCGTGTAAGAGAGGAGGACACATTCATCTGTCTGTCTCTAACAATTACGTCTCTCCTGTCTGGCACAAAGGAGTACTTGAAAAGTCTTGGCAACAGCGAGTGCAGCCCGCAGACGTTTCTGGAAAACAGCGGTAGTTTAGATAAGCTCCTCATCATCATTCAGAACGAGGACATCGCTGCACATGTGCACAAGGTAGGATCACCTCCTGTCACCCTCTGCTTCACAGTCTCACCTCCAATCTGTAGCTCAGGTGATTCGGCACCAGCTGAGCCAGGCAGCGATCAAACTGAAATAATGGCATCTTAATTGAATTTTTACATCTGCTGCCAAGTCTTTTTTTTTTTTTTTTTTTTTTTTTTTTTTTGGTTTGTTTTTTTTTTTTTTTTTTTTTTTTTTTTCATCTGGTTGCTGAGTTTAATTATTCTAATTGACTGTGTTATTTGCATGATGTGTCAGGATGTATATATGACATGAAAACACAATTTATTTTCTTACATGAACAAATTTTGAACATAAAAAGTAATAAAAGTTTGTAAAAATGTAAAACTTTTGACCCGGCAGATCCCGGCTCTGGTGTCCTTGAAGAAGTTGCCTTCAGTGAGTTTCGCTGGAGTGGACACACTCGACGATGTCAAGAACCACACTTATAATGAGCTCTTTGTGTCTGGAGGCTTCATGGTGTCTGACGAGTTTGTCCTAAACCCCGACCTTATCACACAGGGTAAGTTTTACTTTTCTTTGAGGGAGCTGTGCGAGGTCATGGAAATATCAGCTTGACGGGATCATTCAGAGCTTGTGTTGCTTGTTCTGTCCAGATCGTTTGCAGGGGCTGCTGAAGTTCTTGGAGGAGCAGAGCACCCCTGAACACCCCTGGCAGTGGAAGGTGCACTGCAAGTCCCAGAAGAAGCTAAAAGAGCTGGGGAGGTCAGTATCTCACCAAATAGGAATAATCCCCTCAAAATGATCTTTAGCCATATTGGAGTGTGAAGAAACATCTCAACACCATATGCATCTACTTCTGCTTTTCTTTTAAAGGTTAAACACCAATGCCATGGGGCTGCTGAACCTTCTGACGGCCTATCAGAAGAAGCACCTAGTGGAGTTCCTCCCTTATCACGAGTGTGACACGCAGTCTCGCCAGGCTCCAGATCTGGAATGCTTGATCAAACTCCAAGCTCAGCACACGCAGCAGCGGCACCTTATCTTCCTCACAGGTATCTTCATCATTGTTAACTTCATCTACTTACATCTACTTACACACAAGCAAAAAAAACAAAAACATCTTTATATGTCACCGTTGAGATGCTTGTACGAGATGAATTTTCCTCCATGCTTTCTAGTTTAATATACATGATTAAAATGATATAAAAGTGTTTGTTCTTGTAATGTGTTTTTACAGAGAGGCCATTTGAGATGTTCCTACAGTACTCCAGAAATGGAATAGTGATAGCGAGCATTGACGATGTCATGAGCGGTTTCCACAGTCTGATTGGCTCCATAAATCAGAATGAGCTTCCAACACCGCCCTCTACTGGTGGGTAGCATCAACAGCAGCACTAAACAGTACACTGGATTTCGTGTCATTTTGCTGTGGTGTAATTGCTTTGCTAAATTGCCTTTGGTTCTATACAGTTATCTCGCCAGTTAAAGACATCTCTACTATCAGCAGTTTTTTTTAAACACATTTGATGCATCTCTAACATATCTGCTGATAATATCTTCCTCTCTGCTTTTCCATTTTTCTCTCTCTGCCCTCCCCTGCTCTCTCAGTAGTGAATGATGAGTGTGTGGAAGAAGAGGACATGTCATTAGACTCTGATGATGGTGAACCACCCACTATAGCAGATCCCTTAGAGCAGAACTCGGAAGTTGAGAAGGAGAAGCCTCCGCAGCCGCCCCCACCCGATAAGGAGGAGTTTCGTCCTCCGCTCCCAGACCATCAGGTCACACCTGAGAGAACTCCAACATTGTCTGAATACAGCGCTTTCAAAACGGCCATCTCTCAGTTCAAAGCCACCAACCAGATAGGCATAGGCTCTTCAGACATTGGCAGCTTGTCGCCAGGAGGTTTTCCTGTCAATCCCCACCAGAGCTTCCTGTGTCCTTCGGCCTCGTGGTCATCCTACACTGGCTCCTCTAGCTATGCGGCCTCCCCAGCCTATCCAGCCTCACCCTGCAGCAGCACCCAGGAACAGGAGTATCGCCCCCCAGCTACAGCTTCTGTCACGCACCCAACTCCCCCCGTCATGGCCACACCAGGACCTTTAGCCAACCTGGCTTCCCTTCCCATGGAGGTCAAACCTCCCCCTCCACCTCACCTCATGATGCTGGGCCACACATATGGCTCGGACACTGGTGGAGTTGGGGCTACTGGGAAGTCTCCACTCACCACGTCCCTCCCTTACACAGACCATAGTGACACAGCCCAGCCAGGTTACATGGCTGGCATTCCTAAAAATGCTAGTGGAACTCCCACACAACACGACAGGACACTCAGTGGACCAGGGGAGGGTATATGGAGCACTGCAGGGACCAGCACTTGCGAGACTGGCAGTGGCCAGGGTGTGGTCACATCTGGTCTGTTAGACCCCAGTGGGCTCCCTAAGACTGGGGAAACCCTTGGAGGCAGCACCCCTGGTAGTCAAGGGGGCAGGACTCAGGTGAATTGCGCTGACAACCTTGGACCATCTGTGGGCATTTCCACAGTGGCCACCAGGGGGGGCTCAGTAGTCAGACCTAAGCTGCCTCCACATCCAATGTGTGGTGCAGGTTATGGTAGTATAGGTGGCATCCCTGGACAGATGGACCATGGGCCTATGCGGGGTGCTATGGGTCCCGGTTCTTTAGGGAGCTATCGAGGGAGAGGAATCCCACCAGGACTTTGGCCTCGGCCAGGACGAGGACATGAACGGGGGGATGGGACCGGAGGTGGACCCTGCTCCTGGGGTTACCCAGCAGGCAGGGGTGGAGCACAGGATTACTACTCGGACTACACATATTCTCACAATTATGCCCCGGAATAGACAATCATGATCAAACGGGAAACACAGACGCCATACTCCAGAGACTATTAGAGCTGGCTGAATGTATATATTTCCTTGTCATAAACACATTGATTTGAATCAGTAAATAAGGATCCTGGTTTTCTACATTAATAAAAATTGATACAGGCAGTGCCGAGTGTCCTACTGTCGTGTAAACTGTATGTACACTCTTTCCATGTGAGCTATTTGAGACCCTGTTCAAACCACTATATTTATATTTGCCAACAAATGTTAATGGCCTTCCAACTTCTCGGAATTTATCATCTTATTTCTGTTTGTCCCGGTTTTGAAACGGTTTGTGAACAAGGGGAAAGGCTGATATTTTTTTAAGGAAAAAAAAAAAACTAGTGAATTAAATTTCACTTTTGCTGTTGGTTTTCTTTTTTTATTTTACATATTTGGTTGTCCTAAATTCTATTAAAATAAAACATTTCAAATCTTGTTTGTGTGACAGGTTTGATGACAGTGTCAAGCAAACCATTAAAAATATAAATCCCAGCTGTCTTACTGTCCTTTCACTCAAACTCTACTTTTCATTCAGCTACCTACAATCTGTATGTTCAGTAAGAAGATAGATAACTTGGATAACCCCAAATAACGGTAAAGTGAATGATATGGAAAACATCAAAAATGCCTAAAATTAAATGATGAAATTAAAATATTCTCATGAATCCACAGGTGAGATTTATCCAGGTGTCTTGGTGCTCATGAAAACTACTTATCTTCACAAGTATGCTACAAAAAAGCTATTCAGTACTGTTGGGAAAATGTTATTTCCTGACCATGACAGAAGGCACAGAGCTCTGCAGTAGAAATCAGTTAAATCTATTTTCTCCAGCAGTGTAATCTGTGTGTGGAGAGCAGTTTGCAGGAAATGCAGCACTCAAAACCCACTGAGACTCCACGCTGATGCCACTGGCCATCCAACTGAACCACTACTGAAAGAATCATTCGGAGAGTTGATGTCCTCTCTGTGTGGGTTTATTGTGTTGATTCATTATCTGAGGGGAGGTTCAGGTGGTGGAGAGAAACACCAGAGGGCGCCGTTTCCTCTGGATTTGGAAAATAGGTTAACACTTTATCTCCAGAGCCCCATTCCAGTTGTGCGATAGTTATGTCATGGTGACTTTGGAAACTGTGAAAATATGTTATTCCCATTAAATCAATTGGAGCTAAGATCCGTCACACAAACCGTTATTTTTCCAGGAGAGGCTTACTGAGCAAGAATGTTTTGTTCCAGCAACACCCTACTCCACACTTAGATTTACTCCTGGAAGCTGCCCACCACAAATACTGTCTTGGCAGCTCCACTAGAGGAGTTTTGTTGGTTGTATGTATCGTGTAAGGGATTGTCAGAGTCATTAATATAATACAAATAAAAATATTAAAAATAGAGAGAATACATAATTGAGGTATGTCACGTATATTCTTTGTATATTTTGTAAAAAATAATGTGACTAGAGTGTCAGTTACCAGAAAATTAATTGACAACTACTTTGATAAGTCATTATTCCTATAAAATGCCTATTATTTCATGGCTTCAGCGTCTAAAATGTAACGATATGATGGTTTTCCTTGTAATTATTTTGATAATTTTAATTTCTTTTTAATGATTTTGAATTTTAAACTGTTGGTTGTACAAACAAGCATTGCAAAGGGGTCACTTTGGGCTCTTGGTAATTATGATGGGTATTTCTCAGTATTCTCTGAATTTCTACAAACCAAACAATCTAAAGAAAAATCATGATGAAATGAAATTCATAACAAAAAAAACAAAAAAACACTGGCATACATATATTATGAAATTAGCTCCACCTCAACCAAGTGCAATATTAAAATGCATGAGTAATAACAATCAAATGATAAATACTATTTTATCAGTCACAAGGGCCATTTTGCTGCCTTGAGTAGCCTACTTTTACTTTTAACACTTGGGGAACATTTTCCATACTTTTTTATTTTTAATTTCCTTTTTTTCAATTTTTACAGTGTGGTCTTAGTACTTTTGAACAAATAAAACAAGTAAATAAATAAATACATACATAAATAAATAAAGTGAACCGGTGTTTGTACCGGTGTTTGTTGATGTTTTGGTCATATCCAGGCAGCGGAAACAAGCAGTAACCACAACATGGACTTTTCACCTTACAGGTTGATGAGGCTAACCTGTAAGCACACCGCGTTGTCCAGCAGCTACGAAGCAACACCGATGAATGTAAGTCCAATGCTCACTCTCTTTTTCAGCTCTGTTTTGCTCTCCACTTACCCCGACGGAAATACATGTCTCTTTAGCGTTTAGCGGCTAAATGCTCCACTGTGTTCACCAGTTAGCTTAGCCGCTAAATTCGTCAGTAGCCGGTAACACGTGTAGCACCATCAAGTCAATATTTGACACCAACTCACGTTGTCTGTGATATTCTTGCAGAGGTTTGAATTGGTGCCTTTGAAGTGAACAAATGTGGGTAGTGGTGAAAAGTTTGAGAACTCTACCTCAAAGATTTAGTGAGTTACAGGTGTTGAAGCAAAAAGTTTTAAAACAACACCTGGTCTCCTTATCAGTCACGAGCCGTTTTTCTGCAGAACCAGTACTCTTACTTTTGATACTTGAAGTACATTTTGATAAATGGAGGAATGTTTACATTACATGCAGAAACACTCCTTTCAGAGTGTTACATTGTATTGTTTCATATCATTGAGTAGTACTGTATTGTAATTTGTCACCTTACACACTTCTGGTTAGTTTAATAGTAAAGCACTGCATCATGTTTTATATATTCCTAGTATGTTTTTCTTGTATAATCTTAATCTGACAAGTAACTCGTAAAAAAACTGTAAAATAAGTGTAGTGGAGTAAAAGTATAATACTTCCCTCCGAAATGTAGTGAAATGTAGTGAGAGGTATAAATGAACACAAAATGAAGCATTGAATGAAGAAGACAGAAGAGGTGAAGAACAAGTACTTCAGAATTCTACTTAAATACTTGACTTGAGTACAAGCACTGCGGTGCATTACTCAATTGTTGGTATCTTTACTTGAATAATTCTTCCACCATGCACTGAATACAAGGGACCACTCTCAGCACAGACACATTGTCATTTGATTTCAGTTAGACACACACAACAATGGAAGCGACTGTATTTGCACAGAAACAGGACCTAATCCAGTAATGTTTTAGGAGGCTACATCAGCAGCTTATATCTGCAAACAACATGGTGATACTATAATCTGAGTTTACAGCCATGCTGGTGGCTCTGTGAGGCTGTACTTAGACACAGCAGTGCTTTGAGCTAAATGCTAATGTCAGCATACTAAACTTTGCTAATTAGCACTAAACACAAAGTACAGCTGAGACTGATGGGAATAACATTAGTTTCTAGGGTAATTGTATATAGATCAAATAAAAATTTTGACCTGATGATGGCGCTAGATGAAAAGTCAGCATATCACCAAAGTTATTACAATTCACCCTGAGGGGAGCATGGATGTGTGTACCTGATTTCATAGTAATCCATCCAATAGTTGTTGAGACTTTTAACTAAAAACACATGACAACCTAATGGTGGTGCTGAGGAAAAAGTCAGGCGATCACCAAAGTTAGTAGGTTTCAACCTTTTGGGGAGCATGAATGTCTGTACAAAATGTTATAGCAATCCATTTAATAGAGATATTTCAGTCTGGACCAAAGTGCTACCAAACGACAGGCCAACATTGCCATCCCTAGAGCCATGCCGTCGGTATAGCTGAAAAATAGTATCATAAAACACATTATTGAGTATCACTAACACTATAAGACATTGAAGATAGGGTACCCATACTGTCTCTGACAGTAAAGGTCTTTTTAATAGAAATAATAAAGCCATATTTGATCAAAGTTCATTGTTGTCTTTTTAGTGGACAAATGTGACAGATAATAACAAGGGTAGCACCATTACAACATAATACAATAAAGCCAGTGGAAGAATTGACACAGGCTGAACACTAAGGAGGAATAAAAAGACAAGAGGATATTGTAGAAATGTGCTTACGAGCCACAGTATAAAACTTAAAATACTTTGAATAATTGTGCTTGTCAAATCTTATAATATCAACTAAATTGTACTTACACAAAACGGCCCCAGAGAGACACAGAGAGAGCCAGGAGACTGCTCCCTGATCTAATGGCTTAGATCAGGTTGTATCGCTGCATATGCTCATTTGTTTGTTTGCAGTGAAGTGTGATAGATCTATACATTTGGTTAATGATGCATTCATGTGCAATGTTCCCCACAGTGAGCTGACTGAGACCAGAATCCCGTTGAACATCCAGCTGCATTGAAAACACAGGCCTGCGTTCATCTTCAGGGGAGAGGTATGATAAACAGCCTGTTGTCTTCTGTGCAGCAGGCCACATTTGTTTTAATCTTTTTCGGGAAGCAACCATCCTATCTGCTAGAAAGATCTACACAATGCAGTCTACAGTATATGTGTGTGTTTCTCAAGCGCATATTCCAAGTTAAGTGTCCAGTTAGAATGAAATAAGTGTTTTAGTTGATTTGGTGACACTGGGCCTCCACTGAGCTTGTGTGTGTGTGGCGTCTGTGTATGTGTCTGCCACCGCTGGATGCCTCCACTCCTGCCTGATGACTGTTTTGACAGTTCAGTAATAGCCCCTGTTGACAGTCAAGGCAGCCCTCCACAAATGAAAGCAATTCAACTTGTGCTATTCAGAGTAAAATTCCCCTTTCACAGTAATTAGATTCTTGAATAAGATGATTTTGAATCCCTGGGAGCCCAGCTGAATTAGGGAAAACAATTAATCTGGAAAGGGAAGTGCATGCTTTAATTGAAGCCTGATGGAGTGTTTTGCTTTCGAGAAGGGCAGCTTTTCAAGCATCAAGGGGTCCTTCCTTTACGTCTGGGTGTTTTGTTTGAGTGGGTCAGGGTAAAATGCAGAAAGCAGAATGAGTGAGCCATATAAGCTTGCACCTTTCTCTGTAGACTGGAAATTCTGATGTTTCAAAATGCAGTTAGTAGGATTATCTGTTCATTTGTAAATTTCACATGTGACACATTAATTTGAATGCAACCCCTATAGCGTATTGCTATAAAGCTACATAGAATATTGCAGGATGCCACAAATGCTACGGTGCCATGATTATCGGATTAGCACGGCTTTGCTCACTTGTGCCCTTATCCATTTTTATTTTTTTTCACTAGCTTAGTTCACCGTGGAAGCGCAATCAAAGGGGCAAGTTGATAGTGAATGTTAAGAGCGCCACCTGCTGCACTACTTTGACCGGTTTGATGCGCTTACAGACAAAAATTTTGAATTGAAACAGGTCATGACAGTTTGAACACCCTATTTCACACACAATCTTTTCACAAGTTCAAACAACACTTGTAAAGTGACAGGCCTAACAGCTACATATGAAACAGGGAATACTGTAATGCTCCTAATTTCAGCAAGCAAAATCTGTCTGTTAACTACCTCCTCGTGTTTCACATGAGCAGGAATATATGTTGGAACAATTTGATGGAGCAAAATGCCGATTTATGGTGTGCTTTTTATTTATTTCGAAATGCACTGCTGAGGCCTCCCATTGTTGGTAAAGTACTTGCTGTCACAAGGTTAAAATAAAATGCTGGATACAAGGATCCTAACTTCACTCATTCTAACTGACATGCTGCCTACACTGAGGGTGATTCCTAAATCTGCGATGTGCTTACATAACCAGGGTCACCTGTGGACCCTCTGTGAAATAGAAAGCCCTTCATCAAATGCTCACATCCTGTCCTCTGTTTTTTAACCCATCTGCTAATCATATCAGAAACAATAAATCCCAACCCAGCTGCGTGTGCTGTGTCAGGGAGCGCAACCAGATTAGAGGGATTTAAAAACACTGAAATCGACAAAGCACCTGTTTTTATATCCTTGTGGTAATCTCCTAAAACCTAGCCCCAACTCATCACACCATGTAATGTCTTTGAAAAACAACAGATCATGACAGACACCGATAGATGTTACATCACACGGGTACATGGCGACAGGTTACGTAATCTTTGTTCAGTAATATAAATGTTGTTTACGATTGGGAAAACATTTTAAACTTTGCTAAATATAAAAAAAGTCAGTGGTAGTATGATTAAACAGAGTGCATTACAATACTGTGGTCTCTTAGTCTAATGGATTTTGTTTAATCCCTGAGAGTTTAATAGTGATGAAAGTCTGTCAAAGAGCTCGTCTGTCCCAGTTACATGCACGGTTGCCCATTTGACTGTAGATTTTCCACCTTTTTTTTTTCTCTGTGAATTTACATTCAAGTTGCACAACAACATTTTTCTCCTTGGGGTTGAAAGGAGTCAAATTTTAATTAAGGATTTAGAACTAATCAAAGGCCCCCTGCTCTAATGACATGCTTTCCTTTGTGAGATGTGCGGTTACTGACAACTTGTCTTTGACATTATATGAAGGATTACATCTAATCCTATTCAATCTCAATGCAATCCTTAGTCCCACGAGTGTGTGCATTGAGATTAAACTACAATCTCAAAACATTATGGATGCTTGGACTTTGAGAAATTGATTTTTTTTTTTCTCTTTTGAGGCTACTGTTTGTTTCATCAGGTTTTGAGCATCTCTTTTATCCCCGACCACCCATATGCTCTCTTTCGTCTTTAATGTTGTCGACATGTTCTCATCCCACACACTTATGTTTTTTCGTGGCAAAGCATGCAGGTCCTTCTTCAGCATCTTTCATCTCTGTTGTTGCAGTGTGTAATTCTGTCATTTAAAGCATGCTACACTGAATTGAAAAAAAAAACAAAACAAAGCAATACAAAGTAAGGCCCCCCTTGGGGTTTGCATCAGAGCTGCTTGAAATATTTGTCACTTCAGTTCAAATTTTGTGGTTGTGTTTGTTCCGCAGTGTTCAAAGTGCTCTGCTGTGTTTGATCAAAGAGATGGTGTCTTTGAAGAGCAGTCCAATTGTTTGTTTTTGGTTTGTTGACACTCCTGATTTCTGTACTTCACTATTTGCCAGATAAGCAAAGCGCCGATAGACAGTCATTGTTTTTCGCTGCCAGATTAATGCAACAGGTTTGTGTGAGATATGTATATGTATGATGGATCACCGCAGGATGCACCTCTGTTTTCTGCTAGATAACACTTTTAAATGTTTGCTCTAAGCTATAGCTTCTGTACAGAAACATTCATTGCTTTTCTTGCTGTATCTTAATTCCTCTTTTTTGTATGATAGTGCCTATAATAATTGCCTTCAAAACCAAAGCTACATTAGAGCGGGCAATAGATCTCAAGGGACTGAATGCTTTATTAGGAAAACAGGGGACAGAAGTTTTCAGGAGTTGGATAGAGTTTTAGGTTCTTCATGTTAAAACTGCATATTATAAGATATACGGTCTGTAAATTTTAGATTATTTTCAGTGCAATGCAGTGCTACTGCCACACTAATTGTGGTGCACCTCAACTCAACTAAGATAGGCTGAACTTACTTCCTCCAGTCCGTCACAGTCATAAGCTTTAAGCGTTTTCCGGGACTTTTAATCCTTGTTAAACACTTTGTGCGAAAAGTGAGCCAGATTCATTCTCTGATCCCGGGAGAAATATTCCCTCCTATTGCTGTACCTGAGCACACAGAGAAGTTATTAGCTGATTTTTAGGGCTGATAATGGCTCTACTATGATTTTGCAGTGTCAGTACACTGACTGTAATAAACCAAAGTTGAAACTTTCATTTTGACTACTGGGCCAGATGACAGAGAAGAGCAGAATTGGAACAGGAGATATTGCTTTTTTTTTTTTTTTTTTTTTTTTCAGGAGGCCTTTTAACTGCAGCTGACAGTCAGGAAAGAGACATTATGTTCTTTTTTTCCTTTGCAGCGTTAACACTCACTTCTAATAACATCGCGATGCTAATTGCTGAGTAAGGAGTTCTGATTTGTCCCAAGGTCTTCTCTTTCCCCCGCCGAAAAATAAAGGAAAAGACACGCTACCCTCTTCAGCATCAGCTCTCACATGTCCATTCTGTTCCTTCTTCACTTATCATCGGCTCCATGAATGCCACATGCTTATTAGTTTGGATTTTGGCCTGGTCTCTTGTGGAGGGGGAGAAAACAGAAGCTAGGGTGCTGGGGTCATAGGTCGCAATGGGGATAACGACAGGTTTGGGCTGTTTGCAGCAGCTGCAGCGACATGGAGTCAGGTAGAGGTACATGAGGATGAAGACCATGGTCACCACACAGCCCAGTAACGTCGTGTAGCCGGTGTTGAATGACTCTCCTGCAGGCAGCAACACCGTCACATTCACCTCACGAGTTGCATTCAGTGCCTGTTTAATATCCACAGCTGTGCACACGTACAGACCTGAGTCATTGACCTTGGCTGCTTGGATCTCCAAGGTGCCATTAGGAAAGAGGCTAATTAGCGTGTCATTTATGCTAGCCTGGGTGATGTACCCCTTGCTGGGGGAAAGCCATGTAAATGAGAGGTCTGTGCTACTCAGGGATGTTTGGCAGTCCAGGTGCACTCTGTCTCCCTGTGAGACCAACACGTTGGAGAGGAGCACGGTCACAGGCTGCGAGATGGCTTTCTCCACAGTGCAGTTTTGGAAGAAGCGGTTGTGTCGCAGGAACCGGATGGAAGCTCGTGGGTCCCCATAGATGGAGCAGGTGTGCTCATCCGTAAAGTCCTTCAGTGAGTCATAACCCCTCAGATCCCAGTGCCAGAACACACTGTACATGGAGCAGTCACAGATCAGAGAGTTGTTGTGGAGATACAGCCCCCGCTGCACCAACCCCGGCAAAGCTTTCACGTCCTCCCAGGGCAGACGACTCATTCTGTTGGACGAGAGGTCGAGCATGGTCAGGAAAGGATGACTATGGTCTTGGATGGAGAAGAATGGGAAGTGTGTGATCTGGTTGAGGCTGAAGTAGGCCTTCTTTAAGCTGCTCAGACCACTCAGTGTGCTGGCCTCCACCTGAGTGATCCTGTTATTGAAGAGAAGGAGCTCCTCCAGCCTCCACAGCCCCTGGAAGTAGTGCTGCTCCACCACCTGCAGCTTGTTGGAGGATAGGTCAAGGAGCCTGAGGCCGGAGGCGTTGTGAAACACCCCATGGCCCAGAGCAGGGAGCTGATTGTGGGCCATCCTGAGGTTTTCCAGTCTTGGCATCTTGTTGAAGCTACCCGGACCCAGCCAGGACAGATGGTTGTGGCTGACGTCGAGGGTGACGGAGAAGGAGGGCAGAGAGAGAGGTAGCTTGGCCAGACCACTGGAGCTACAGCTCACTGTGTCAGATGTACAAAGGCACATGGATGGACAGGTCTCCTCAGAGAAGTGGAGGAGACAGAGCAGCACCAGGAGAGAGCCTGGATACAGTCCGGAGGTCATGTTTCTGGAAGTCGGATCCTCCCAAGTTTTCTAATCCGTGTAGCGCTCCCTGGTTAGATACAATCAGATAAGAAACACCATCTATTACAAAGCCACTCTTTTTCAAATCCACCTGCTTCTTTGACTGTTCAGTAGACATATAAGATGACTGCAAGGTTAATGCCATACAGGAAGCCTCAGTATCTATGGCAGATGAAAAATGGTTTAATGTAGAAGCAGCAAATCCCTTTTGCCTCAGAGAAATCTTTTAATTCAGCTTTTGAATCACAAATACTCACCTCAGACTATTTAGGAATGTTTGTGTGCACACAGAAATAGTACATTTTTTTTGGTGCACTAATCATTGTAGGGTTGCAGTATTTATTTTCACTGTCTGTTAATCTGTTGATTATTTGGCTTGGTTAATCAATGAATCATTTGGTCTATAAAATGTCAGTGAAAAATGCTTTGAATGTTTTCTCAAAGCCCTCAAATGTCTTGCTTTGTCCAACAAACAGTCCAAAACCCTAAGATTTTTGTTTCACTATCGTTGACGACGACAAAAAATATTGTAGTGAGAAGCCGGAACCAGGGACCTCTGGCTTTTTTTTTTTTCTCTTAATGATTCATATAATTTCCCGACATCAACTCATTTATTAATCTACACTGTTGCACAGATCATTAGATCATTGTCCACTAAATAGGAAACGTTTAAACACATATAGTGTTTAAAGTCATACACACAGAGGGAAATACTTCACCTGAAAAAGATGTTTCCCCTCAGTTGATATCAGCTGGCTTGAAGTTAAACATAATCAGTTCAAACAGATTTTCTGCTACTGACTTGTAAAGTCTGTATGAATTTGAAAGCAGAAAGGGGAAAAGTTCACACCACTTCCAGACAAGTGAGCAGTTTGGCTCTCCAAGTTAATCCTATTCTTCCCTCCAAAAAGCAAAAAAAAAAAAAAAAAAAAAAAACTCTTCCAATCCACAAATCCAAAGTAAACTGCTTAGCAAAGAAACGAGACTCCAACTTTCCTGCGCATTTCCTCTTTCGAAGTTGCATCGCATCAATGAACACTCACAACGTTGCTGCCTAATCCTTATCTGCTTCTCAGATCCTCCTCCTGAGGCGCTCGAGGAACAATCGCCTCTCTCCTCAGCCAAGTTTGAGGTCTCCCTGCTGGTGTTCTCCTCGTCCCAAATGAGAGCGCCGCTCAACAAACATCCTGCAGTGCTTTGCGGTGTGTAACATACAGCACAGAGCTCACTTAATCTCCCACAATCCCCTCCTCCTCCTCCTCTGTGTCATTTAGAGACCAGCCTTGTGTCTCCCTCTCTCATCATTAAGTGATGATACTGGTGGCTGCCCTTCCATACCTCTGTTTCTCCCTCTCTCAAGAATATCAGTTTTCCCACAATATGCTATTAATATTCTGTTCCATTAAACTTTTAGTATTTTGCTTACTAACATGTTATTAGAACCTAGGAGCCTTACTCATGAATATTACATGTGTTATCCAGTAACCTCTCACCAATAATCCCAGTGGACTGAAACTTAGCTGTGCCTACTGTACTTTTTTCCTGTTTCGTGTGTGTGTGTGACTCTGGATGTCTGTTTACTTATCGTTGTAAATACACCTGTTATTATTTTTAGTTCTTGATTTTGGCAAATCCTACTTCATTGTTGAAAGTCTCTCACTCTAAAGGTTTCTTCTTACCGCTGTTCTTCCTTACATTGTCGTTTCTATTTCAGTGGTTTTGAGTGGATAGATATTAGATGTTGCTGCCCCCCCCCCACCAATCCACACACAAACACATTCACACACACTCGTTCTCTCTAAGTGCCTTATGCAGCACATTCCTTGCTTTCTTTCTCAGCCCCCGACATCCCTCCTTCCCCTCGGCTGTGGGTTTGACTGGATATATGCTGTCCATGCTGCTTGGTCGTGGTGGTCCTGACAGCTCTGATTTCTGTCACAGTGAATTAGCTTTGCCTCCCAGCAGCCACCTCCTCACTGCTACCCCCAACCCTCCACCTCCCCCTCCCCATAAGTGCTCAAGGCTTTGACTGACTCCCACTCCCTCACTCCCTCACTCACTCACTCACTCACTCACTCACTCTGCAGAGGCACAGAGCCGGATTCCCTGTGGATTCGGGCTCGCATGGATGGGGTTCAGTTCTCAAAAGGTGGGCTGATGGGAGCAGATGTGTAGTCCACAGGAAGGTGTACGCAGGGAGCTGAGGCTGAATGTTAGGTGGAAGGCTTCAGTCTAAAATGGGTTCAGAATATTCCTCCTCTGTGTTTCTGAATAGGATTAAGGGTGAGAAAACACCATTTGGATGTATTTGTGTTGAAATGAGCAAGCTATCACCATCTTTGGCATTGTGGCATTACACACAGTCTTGTCCCAAGGCTAGTCATCAGCTTGGCTGGAACATGTAAGAAATATATACACCCACACATGTACATTTGAGATATATTAGAAAAGGATTCTAAACAGACCCTCCATGTAGGTGTTATGTTCATGTGGGCTTATATCATGGCTCAAATGGCCTCAAAGTAATTTGTCTATTTTTCTGCAAATTGAACTTTGTCCTCTTCTAAAGGAGATCTCTATCCGGATAGCTTTTTAAATATTTATGTTTCATTGATTAATTGTTTCAGGGTATTATGTAACACTCCTGTTCGTTGGATGGGCTGCTTCAATCATGTATGTAGTGTTTTTCTAAGTCCTTAATTGTAAACAGATCACATAAGCCCTATAAACCAGTATGTTCATCTGCATAAGCTGGTAATGATTCATGGTTTGGGGCGCTCAGAAGAATATGAGCATACGAGGCATTTAAATAAGGTCTACCATCGTGCCAGCATGATGTCAGCGGCTGCATTTGTTTTTAGCTACAGTATAATTGTGCGGGAAAAACATGTTCTTTCTCTCAAGCAGCCCTTGTTTTGCTGCTGTTCATAACTTCAACATTTCAGTAGCTCATTATTTTCAGTATTGACTTCCATTCTGTAAAGGATCTGTCATTTTCGTGTGCAATCAATTGTCATTGTCTTCGGAGATCAGCTCAATCAAAGCATGAACAGGTAAACAAGACACACACATAGTCGAGTTTCTGTGCAGACTTTTTCACTTAAATTGTAAGACAATGATTTTTGCCTTTTTCTCCGGATTGCCTCTCATCATACAGTAATGGTCTGTGTAGTTTCAGCAAAATGAGGTCTTGTGGAATGTCAATATTAAGACCTTCTTCTTCTCTTCAACTCCTCTTCAACTAAGTATCGCCAACAAATCTTTCTGTTGGTCTCTATTTGTTTGTGCATGCTCCTGTATGTGTCTGTTGTCGGACTGGACAGTGTGGCTCCAGCCTGCTGTTCTGTAAAATCCCTAATCTAATCAGTATCTTTGTATCAAGCTGCTTTGCAAATCCCACCGCCTTCTTTCGCATATATTTGATTAGACTCAGCGTATGCAAAATAGTCCTGCCCAATCAGCCAGGTTCAGAGTGGACCTCAAAGCTTAAACCCTGACCCTGATGCATCCTGCCCCCAGCAGAAAGTGATTTTCTCTTTACCATCTGCTGCAGAGAGGAAGAAGGAGAAAGGAAAGAAGAAACACACGGCAGCACAGGGAAATGTCTGCTCTTATCTTGCCCTTGAGAAGCGGTGATGCTCTCACTAAGAGTCGATAATATAAAGCTTCATATTCTCAGATGCAAGACTGGAATGTGCAGTATTTATGCTGAACATTAAAGCACAGAAATACTGGAATGCAGAAATGTATGTGAGACTTCTTCTATTATTATTCTTCCTCTGCACTCAAAAGTAATGCTTGACTCATAAAGAATAAGTGTTACAATTGTGTTAACAATATCTACAACAGCTTAATATCAAGTAGCAGCTTTATTCCTTCAATAACATGTTGTAATGTGATTTGAAAGATAAAGACTAGAAACGGACAGGAAAATAAACAATGTCGTGCTGTATGTTTGTTATTGAATAAATATTTGACAAAGTGACAGGGCGGGACAAGACACAAGAGCAGGCCTGTCTGCCACATTAGTGCACTAAAAATATCTCACAGGAACTCTGTAAACCCTGCAGCTCAAGGGTTTCCATAGTCTCTGTCCGCCAGTTCTGAACCCTTGAACCTGAACATACGCACCCTTGTTCAGTATTTATTCTGCCTTTCAACGGCTTTTTGTTAGCATGGCTTGCAGCCAGTCTCTCAAATATGAGTGAGTCAGTGCCTGGATAAAGTTTCGGGAGATTGGGTTTTATTTCTTTTCTCTCCGTGGGTGAATTTGCAGTCTGGAGGAGCTCTTTGTTGAAAAGCCGTTTCAGACAGTGTTAGATTGTTTGCTTGTCACGAGGAGCTGCTCAGTTGTTCCATACGCTCTATATTCTTGAGTTGCAGTGCATTATTTGAGAATGTCTGACTCAAAAACACCCCAAACCTAGTGAGATAGTGGTTGTATGTGTTGCATAATGTGTGTTGCACACACAGTATGCTCAAAGACAATATGACTCTATCTTCCCCGGTTAGAGCTTCTCTCCACTCAACCCATCTGGTGGATGTGGTGTACTGTAAGTGTGAAGAGACAAGCACACCATCTAGTGGTTTAAGACTCAACTGGAATGATGGAGCATCCAAAGCGCTCCTCTTTCCTCTGACACTATAACTAGAGCTACATAAAGTAAATACAGATACATTTAAAGAACCACCATATTCAGTAGATAAATAGAACTAAAACTAATGGGTAAAAAACTTACAAAAAACATACAGGTACACACATGCTACTTTAACAGCGAGCCTGGCTCTGTCCAGAGTGTAGCCCGACCAGAACCGGATTTTTCGAGCCAATATTAATATCGGTATTTGTGAGAAAGCTGACAACAATAATAGTAATTTCCTTTAAACATAAACACATCACACGACAAACAATCTTGATACAGATCTCTTTGATTATAAATTGTGACTTAAACACATGAGAGGGACATTTTACATTGGGAAAATCAACATGCCAGTCAGACTGTTGCTAAATCATATCGAACCTACTCTGGCATTCTTGTTCTACAATTTGTTGTTACTCATTCGTCTTATAAACAGATACAGGTTTATCTGCAATAAATTAGCAGCAGCCGATATATGGGACTTGCTAATTTAGTGGTCTGGCTCTAGTCCAAAGGTAAGAAACCCGTCTACCCAGACCTATAAAGCTCACAAATTTCACGCTGTGTCTCAGTTGTGTATTCAGTACAAAACCTAAAGTGCAAAAATGACACGTTGTGGTTTTATTTGGGGGTTATGTGCATGTTTGTATTTCTCGGCCGCAACTTGTCATTTTTACACGTCAGTTTTATAGGAATTAAACAAATGAGATTTAACTTGTATTAAATAGAGAGGTGGTAGGAGGATTTCTTTACCTTCACTCAGAGCCAGGCTAGTGGTTTCCGGCTGCTTTTTTTTTTTTTTTTTTTTTTTTTTTTTTTTTGCTATAGGCTAATCAACCAGCTGCTGGTTGTAGCTTCATATTTAACAGATATGAGGGAGGTATTGATCTTTTCATCTAACTGTCAGCAAGAAGGTGCATAGAA
Source organism: Seriola dumerili (assembly GCF_002260705.1). NCBI lineage: Eukaryota > Metazoa > Chordata > Actinopteri > Carangiformes > Carangidae > Seriola > Seriola dumerili. Next base: position 2,963,141 of record NW_019174298.1, on the reverse strand, counting down.
GTATTTCCAAAAATGCTGTGCTATTCTTTTAAGATTCATTTCAAATTATGTTGTTAATTGATATTCATTCACATTCCCATTGACAGTCCTGGATACTTTCCCATTTCAGATCCAGCTAATTTACACTGTGTATGATGTGCAGAGATGCAACCCATGAGCACAGGAATCAAGCATAACTCTTGATTATAATGCAAACCCACGTTTTCACGCGTGTCAATGCACAGAGAGCGGCGTGCAGGAAAGAGGGCTCGGGGTATGAACAGCCCCCCGTCTCCACAGCCTCTGTCATCTGTGCTGATTGTTAACGGATTTCAATTAGGACTCACAGGAGTTAATATGATTGCTTGCTGTTTACCCTTTCCTGCTTCCTTCCATGGAAGCCAATTATGCATGAGTATCAGTAGATGAGCACTGGACGCTGCTAATGGCTCTGCTTCTCCCTTTGTGTTCACATTACTGAAGGATATGGGTTGTGAAATGAGATCACTACTGACTACTGTGCTATCAGTGATTGTGCTATAAAACATTATGGGCCAGAACATAGTAAATTGTCTGACGTGACTGTGGGTTGGCAGGCTGTCTGCTCTTCCCCTGCTCTTTTATCTGTTATCCTCTCATCTCCTTCCTCCTCTCTTCCCTTTTTTGTCATCTCTTGTTTCCCTCTTCTGCTCTCATATCTTCTCTTCTCTCCCTCCTCCGAGCTCATCCTCTAAACCTTCCTCCAGCTGCTTCTGGCCACTTCTCCTCTCACCCTTTACTCCTCTCCTTTCGTTTATCCTCTCAGCTCTTATCTCCCCACATCACTCCTTTACACCTCTCCTCTCCGCCTTTCATCTCTTGCCCTGTGGTTATCAACAGAGACAGACAGGACATGAGCCAAGCCTCCAGCCTCTACCCCTTCCATATCACTTATGGTGGATTGACATATCTTAGAAAGTTCATTATATGCGAATCAATAAGGATTAACATACATAATATAGAGCTTTCACATAAATCGCAGCCATAAAATTAATCATTATCTTATTACTCAGGAAATCTATTGCCCATATATCATCTGAAATGCCTGATTGCATGTGTGTATGTCCTTGTGCATGGCCATGAATGCAGACAGTTGGTTGCTGTAAAGAATGAATGAAGTTGAGAGAAGCAGCAAATATGTCAGGAAGTAGCTTGTGTAAGTTTATGATCTATACATATGTAAAAAAAAAAAAAAAAATATATATAGAGAAACACAATGTTGCTTCGCAAAGCTAGAGGCAGCAGAGCAGGTTTATCCGACTGCACAGCACAGTTGAGACAGTGTGATGGATCCTGCAGCCAGTTGTCTGTGCCACCTGAGCCACGTCGCTGTTGCCACGTCGCTGTTGCCGTGTCACCGCGCTCTGCTCAGACAGACACTGGGGGACATGAGGGGTGATGAGCAGTTAGCAGTTCCATCAAGGATCTCTGGGGCCATCCATGGAAAATGAAACCATCTCTGAACAGGTAACTCAATTTAACTCGTGGCCGCTTTCTCTGGAGCTACAAGCACAAATACTTTCCCAGCTGATGAGATGAGGTAACAGAGCATGGCCGGAGTCACTGAGTGCAACAGGAGAGGCCCGCTCAAACCAAATTGCCTGGACATGGTCAAGGGAGGCTTTTCCACCACTTTTACAGATGGAAAAGCGGAGAGTGAAGAGTAGAAAGGTTCTGGGTTTTCTCTCCTTCCTTTTCAATCAATAAAATAGACTGGCTTTAATCATGAAGCTATTGAGTGCTGAAGCTAGCAAAGTGGAGAGTTGGTCTCCTGGAACCATTCCCAACTTTACCCCCCCCGCCTTGCTTGCACAGGAGGGAAAATACTGTATTTGGATTGAATTTGTAGCAAAGCTGATGAGATGCCAAAACTTTCAAAATATATTTTTCAGTCCCACTTTGTGCTCTACACATGGAAATGAATGGCTTATTTTCTGAGAGGATGTCTAAAAAAGAGAACCATAAGTGAATCTGTTGCTTTAATGTTTAGCCCCAGTGGAGAAAGAAGTACTCACTGTAGCAATTCCGCAGTGTAAAAATGCTCTATTACAAGTAAAAGTCCTGCATTTAAAATCCTGCTAAAGTAAAAGTATTATCAGCTAAATATACTTAAAAAAGCAAAAATAAATCTACTCAGTATGCAGAAAAATGGCCTCTGCAACGGATGTATGATTATATATTACATTATTACTTTGCTTATACCAATGCATCAATCTGAAAGTCGCATTTCACTGTTCTGGCCAGTCAGGCTGGAGCTCTTTTTTTAATTACTTTACATACAGTTAGGTAGTTTAATCCAGTGGTAGCCTCTAAAGGGTCGTAAGATAAATCTGGAGGGGTTGTGAGATGATTAATGGGGTAGAGAGGGGGGAAAAAAATAAGGCTCTGCTACACAAATTTGCACTTACTAATGCTGGGAACCACTGGTTTAATCTTTAACAATGCATTGCATTTTTAGCAGATTACCATATGTTTTTTGAAGTTAAAACTAATAACTATAGCTGTCAGCTGTAGTGGAGTAAATGTAGGGGAGTAGAAGCATCAAAGTTGAAAATGGAAATACTAAAGTAAAGTACAAGTATGTTAAAAATATAGTTGAGTACAGAAGTAACATTGCATTTGTGAACCAGAAACAGGTTAGATTACACTTGGATAACTCTGAAAGCTCTGAAATGGATCTTCATTTTGACAACTAGATAGATTAGCTCCACAGAGAAGGAGGTGTCACTCTCACACTGCTCATTAGAAATCACTCTTATTAGACCATTTCATAATTGTTCTCCAGCTAAATTATATAATGATCACTTTGACCTTTCCACAGTCCCGCTTAGTAGTCTGAGTTGGTGCATTCAGGAAAGTCAGTTTAATGAGTGCAATTTAATGTGTGGCTCAATAATGCTATCTTCTTCTCCATTATTAATCACAATAAAAAAGTTAGCTCTGTTAATTACTGCAAATGTGTTAAAATGAAAATGCCAATGTGGTTTTGGTGGCCTCTAGGTATTTCAGAGGAAGTGATGTATTGTTCACGCTTCTGGAAGAACTCCTAATAAAATGTCACAGCAGCAGATAGATATAGCTTTAGATGTAGTCTTTCAGTTAAGTCTGTATGACTCCATTAGAACACATAAGATGAAACTTTAATGTTCCCTGTGGGCAAATTGGGTCATTATGCATTTCATGTTAGAGGGAAGCTCTGAACATGTACCATGCATTGGCCTCCTACATTTACTATAAAATAGCAGGGGGTGTAGTGAGGAAGAAGACTTTCCTTTAATTAAAAAGTGTGGATTCAAGCCTCTGTCACATGAGCATCTTTCCCTGCTGAAGTGTCCTTGAGCAGGACTCTGAATCGCTAATACTAATTCTACTGGAAAACAAAGGCCAAGGAAAAATGATGTGGCGCCGGGAGTTTTAAAACTGAGAGAAGCAGCCGTATATCATGCCTCTCTGTCAGCCGCACGCTGTGAAAGTGAGGCAGAAGATGAAAAACAGAAGGAGGGGGATGGAGGAGCGGTGGGTACGAAAACGGGATTGAGTGAGACTGATTATAGCCTGCAGAGGGCAACCATTAAGCTCACCAAATATCATTATCAGATTTTCAATAAGGTTGCAGCCATCGGATAGCGAATGCAGACAGTGTTGCTGCTTCTCCCTCCCGTTCTCGCTGCACCAGGTGCAACATGTTTTTGCAATTCAATCTGGCTCTGAGGCCACGAGGAGGCTTTACTTATTGCTTAGATCCTAGAACAAATGCAGCAAATATGAGGGGCTGGGCTGCAGTGGGAGTGGCTGGAGGCTTGGGGGCCTAGATGTGCGCTGCTGTTTGAGTGATTACACAATGATTACCACCCACTGTGTGTTGTTGTGCTGTGTGTATGTTGTGGTACAAGGGCACTCGGGGGATTTACAGTATTCTTCATTATCAGAATTTAAATAGCTTTGCTGATAAAGTCTATCCAAAATGAAACCATATTTCAATAGATTACCCCCCCACCCCCACCCCCTCTGCAAACCCCCAACACTCATCACAAGGCCAAAGCTAATGAGAGATAAGAAACTGTAGATAAGGGAGTTTGGGCTTGAGGGGTGTTCTTTTGCTTTATTGTATACTGAGCGCTAAAGTTACATAAAAGTTATAAAAGACTAAATTGTTTCCATAAGACAGCACATATGAACAGAGACAGCATTGGTTAGTTTGGATGAAATAAGAGAGGAGGGATACCAAAGAATAAAAGTGGGAGCCCATCTGTCAGTGCATTCTGGCTGAAGTTAGCCCTCGCCTCTCTGTTCTGATTATTTCCTTATCTCTCTCTCACTGGCTGGCGGTGAGTAACAGTGACCTGCTGGATTGCTTCCTAGACCATATTTCCCGGTCTGACTCCGGCATCGCAATACATTCCAAATGTCACTGGATGTATTCAGAGGCTTGAAATCACACAAAGCTGCAAAAGAATGACTTACCAGTAAAGAAAACCAGATCAAATAAACTGCCATTTTGAACGTGGATGACATACAAACATGAGAAGGCCGAATGTGAATGGGTGCAATGGTTAATTGGTAGCATAACTTCAAATGTCCTGTATTTAAGTACTTTTACTCCATTGCCAAAACTGAAATGGATAGTAAAAACACACGCAACGATTCACAAAGACAGACTTTAACTGTGGCTGGATAGTCAAACTTCAGATAGATGTCTAAATTGATCTGTTGCACATAGCTGTTTCGTTGGACTTTACCAACCTTTTCCAACTCATGGCCCACTTGAAAATATCAAAAATGTTGTAAGTGCACATCCAACACCTTAACAATACAGAGGCCAAATAATATGTTCTCTGAGCACTTTTTAATTTAATAATATCGATTGAGCATTCAGCATTGAAAGCAGGGGAAGCTCAATTCTTCTTTTTTGATTGACAGGAGGGAGATCACTTGTTGATTCACTATCTGTCTCTTGACTCTCTTTGGTCCAGCTGGTGACAACATAAAAGGGATTTTTAAGTATTTTAAATATGTTTTGAATGTTTTTAAAGATCGCCGTTCTGATTACATCTTTTCACCAATATTGTTCTGCTTTGAAAATGATTTGTTGGTCCACTTGCAATACCTTCAGGGCCCACCAGTGGGCCTCAGCCCACAGGTTGGGTGGGAACCATTAGTCTAAATTAATTATTGTCTGTCTTCACTGCTGAATATTTTCAAGGAGCTTTTTAGCATTGGGGGTTGGGTTGGGAGCTTTTTAACTTTTATAGCATCATTAGCTTTTTTTTAACTGTCGAACTTAATTTGACCAGTCTAAGAGAAAAAATAAGACACTACAGAACAGTCTTTAAAACCAGTGTGTTTAAAATTTTGAAACTTTGGCATTTAGTGCACTCAGCAATGAAAATATTTTGAAAGATGTTACAATTACAAACATATCTGCAAAATAAAACCTTCATAGGCCTTATGAAACAGTAAGGATATTTACTTTTGTAGGAGAACGTCTTTAATCTGACAGGCTTAAACAAATCCCACTCTTATGAGATTCAGTTAGAGCTGCAAGAAAAAAATTATTTTTTCATTAAGGATTAACCAGGCGATTATTTTCTTGATAAATTTATGAAAGACTGTATCCGGTGAGATTTTGGCAATTTCGCTTGAAAATTTACTGAAACGATTAATTGATTGTCACAGTAGTTGCTGATTAACAGATTAATTGACATGGAATGATGACGCGACATGGTCTGATTCAACATAAGAATATAAACTTGATGACTTACTTTGTCTTTTTCGACAAGCAGTTTGTTTGGTTACTTGTGCAGAATACTGCGTATGCACAGCCTGCACGACTTTCAAAGAAAGAAGAAACACATTGCACAAACACACACACAAACACACACACCACACTTTCACCATTTGCCAAACAATCCCTCTTTGCCTTGTTACTCTGCTGCTGTGATTTTTCTTCACCCGGAATCTGTCCTGTCCAAGTAAACAGTGTCTTTGAAGTATTCCCTCAATGTTGATAGCCATGGCACCTTTAATGATGAGGCAACAGACAAGGCCTGGGAGAAATATTAGCTCAGCAAGGTCATAGCAGACAAGGTCCCATCTGTCTCTGTGCAGCCTCGGTGGATCCCAGGCCCCTACATTACTGTGGCCCCGGGGCAGGGAAAATGGATCATCAATCTGATTTAGAGAGACTCTGGCCAGTGCTGTCATTTCCAAGCTGAATAACACTAGTTTCTTCTCTCGTCACCTTTTGCAGGTAAATTCATAATGGGTAGTGATGTTAAACTGTCTCATATATGGCGTCGCTGAGCCCAGACCTTCAGAGAGCTTCACATCACATTACATCACACCAACATTCCTCGCCGTGGCTCTCTGCAGCCGATATGCTTATCTAGGTTCAGTATAACACTGCAGTCAGGGCTGTAAAAAGAAAAAAATTGAGCAGAAAAAGAAAGTAGTAATAGCCATTCATTTTTATATACTGGTGAATATACTGCTGCTATGTATTGCTATGCTGCTCTGCAGGTAATTCGTTGCCATGGTCATGAAATGTAAGTCTTTTGGTAAACTCAGTGGCCAATCACTTTGCTCCAACTTTAGAAATGAGACACCGTATAAAACCGGATCGGCCATGCCTTTAGTCTAGCCACTTTTCTCTCTACACACACACATATACACTCACACACACAAAACACACACACACATATACACTCACACACACAAAACACACACCACAAAACTCCTGCTATGGAATTTAGTGTTGTGGCTGACACAGTAGAAATGTGGTGTTAAAGACAGGCCTCTATGGCCACACGGCACTGTTGATAATGAGTCTGTAATCCATCTGATAGGCTATAAACAGGGTGAGATTCTCATCCTCCTCAGCCAGGAAAGACAGCCAAACAGCACCCTGAGGTAGACATTACCATAAAGAAATATGCATGAAGAAGAGCACCAGTCTAGTGCAGGTGGGTCACCCATGCTCGAGCCTCACCCTCTTGGTGGATCTTTGCATAAGGGATGTTTGAAAATGAAAGGGTGTGCGAAAATCCCACTCTTGCTGTTTTATGTCATCTTCTTTTCACGCTGGTTTTCCAGTCCCTCCAATCCCGGCTGTCGTCTTATCTGCCTTGCCCACCTATGAAGCGTCCTCTTAAGCAGCTCCTGCACCAGGAAAATGTCACGTTTGTCTGCCAGTGTATATTTGCTTATCTTATACAGAAAGGAGCCTGTGAGAGGGAAGAGGTTGTCTCCACAATACAGTGCCTTAAGGGATCTTTTGAAACCCAGTTCTTTTCTGCTCAGCATCCCTCTAATGTGACACAAATCCCTCCAACAGAGGAATAGCTTCTCCATCCTCAGGTTTGCTTCGGGTACATTAGTTGCATTTTTCCTGCCCTGTATGTTATGTGTTGCGTTCAAGTGCAGCAAAGGAATAGCAGGAGAACCCCAGCTGTTACCCCTGACTGGGTGTTTAAAAAACCTTGGCTGCAGCCCAAGAAGCAAGCGGGTGGCGGGGCAAAAAGCTTGCTGTGCTCCCCTCAGACTTTGAACCTGATTCCTGCAAATCCACACATTGTTATTCACCTGGAACTTGCTGTTTGGTTGACTTCCAGAGCCAAACAGCATTACAGCAGGTCTGCTTATTCGCGCACCCCAACATTTGGCTCAGCCTAGCCCAGGTCTTTATTCTCTGCATCACATCACACTTTCATACAGAGTCCAAACATCCCTGTAGAATTCCCTCCCACTGCACACAGTGTGGTAGCATGCTTTGTTCTCTCTGGCAAGGTGAATATCGTCAAGGGATCATTTAATAAGAGAAGGATTGCTTGGAAAGGACAAGACATTGCCTCAGGTGGAGAACCACCCTCTGATGAGGATTAGTTTTATCCTGCATATGCAAATGACATTGATTAAGCCATAGACAGTACTTGCTTCAGTGTGGCATTCCTCTCCTGCAGGTAATCTCTTGAGAAACTACGGCAACACAGCCTTAGGAGACAATGCTAATAGCCAAAGATGAACTGCTGTCATCATGATCATCATTTGTGGCTCACAGATAGAGGGGTAGTGGCAAATTACATAGACATGTCATTGAACAACTGGTGTTTGTTTTTCCTGAGCTGCATGCTGATTAGCATGATAAGTAACATACTCTATTCCTAAAATGCACTGGATGCTTCTCACAGTCCATGACTATACAGCCTTATCGTCTTCCCATGCTGGGACTTTTAACGTCTTAATCCCTCAGCATATTGCAGAAGATTATCTTTCTAAAATTAACTAGCCCCTTGAGACTGCAGAGATAGCAGCTGCTTTTTTGCCACTTGGCGAGTTTTCAACAAACAAAGTGGCTTATTGCATACGGGAGAGCGTGCTCACATTAGCTTTTTAAAAGCTGTAAGATTATAGGACTATTATGCTGTTTCCACTCCCGCTTGGTGCATTCGAATAGAGGAAATGTTTGAATGCAACTTGGAGGATTGGTAAGATTTTCTTGTTGTTGTTGCAAAGGCTGCTTGGCAGCATATGTTCTCTGCATGTTGTCGCTGTTCTGGGAAATAAAAATGGAGGAATTCTAAAGGGCTGCCAGTTCTACTTCAATCCCGGCGTGTCTGACATTTATGAGAGGTAGTCAATCTGAATTACTCAGAGGTAAACTTTAGCTGACATATCCTGTGGGGAAAAAAAAAAACTCACTGCATCTTCTTTGAAACAAAATATAGATAAATCATGCTTACGGCTGCAAGTAAACAAGATTTAATTAAGTCACATTGATTATAATTCTATTTCTTATTCTGCCAAAGAGCACAAGCTAATCCTTCATATAGCTGGGTTTCCAAGAAAAAGACACATGCCTGGACCCTCAACAGGTTTTTTTTTTTTTTTTTTAAATCTCCTCTGCTGTTTTGTCACATAGAGCTATTCTTCTGCAGACATGATGGGTGGTTGGAAAGGAAATACTGTTCATGGTCATGACTGTCATTGTATAAGTCATGAGATGTCTGAGATAATGTCCATATTATAATATTTCAAGTCTGGAGTTGTAAATGAGGGACTAGTGACATAGATTTCCAAACTGTTACTTATTACTTTAATTTTTGTTCTTGGCTCATTAATGATCCATTTATACAGCACTGATTAATAGGTGATTAATAAAACTAAGAAATATAGGACCCCTATAGACGTAGCTCTTGAAGCTCTTGTTTCTTTTGAGTTTGTAATGGAATGTAATTTCAAGGCTCAAAGATTTCATCCGTATTGTACTGATCTTAGCTTGGCAGTAACTTGTAATAATATAGGGATGCTGGTTTTCATTCTGCTGCTGCATTAAAGGGAAACTAAATGCATAGTCTTCTCATTCTTATTCAGGAGTCTGTGGACTCTGTCACAGCACACATTGGGATAAAGGCAGGAAAACAACCTGGACAGACGGCTGGTTTATCACAGAGCGATCACTGATTCACTTAATAAGTCACACTTACACCTATGGGTAATTTAGAGTCATTAATCCCCCTGATTTGCATGTGTTTGGACTGTGGGAGGTAAGCTTCATGAACACACACAGAACAAATGTATAATTAAAACCGATCAAAAGCAACAGGTGATGGTTTCATGTAAGGCCATGGATACACATTTGTAAAAGCACTTTTTGAGATTGTAAACTATTTACATGGAATTACCTACTATTTCTAGGCTTATTACTAGCCTCTCCCTTATCTTGCTTCTGTGATTTTGAAATGCAGTGGTGGAGCATGAAAAATACACTTACTGAAGAACTGTACTCAAGTAGAAATTTGAGGCACTTATATTTTATGTGATATCTATATATAAATATATATAACTAAATACACAGTGGGATATACTATGGGAAATACTTTCACTCCACTACAGTTCAGTGGGAAATATTATACTTTTTTTTTTTTTTCTTGACAGCTTTAGTTACTGGTTGCTCACCAGATTAAGATTTTTCATTCAAATCATATGGTGAGTTTATAAACTATTATGCAATGTTAAAGATCAAACTGGCCCAACAGTATATGAAATAGTTCAAATTAGATCCACTTTGACCAATACAGTAGTAAAATGCTACTTATAGTTTGACACATGAATAATAATAATGATAATAATCCAATGATATAATATAAAGTATTTTAGAAGCAGTTATTCTGCATTATGACTACTTTACTTTTCATACTATGAGTAATTTTTGGTAAAAATACTTTCCTTACTTTTCCTTACTGTCAGTGACATTTTCAATGCCATGGAGTATTTCTATATTATTAATAATGTCTCCTCCACTGCTGAAATGCGATGGCAGTGTAACTTAGCAACTTGCCACACAGAAAATATAATGTCCATGTAGGTATGTTTTTCTGTTCAGGCCCATTATTTTCTCTCTGGTGGATTCTCTGCAGGACTGACACCCTCCACCTACAAACCCGAAACCTCACTTTAACTAACAGACAGCAGGCCTGTGGTGACCGCTGGTGGTCCGGAGAGGCCACATGGAAGACAAGAAACTGAAGCCTACATAAAATGACAGGAATGGGCCATACAGTCTACGAGTAATGAAGGCTTGTATGGCTTTTTACCTGTTTTCAATGGTTGTGTGTGCTTTTTATAAAATTATGCTCATTATTCACTATTTGGTGCTGAACTGTGTTCCGCTCTTCAACTCACTCTCTGGTAATATAAGCTATTTTATAGAGTGCATCTATTATCTGTAATCTGATAAAGATTTAGCAGTAGTGTATGGTTGCTTTGCTCCAGCCTCTTTTGTGTGCAGTAAAGCTGAGACTCAGACAAGTGAGTCATGTTGGAAGTGACAGCAGATATTTATCACTGCCACTGTTTATGGCGCAGGCTGCATGAACACTTTTTCTTTTTTCCCTGTCAATCTGGAGGCCTAAGCAGGAGAGTTAAGCACTAATAAGACAGCTTCAGTGTTCATCTCGCACACTCCCTTCCTCTCCTCTGTCAGATGAAGGAAGAGATCTGAGTGCGTCCTGGAGAGCCTCCCCAGTGATCACCGAATGGAAATAAAGCCGATTGCTTGAATAAATAAGAACAACCACAACCAACTGACTGGCTAGATGTGCTGTAGTGGTATATTTTGCCCCGAGCAATGTTTTAATGTGTGAAAATCAAAAACAGTTACAGGTTTTGCATCATGTACACAGAGTGGAGGCAATTGGGTTGCTGCTGTATGCTGGAAAGCATCCGCTTTTCAAAATTAGGACTTGCTCCTGTATCAGCATCCCCCCCACACCCCCCCACCCCCAGAAAACATGATGAATAATTAAATAATAAATAGTGGAAGTGAGGAAAATGTCATCAGAGCCTTAACTTCATTTCATTTTTTTTCCTGAAGTGAAAAAATATATATTCCAGGATTCAGTTTGTACAATTTGTTCTGTTCAAAGCTTAAACATCCTTCACTAACCTGTTTCTTTTTATGTAAGTTTCCTCCGTTTGTGATTGTGAAATCGAGAGATAATGATGTTTACAGAAATTCTCCTCACTACAGCCTTCATGCCAAGAGTGTCCTTAAGAGGTTTTGCATTCAGTGTCCTGCATACCTTGTGATCTTGAACAGTTTAATAAAATGCTGAAAAACATCTACTGCAAAATGAACTGTGCAGGAAATTACTGACCCTGAAGGGACTGAATTTCTATTTGCTTTTGGTCTCAGCCTGTGATCGTGATATACTCATATCCCTGCAGCTACGTTGTGATTGCTGAGGTTGTCTCCTAATGGTTTACAGTTTGCTCTCAGTGCACTTTCAAATCTCTTGTATCATCTTGTGATCTTCGACATGCATGTTTTCTAAAAGCATCCTGAGAGCGGACAGGGGATGCTGCTGCTTTGAGGCCTTCATCAATTATGTCCTCAAGGCCCAATCTACCAGCGTATTTCCACTCTCAAATGAATGGAATTCTCTATTATTTAGCTGCTAATATGGCTCCTGATGGCCCCTAAAGTCTGACAGGATGGACTCGTGCTTGATGTTTTCCTGCACTCTAGGCCAGCTCAGACGTAAAAAGGGGCCGACTCTGGCCACACTGGTCATTTTATCTGTTCTCCTCGTTTCCTGCTAGTTACATTAGCTTGCCCACTGGGGTTTCTTTTGGCACATTAAAACAGATTTGGGTTAATAATTGATGCTGCGATTTATGGACTCTAGTGCCTGAGGTTCAATTGTAAGCCTCCACTTAAAAGGAAAGCATGCCTCTCATTCCTGCCTTTGCCTCAGAGTGCCATGATTTATAACCTCGGCTTGATGGCGTGCAATTTATTGTGTAGGAGTTTTTTTTTGAAGGAAAGAAGCAGACATATAATTTTTCATACGGTTGTCATTTTGATGTGATTATGTTTGCGCTTCAGATTTCCTGTTCACACATCAAGTCAACACAATGAAGAAAAAATATTGATCTATGCACCACAAGCAGTAGATCTATTTGTGTTTGCGCAGCATTGAGCTCCTGGCCCTTCTTTGATTAAGAAATGTTGCCTGAAATTAATGTTCGATATCAACACCAGTTTTGACATTGCGTGAAAAGATCTATAGGATGTTAATCAATAGTATTACTTAGGTGATCACAGAGGGTGTGATGTATGTGTAGGCATTAGGCTCAGTTTTAATTAAAATTCTGCAAAGAGGCTGTGAAGAATTACATGACTCATAGTGTTTGCCTGTGATAGCCTCTCATTTTCTACACAGATGTAGGAGTGAGAGTCATGTATTCCATCTGAATTTGTCATTGTCAGCTTTCAACTAAATGTCTGTGTGTATTCTGTTGAACGCCTCTCTGAGAGGAAAAACATTATTTTCTTTGATTTGTCTACAAAGACTCATTTGGATCCAGACTCTTGGATAGGATTATAAAGTCTAAAGACAATTTGACTTTTTTTTCTTCTTTTTAAATTTATTTTCTTTGATTGAGCTCCATTTTTCCTGATTATTAATTTGCTTAAAGGGATGTTCCTCTTTTAGCCACACTAGCAGCTGCTGTAGGGTTGGCAGTGTCTGTCAGTTGGCCCACCACTTTGATCCAAACTGAAATATCTCAACATCTTTTGGATGGTTTGCCATGAAATTTTGTAGAAACACTCATGACCCCCAGAGGATTTAGCCTACTTACTTTGGTAATCCCCTGGATTTACCTCTAGCACCTCCATAGGGTTGACTTTTGTGGTTTTTTAGCGGGACTTCTCAACAACTACTGGATGAGTTGCCATGAAATGTTGTTCATTAAGTCATGTTCCCCTTATGATGAACTGTAATAACTTTGATCCCTTTTAACTTTTCATCTGGTGCCATCCTATGATCAGAATTTTAATTCCTCTTATACTTTGGTTTATAATGAGATACTTGCAAAACTAATAGCGTTCCCATCAGCCTAAGCTGTACTTTGCATTTGGTGCATGCTAGTGTTAGCATGCTAACACACTGAACTAAGATGGTTGACATAAACTTAACATCAGCATGTTAGCTTTGTTACTGTGAACTTGTCAGCTGGCTGACGTGAGCATTCAGCTCAAAACAACGCTGCGTCCCCGTCCAGCCTCTCGGAGCCTCCAACGTGGCTGCAGACTCTTGTTACCAAACTTTGTTCAGTCACTGGTAAACTGTGGTTACTCACCCACTTGTGGATGTGGTCAGTGCTTGTCAAGTGTGAAGCAATGTGTTTTCTCAGTGGTGGCTGCGCCTTATTTAATCATATGCTTTTATGCAAATTGAGTTCAGTCTGAAGGTCAGCCATGCAACTGTGTTCAGCAGCAACATTTCTGTAAAACACACAGCCAGGTGAGCAGACACAGTTGCAGGCTACGTTCAGCCTGATGAAAGACAGTTTAAGAGCACCTTGGCACTGGAAGTTTTTTTTTTGCACATTAAGCATGACAACCTCTTTTGCTGACTCAGGAGACAAAAAATCTCAAAAAACAATTTAACAAAAAGAAACTGTCATGAAATCTTTGGCATTTTTAGCATTTCTCAAAGACTGTAATTCTTTTCCCTTTTCAAGGAAATTAATAAAGGAGAGGAGGATCCATTCCCGACAGAACAGAATATAAAGCAGGAAGAAGCATTAAGAAATGCACCTGGTTTCAATCCCCTGAAAAGAAGGATTGCTACCGTTTCTAGCTCCATTTTAATTTCCTGTTTATTTCGCTCTCTGAAGCTTTGGGAACTCTGAAAGGATTTAAATGTCCTTCAGTTCCCGTGTCTTTCTCCCATTGCCTTTGATTTATAGATTTGATTTTCAGCTTGAAAGCAAAAAGGGAGAAATTCCAAAAGGAAAAAAAACCCTCATGACATGGAGGAGCTTAAAGCGAGCTGAAAGGTGGAGGAAATAGGAAGGATATAAAACGCCCATTGCCAGCTCCACGGATGAAATATGAGGAATTGTCGGAAGCCATGTAACAAAACGTGATATGTAGCAAATGAACTGGGCTTTATTCAATCCCCAAGCAACCATAAGAACTCCCATTCTGCTCTGTCTGTATTGTGCTCGGCCCTGTGTGTCGACAGGACTTGCTTTCACTCGACACTGTCGGGCACCCATTAAATGTTACAATACACAATCATTCCTGCCTCCAAACTCTGTAAACACAGTGTGCTCCCCGTTATTCTCTTTCACTTTGAGCCATGATTCCTCAGCCAGAGATGTCACTCGGGGATAGGCACCCTGACTTGACCGTGACTCCTTTCGCCTCCATTGTGCATCCAAAAGCTAGCCACGGTTATTGTAACCCAGTAGGCAGCTTTGCGTGAATATATGCATTTCCTCTCCTTGAATCTCCCCCTTTTTATAAATGCGAGAGATCAGCTGGGATGACTCCAAAAGGCACCCAGTGTGCTGACAGTGGAGAGCCCCTGGGGAAAAGGTGGCTTTTGTGACCCTTAATTCTAGCCACAATGCTCCTCTGGGACCACTGGGCCATGGGGAGTCTAAAGGGAGACAGACCGAAGCTGAGAGACAGGAGGGATACTGGGGGACCGTTGGAAGCACTGAGCTCACTGAACAGATAAACCCAGGGGATTATTGTCAGACTGCGCACTCCTCAGGCTCGCACATGGTCAAAGTGGAGAGCGGTTTAACTTGAACCTCTTTTAATTGTGTACAGCCTTCAGCTAAAGGAGGTGATGAACAGTGTAGGAGGCAGCAGCCATAAGTGTCGATTCAAGTGGATGGCTTTTATACATGAACACAGTGATTTATTGTTCCACCTTATGTGATAGCTATGTGCAGTAATTTGTAACAGCTTTCCACCTAATGAGTGAGAGAGATTAATTCATGTGCATGATGAATTGCACAGCAGTCAAGCTAAGCAAATTCTTGTTCAAAATGTGTGTGTGTGTGTATGTGTGTACCTTTTTGTATATGCTTTTCAAACTCTGGTAAAGACTGCAGGGGCACTTAGCAGAAATAAGTAGGCCTGCCCTCCACCACAGTCCTCGCTAGCAGCTCCATATGGTAATGAGCTGTGTAAGATGAAAAAAATATGTTATTTGCAACACAAACAGCACTGCAGTTAATTCAAGAAGCAGAGGCATAATCCAGTCACACAGTTTCAACAACAAAAATATTTTTTTCAAATGTAAAGTTCATCTGAAAAATGGAGGAATTGAGCTCATTTGTGTTGCAGTAATACAGTTACTTTAGAAAAATGAAATAGTTTGAAGTGAGGCTTGTGCAATGCAAATACATAAACCAACTCAGTGTGGTGGTGGTATGTGACCAGCTGCCAAGACATAAATTGAAATGAATAACAAACTGTGAGGCTCGCCTTCCAAAGTGAAAGGGATGATGAGGTTATGATGTCCATCTGCAGTGCAGTATGTGCAGTGTCTCAGCGTTAGCGTCTTCATTAACATGAAGATGGTTTTAATCTGCCCAAATTGGTGCATTTTAAACATGCTGACATTTGGCACTGGTGCCTCTTTTTGAGTTCGGAAGGGTCTCAGCTGAGGAGGAGGAGGAGAAGGAGGGAGAGAGGGGGAGAGAGAGAGAGAGAGAGAGAGAAGGCTTGTAGTTTGTTGAGATTGGAAGTGTCACATCACAAGTGCAGCGCCACAATACGTTTGGAACCACAGTATGTACTTTTCAAAATGTCTTTATTGCTGGACAATCTTTACAACAGGGGGCAGAAATCAATTCAAAACAAGGACAAGCCATTGTTGAATAATAATGGTAATCGTAGATCCAAACTGTTGAGCTGCACACATTGTACTGATGTTTATCACTGAGCAGGTTTTCTCTTATTCCAAAATTCTGTCTCTGGTTGGTTGTAAAAGAATTAACAATGAAGTCCCAGTAAACATGACAATATTTTACTTTGCTCAGGAGGAGACAGAAGTGATAAAGTAGTGATAAGCAACTCATCACGTTGAGAAACATGCAGCTACGCAGTGCGATTCATCACTTTACTTAAGGGAGCACAAATATAGTAACCATTAGAATCAATGAGTAATTTTTATTTTTGTGTTGCACAGCAGCTGATCCAGAGTTAGTCAGGAACTACTCATTAAGAAAGCTGTCAGTATGTTGATCCACAGATATCAAGGAATTAATCATGACTTATGATGTCATTAAAGGAATAGTTCAGCATTTTGGGCAATGCATCTCATTTGCTTTCTTGCTGAAAGTCAGATGAGAAAATCAATGCCTAACACTGAAAACTAAATTAAAGCTTTTTGTCCCTTTCAATGGTGATACTACAGAGACCACAAATACCAATACCAATCTGCTTACCTGCTCTCTTGCCGCTTGACACCTCTCTCAATAAGCCGAGTGTACTGGAGTCTCTGCTGGTTCCCTTGCAACCTCGTGGTGATGAGAAGTCACCAGGAAGTTACTGCGCACAGACAAAAAAACATCAGGCTCTTAAAACTTAAACAAGTCGTTGTTGCACTTTTGTTTTTGTATGGACTAAAAAAACAAGATATAACATTTTAATTAATGAGCTTTTTGGAGGTGCTGGTAGTCTGATTGTTGACAGACTCATGGTAGCTGTTTCCCCCTATCCAGTCTTTATGCTAAGATGAGCTAACCGGCCCCTAGCTGTAGTTTCGTATATAGCCTACAGACATGAGTGTAGTGTTGATCTCCTCATCTAACTCTCTGCAAGAAAGGGAATAAACATGTCAACCTATTCCTTTAACATAGTCTTGAAGTTTGCCCAAAAGCATTATTTTATGTGTTTTCCTGGAAATATTCAGGGACTACTTGTTATTGATTTTTCATTCTTCATTTAGTTCCAGAATCTGTTGCTCATCTACTATTACTAATAACTACCATTGTATCCTGTTGTAAAATGTTACCAACAAAACAATGATTTGCAGTGAAAATATAATTTATTCATCAGAGCAAATACTTTTTCTTTTGACAGATATAGTCATTAAAGGTAGTCGGACCATCTCCACCTGCCTCTCTATCCTCACACAGGCATGTCACATCACCCCCACCCACACATAAACACAGGGAGAGGGATTGTTATGAGTCATCTGCAAAGACTGTGGATAAAATCTCGTCCATCACAATGTACCATGAAGACACTTGTGATAAAATAAATCATAGAGGTCCAGAGCTGCTCAGAAGGTCGACTAATTAACAGACACAAGGCAAGAGGCATTCGCTATTACAATCAAATTTGTGGCTAAAGTCCTCCTGGCTAACTAACACAGCTGCACCCACTTATCACGTAAACCCAGCGGACCATGTGGTTAGCCATCAAAACAAAGGCCCAGTCACCCACTAATAGGACCTCTGGAAGATTGCAGGACTGTGTGGGTGGGAGGTCAGCACCTTTGTGTCCATTACTGCCACATATAATCCCTCTGATCATTATCGCTACCAGACTGGCTCCCAATCAGGAGCAGGTACTTTTCACATCTGGAAGAAAGAGAAATAGCAGCAGTTGCGGGTTAATATTCTTGTGGGTATCTTTTTTTTCCTCTCACTTTGAATTTTACTGGTCTCTAAGCCCACATCTCTGTATAACCAGCTAAGCAGGCTCATTGTCATATAACCCGTGAGTTTGAAAGATAGCCCGGGGAGAAAAAGCTCTTGTTACCACACTACCCGCTGCAGATATGTATTCCAGTGGTCACTTGTGCATTATCTGTCTATCTTTCACATTTCAGAGTGTGAATGGGTACTGAGCCCACAGCAGCAGCTTTACAGAGACATAATTAGAAGGGAGCAGGTATGACAGATGGATTACAGTCATAATTGAGAGCGTGGAGAGTCTATCGTCCTAGCCGCAGTGCACCTGCTTTGTCTTTGGCATAAACAGCAGAAGAGGTAAGAATTTGTCTTCTCATACAGCGTGCCTGTAGAATTACAATACGTTGTTTTTTTTGTTTTTTTTTCTCCTCACTTATTCTGCTTACAGTGATAAAGAAAAGCATAGGTAGTCTGATTTTATTATTCCAAAGCAGATGGTACAAAATGAGACATGGGGGCCCAGCAGCTCAGTGACCTTCATGTTGCTAATCTAACATTGCCCCTACATTGATCTAACATTAACACCTCACCCCTCACAGAATATGCATGACTCCAAACAGGCTGGTGGCCTGTGTGCTTTCAAACAAATCACCTCGACATGCAATTACCTCCTGTTCTGGAGGTATTTCTTTCCTTTGGAAACGATGGCCCTTTCATTTGAGTCTGGGAATTAAAGCGGTTTCCAGGTTAATTAATGTGACAGACAGACCCCATTGTGCCTAGTGTCAGCCCAAAAGGAAACCTTATTGCCTCTTGTCTTGAAGGTTGACTTTTTATTGTTGTTTGATTTGTCGTTCTTTAAAGGAGCACACAGTGCCAGCCCTGTAATTGACTTGAGGAAGACTGCATCGAGCAGACATGTTATTGAATGCTTGAAACAAAAGTGCTGGTTTCTCATCTGAGCCCATAATTTATCCAGTGGGATGCACTGAAATGTAGTGCTCCCCTGGCATATGGAAACCATGGCTGTGTTTGTTTGTTTGGTCAGCTATATATTGAACAAAAACCTCTTCCAGGATACATTCTCACTCCTCCTTACTTGTTGCTTCCTACTTTTCATCATGAAATTGAAATAGAATTTCAGTGTATGTGTGTGTGTGTGTGTGTGTGTGTGTGAACATGTGAGAAAGGAGAAAGAGATGTGATCCAAGCCGAAGTGTAATCTCAGTCTAAATCACACAGCCTCCCCGGGGGAAAGGGCCCTCTTCTTGGGGTTAGTCAGTGAATTAAATCACGGTGAGGGCCCCATTTTTCAAAAGTAACCTTTCCGTTGACAGTGTAAGTGGGAGTCAGGCTCTCACCGCAGAGTCCGGGCAGTGGAATTAGTGTTGTGCGTTGCGACACCAGTCTCTCTGGGTGTCATTTGTTGGGGCTATTGCTGCATTTTTCCAGGCCTGCCTGCCTATCTCAGTGTGCTCACACTGGAGGAGGCCATCTGCCTCCCTCTCCTTTCACATCCCTCATTTCTCTCCTCAGCAGTCTCTTCCCAGCAGTTCCCACACACTTTCCTTAAATATATTTTTGGTGCATCTCATGAATTCTGGCCCCAGTGTACAGTATTTGCACCCAGAACCGTATTATTGTCCCTCCGAGTTGGAAATGCACGATTTGCCTGTTGAAAGATATTCAAGCAATCAGTGCGGCTAATGGAGATAAACACACTACATGGCAGGATTAGGCTTGAATTAATCTCTATTCAACTTAATTAATTAGAAATTTGTCCATCCAAGCCTGTAATGTCAATAGGACATGTTTCAATAAGAGCTACATTGCCTTTTCTAATCTTTTAATTGAACAGAAACGAATGGAACGAACATGTTCATAAAATGGGATTCTATGCCTCATAATCATTTTCTCGATAAAGCAACTCTGAGGCTGTTTATTGCTCAGTGATCAAACACCTAACTGACTTATCCTATAATCCATTTACTGTTTCCTGTTTGACTGTTTCCCACAGTACTGCTGTGATTTTTTTTCAGCAGCAGCAGCAGCAGCAGTTGCTGCTATTGTTGGATGTGTGGTGGCTGGTCTAAAAGTGGTCAGTTGAAAATGAAGGCTCGTGCATGAATTATGTAGCCTATCTACAAAGTGCTCAGTGGGCACCTTTTCTCACACTGTAACTCACAGCAGTCATTAGTAGAGCCTGACAATGAATTCATTTGAATATGAGATTTACTTTGAATTACGCACAGAAACTCCCTTTTTGTAATTAATGCCACATATTGCCAAGTGAGTCCCAGGCTAATGCGTTCCCCCAAAAAAGCAAATTATCATAATCTCACTTGTTTGTAAAAGCACCATCTGTGCAGTTAAATACTTTGGTGATGATAGTGTTTTGTTAAGATGTGAGGGCTCCTAAAGGTGTGGTTAATTCTCACCGGTCTGCGTGCCAATGCGCGTGCTGTGGGGGTGGGGGCACAGGATGAATCAGGAGTGTCTTCTGAAGAAGGGTTGCCTGGGAGACCAGCCTGGACCCCTCCAAACGTGTCTGTTCTCCTCTCTTCCTCCCTCCCTCCCTCTCTCTCTATCTCCCCTAGCCCCCCCCCCCCCTCCCCCCCCCCCCCCCCCTTTTCCTCTGCTGGTTCCGTTTTTAAAGGTCGCTATCAGCTAATGAATCCAAAACTATTTCAGGAAAGGAAAGGCACTTTTTAGTGAAGCCCTCCATACCTGCAGCGCTGTCGTGTTTTCATAATGCCACAGATATGCGTCTCATGCCTGCCACCGTCAGCATCAAAAGAAAACAGGGAGAGAAAAAACACTCAGACTTTCTTTGTGTGTGTGTGTGTGTGTGTGTGTGTGTGTGTGTGTGTGTCTGTGTCTGTTTGAAGGGGAGGTGGGGGATAAAGGAGGGAGGGGACGCAGCGAGAGAAAGAGATTATGAATGCTGAGATGCGGCGCGCACTCACAGGAACAATTGTCTTACTATCAAGTCAATGAGAGCATTTGTTCCTCTTGTTTACCTTCTCGCTGAACTGGTGTCTGAAGACACTGAGCGGCAACTTCCTGCCATGAAGTGATGGTACTTTTTTTTTTCTTTTTTTTTTCCAGCCAACTGAATGACGTCTCGCAAGGAAAGGGGGCTGAAAACTCGGCGCACACAGTGAATCCCTCGCTGTGACTCATTCATTTTGTATAAATGCGACCGGTTGCGGAGACAGAAAGAGCCGAGGCTTTAATTAGCTGGATTTCCTCAGTCCTCTGCTCAGTGAACGCACATTACAGCTCAGGCTAGACGCCTTTTTCCTCCTTCTTTCTTTCTTTCTATTTTTTTTTGTGCACTGTGGAGATGATATGCACCCCTGGGAGACATACACCACAGCCGACCGAGCCATCCCTGCTCTCCCGTGGAGTTGGTCTGAGCGAGAAGAATGTCTCCCACTTCTGCCGGTCCTAACATTTAAGTGAGCTGTTGGTTTTCAGAGATCATTCCTCAAATTCATTTTTTTAATCTTATTCGGTAGAATTGCCGCTTCGGGTTGTGAAGATATGTTAGTTATTAGCAGCGACTTCTCTGTGTTTCCACTCGGATTTTTGGATTTAGTATAAATGGACAAAATTAGGCCAGTTCATCTGTGGCGGCTGTTTCTGTTCTTTTACTGATATTTCCTGACTAATGGATGTACCCTCTCTTTCCGAGGGCACTGAATTACAGTCAGAGGCTTCACTATTCAACAAGCTGCACCGCTCACTCCCGGCTGCAAAGCGATGGGCGCAGTTTGTCTGAGCCGTCTAGAGCGTCTTGGTTCTCCAGCCCTTCAGCTTGTTGAATCTCCTCCCTGGTGACAAGGATGGATTCGTATTAACAAACTTCTCTGCCTCTCTGGTTCTATCGTCGGCGGATTGCAGACTCCAACCTTCCTAAAAGTTGACCATGGCTCGTCCCGGGGTGTGCGTGAGGCTGAGCTCTGTATGGAGAGTGTTCTGGCTCATGAGGACTGTGGTAGATTTCGCGCTGCCTCAGGAGACGTATGCACCCCATTCAATACGGACTGAGGGGCACCTGACCCTCGGCGGACTCTTCCCTGTGCACGCCAGAGGGACCGACGGCACGCCGTGCGGTGACCTCAAAAAGGAGAACGGCATCCAGCGGCTTGAGGCCATGATGTACGCTTTAGACCAAATAAACCAGGACGAGCAACTCCTACCCAACATTACCTTAGGCGCCCGGGTGCTGGACACTTGTTCGAGGGATACCTACGCGCTGGAGCAATCTTTAACTTTCGTCCAAGCCCTAATCACGAAGGACACCTCCGACGTGAGGTGCACTAACGGGGAGCCACCGGTGTTTGTCAAGCCTGAAAAAGTGGTGGGAGTCATCGGAGCCTCGGCGAGTTCAGTATCGATTATGGTTGCCAACATCCTACGCCTCTTTCAGGCAAGTCTTCGAGCGTGTGCAATAGTTTTGTGGGAACAGCCTAGTCACCAGTGTGTTCAAGCTTTTTTTTTTTTTTTGTATTAATCAGCTTTTTAGGGAAGAGTGAAAGTGATGCGCCTCCTCTTTGTTACCCACCCAGTAACGGCAAGCAGATGAAAAGGGATGCCATGAGTGGTAAACAACTAAAACCGTATCTCCTGAGGGAAAAAGATTTTGATACTAACAACAACAACAGAAAAAAGAAATCTGCTGTTTTTAAATTTCCAATCCATTGAATGTTAGGATCAGTTCTCACTTAGACTTCTCCCCATCTTGAAATATAGGATCAAAAGGACGGGGCAGAGAGAGTTTGGGTGGTTTTCCCCTCCACTACACTGTGTGGATGAGACAGCTGAGAGTGCTGTTGCTTGTCCCCGGTGGTGCTGAAAGAACAGCTCCCGTCTGTTCCAGTCTCACTCCGGAGTCTGGATGAGTGGGCACTGACAGCCTGACACAATCACACCCAAACTCAACAACCCCCTCCTGAGAATAACAGGCCTGCTTCATGTGATTACACATGATCGTATGAGGCTCTTGTAGGGGAAAGACCGTAGGCGTTTCTTATGAATTGTTTTGAACCTGAAAGCCTTGATTCATAGTTGAGGTGGCTTGCTTTTGCAGTGTATTTCTACAGGGGGGCCCCCTCAACGAAATTGGCCTGTTTCAAACTCTCTGCACCCTAATTGAGCTCAATAGCTGCAAAGTGAATGAAATAAATTTGCACCCCTAATTTCAAAATGAGTTAGCTTGGGTTGATGGCAACACATCTCTGTTCCTGTTGGCTGAGAGTCAGCTAATAGAGTTGGCCCACTGCTGGTGCTGCAGTGGAGTGGGAAACACAGCAGGGCACCAATACAGCAGATTAATTATTTAAAACACATCTCCATAGCAAAATAACTAATTACTTGAAATACCATGTGGATGCTTGTTTTGCAAATGCGCAGACTTATGTACTGGTGTGAGGAGAGCGGCGTTAAACCCAAGGAGGATCACCTGAGCTGCAGTGTTGGCGCTAATGGTTTGTGGTTGCAGATTGTAACTCACCGTCTTGTCGTTTTGTTCCAGTTCAATTAGACAAACTATGGGCCTGGCTGTAAGTAGCTGTTTAACTGCAACTGTAAAACCATAAAAATACTTAACACGCTTTTAGCCCCCACCCGTCCTCCTTTCTCTTCCTTTTCTTTTCTCACACACACACACTTACGCATGATTTTTTTTTTTTTTTTTTTTTTTTCACAGCAGCCATCCTCTGGAGTTTTGTGGCTCCACTGGCTGGACAATTAGACTGACTGTCCTCACCGCAACCTTCAGCCTGGCTGTGCTTCCTATTCACTCTTTGCAGGCTGAGTTAACAGATTAAATTTTTATTATACCAAGTTAGTAAAGCCCTCCAGTTATGCTTTGAATCGTCCTCACTACACCCTGTATTTTGTTGCAGAATGTGAGAGTTGTAAGTCGTCCTTTTTTTTTTTTCTTCTCCCAAGCAGCCATGTTTGCATTTGTGAAGTTTACAGGGTTTAGGGGGAGAGAGAGAAGGAGAGAGATAGAGAGAGAGACAGAGAGAGAGAGAGAATTTCATAATCCCCTCTCCTCTTTGCTCCTTACAACAGGTGTACCAGTGTGTCTGTAAGTGTCAAGCTGTGGGAGTGTAGGTGTAGTCCACATGTGATGTTGCACTGGAGCTCAGGCGTTTAAGCTAATCAAGCTTGAGGAATCTGACAGCAGTTGTCATGCAGCTCCGTCCGTCACTCTATGTTTCTCCTCATTTCCCCATAGTGATGTCAGAAAGGTGGATCTAATCACCACAGTCAAATCTGCACACCTGAGAGAAGATAAATTCAGTCTTCCTCCGAACCTGTTTGCCCTTCAACAGCAAAAACCCCCCCCCATCTGGTATCAGTTGTGATGATGGGATCGGTAATAGCGATGATTAATTAAATGTGAAGCCACATGATACCGTATAATCAATACATACCAGAAGTGAGAGCTCCCAGCTAATTTACTCTCATTAGTCTTACAACATTAGATTAGTGTGGGGTAGCAATTTCAAGTTTCTGAGATTGTTTTCAACTGCAATCCATCAAGTATCAAACGGTTCCAGTCAAAAGCATCAAGAGCTTGAGAGAACACCTGTTCAGATATGATTAAAGAACCAAAGCTGATTATTTTTTCTCAAATCAAAGAGAAAGCAACATCAATTGGGCCCCATACAGAGCGTTCAGTTTCTTGTCCTGGCTGATACAGATTATAGTTGATTATTGGAAATGCTCCATAACTGAGCAATCTGATGGACTTTGAAGTTAAATTTTCTCCACTTCAAGCCTAGAAACAATGACCTCTCCCGGAGCTGTCCTCCTAGCCTACTTCCCACTTTGTTCTCAGTGAATCTAATCAGGTCATTTTATGTTTCACCTCTGCGATAAATGAATCATCAGGGAAGCTAAATAGTGATTGTAGATTTTATTGCCAGACGCTAAATATCATGGCTGTCTATTCAGGACATGAGTAGCTGCTGAACTGTTAATGCTGGGAAATTGACATGAGGGATAGATTTTTCTGGGGACCCAGGAGGGTTGATCAATACTGTTGCCATGGTGAGGCCGATTTGCTGCTAAGATGTTTTTATTTCGCTGCCTTTCATGCTGTGTTGGAAATGAGAAGCAACAATGCCACAGGAGAAAAAAAATCAATCAGCCAAACTTTTGGATTGTTACCAGGAGCTATGATGTTGTGCACCTTTTGAAAAATCATCCAATCCTTACCCTCTGCATCCAGTCATTCTCGGGGAGGACGACTCTCTAGTTGAAAAGACAGGGCAACTTTGTCCATTTGTAAGTCCTGGCCTCTTGAATGAATCATGAAATTGATTTTTATCCAGATGACATTTACACCAGGGAGTGCAGCTCGCTATTCTCCATCGCATCTCTTCTCACGAAGACCAAGGCAAAACTTTGTATTGAATGCAGGTGAACTCCGTCTTGTCCTCCTGTCTGGGGAAGCGGCCCCTTCAGACTAGCTGTCTAAGTGAGGCATTGACATCCTCCACGCTCATAGCCCTGACAGGCTCCGGTCGGCTTTTTATCTCTCTTTTTTTCACAGAATCATCTCTGTGATTGATTTGAGGGAGATTGAAGCCTTGCAGTGTGATCTATTCAGCTGACAGTGGTAATGACGGACACTGAAGGAATATGAAGGGTGTGTGTGTGTGTGTGTGTGTGTGTGTCACATAACAAGCTCTGCACCAAATGTCAGAGGTTAAATGTGTCTGCTTTTCTAAACACGGTTGCCATTTGTACATAGATGCATGAAGCGGTGCAGGTCAATTAGTCACATCTCTAGCAATGTATTCAGCACTATCTCAGGAGACACGGTTGATATGTCAAGTGTGCAGCATATGAGTAGTTAAATGCACACACACTCACATACAGTATAGAGACAGAGAGCTCCATTACCGTTGCTAAAGGAATGAAAACACAAGTGTCTTGATATTTCACGATACACACCAGTGGTTTTGGCTCTCGTAGTTTCTCTCCATCACTTGCTAATTGGCTTTTATTCAGAGTGTGACACAAAGGCCCCATTCAGTGCTTTATAACTTTATGACAGAAATCTGAAACATGGATAAGAAAGTAATCTTCTCTCAAAACTAAGGCTCTGGGTCTTTGTTAACACATAACTCTACTCCTTTGAAAGCCACTAAAGCCAAATAATATTATTATATTATTTTATGCACAGAATTTAAATATTATGATGATTCTGTTTATCATCAGTAGAATAGTAGAAATATTTTGACCATAACTGATATTTGTCAAGTTAAATTGGGGGTGTGAGCACATCAGCTGTGCATTTGATCATTCATAATACACTGTACATGTGAGGACAATATGCCCAATTAGTGAATTACTAGCAATAACCATGATAGCCATGTGAATATCAAATAAACGATGTGAATATCACTTTAACTGTAGAGTACAGGAGTAGCTCAGGGAGACAGTTTGCGGTTGATTGTCTGTGTAGAATGAAAGAAGAATTGGGATCTGCTTTTTTTTTTTTTTTACTGTTTTTATGCAGAACACCAAATAGGCATATACAATTTCTTGTAGCGTGTTGAACACAAAACTCTCCAAAAGAAGGTAGACTTTCAAAATAGTTCACACGTATAGGCACTTTGTTTCTGTCACGGTCTAATGACGCGCTATTCACAAAATTGCCTGACAGACTTTAAAGGGTTATTGAGTCATCAGTTACACTGACGCATTTATGCAGATTTTCTAGTGAATCTAGTGATTATCGTTCTTAGTCCTTGGCAATGAGAACCCTGCAGGGTTTTAGTCCAGCCATTTAATCGGATGCTGACTTATGGCCCGGTCACATCAGAATTGGCAGGGTAAAATTTACCCACACACTGTGGCAAAAAGCAGGTGGGACAGGAAATTATGTGGGCAGGGTTACAAGTGAAAGCAGCAGGTGTTAGCATGGCTAACAGGCTAACAATAGCGTTCCACAAGTTGAGAATTTTACACCTTTTTTTTTTTTTTTTTTATCAGTTACTTTACACTGTAGTATTTTTTCTATATCTCTGTCTTTGCACTCATTGCCAGCCACACAGCGTGAGTCTTCTTCTACTGCAGTAAGCATCCAGTTAAACAAACAAGGATACAAACAATCAATACTTACTTAAGGAGAGGTCAATCCCACCTGTACTTTCAAATTGGCTGGACATCGGTGAATCACGTTGTTTCGCAGGTCACAGGTCACTCAGATTGAACTCTGCGAGAAGTGAACAAGGCAAGATCAATTCATGACCAGCAGCAATTGTGTCTCACCTGACTTAGTGAAATGATGGTGTGCAAATGTTGGTGTGGACATAGTGTTAGAAGTGCAGGATGCAGGTAGCATCCAGAATGGCAGCAGTGCTCTGAGTTTGAGCACCAGGACTGAAAACTGCTGATATTGTGAAGCGATAAGCGATGCATAGATTTGATGTCGGAAATGGATGAATAAATTAAAGAAGAAAAGAAAAATAGCACATTGTTTTTGTATTTAAATTTGGGTGTTTGTAAAATGGAATTGTATTGCTGGTAACTGTTTCCAGAGCACGGACTGTACTCCAGGAAAATGTGTCTAGCAGTTTGAGATTCAGACCTGCAAAGGCAATAATTAAACTGATAACCACACAGAGAGAATGTTGCCTCACAGCCCGATTCTCCAAATTTTCCACCCTTTTGCCCTTTTTGGGAGAAATAGTGTCGTGGAGGAGTGGTGCTGGGCTCATGTTCAGTGGAGCAGGTATATATTCACGCACGCAAACACGATGCAGTGTGAGCAAGTGATGCAATATTAATAAAATGAATAAAATATCCCTGTGTCAGACAAGTTGTCATTGGTGCTGACATGAGGTCATTAGGTCAGCAGCCTGCCAGGGGGAGAATATGAGAAACCATGCACGTCTGATATTAAGGTCTCGGCTATTCCCACAGGCCTGGGGGGATGGTGCACTTTATTATTCAGCTACATAATAGCATGCTATATGAATAAATGTTTCTCAATGAAAACAGGGGTAATACACTGTGATTCCATCCGTCATTTGTTTCCAGAAATATTATAGTTTGTTTCCACGTAATGACTCCCCTTACAGCTGATTGATGCAGCATCTTTAATGCTGCGCCATCCCTCACGTATAGGGTTTGGGGTGTTTGCTTGGCTTGACTCCCCCAGTCAGGTTATTACCCCATTTTCTCCCACTGCACTGGAGGAGTGAAGAGGCCACCTGCTTAAAAGCTTAGCCTCACTCACATTGAGGTCACACCGGTGTTCCTTTAAAACTTATTGTCGATATGACTATAAAATATATTTATAAAAAGAATGGCACTCTTAGACTTTTCCGGAAGTTTTCTGCAGTTTATCTGGTGAGCAGAAGGAGGGAGAGAAGAGGAAACCCCATTACGTCCGATCCTCTTACGGGGATGAGTGGAGAATCATGAGGATGTCTCTGCTGGCTGCTGGTCGGCCTCTCACTCATCCTACCAAAAGGAAAAATGTCCCCGTTGCTTCACTAGAAAACGATCCAGTTGAAATGCATTAGCACAAGGCACATTGTAGTGATCTGAGATCTATGCAACATGAATTACAAAGTTACTCAACCATAGTAGACTTGTGTGCTGTATGACTAAATAACATCTAAGTCTGTTTAGAAAACCTGCACACAAAATGTTTTTTATAGATCGATAAGAAATTTGCCTTTTTAAATATGATCTGTTTTCACTAGGTTTCCTCTCACGGTTTCTCAGTTCCTGGTAAATGAGTTAAGTGAATTTGTTAAAAGGCTGCTTTTAGAAGCTGCAGCTTCAAAAGGAAGCATGTCACTTTCCTCATCCAGCTCTGGAATCACATGACACCTTAGAAATTACACTGCAATTCAGACTAATCCTGTGGATCTACTTGTCGGGGAGAATTCCCTCTTAGCACATAAAAGATGTTGCATTTTAAGGAAAATGGGGCAAGCTGAAGGAAACAAGGCCAGCACTTTATTTGAAGTCCCCGTAGTTTAGAATTTATAAGCAGTACATAAACATTTAATAAATAGTTCATAACACACTAAAATGTAGCTACACAGCTATGTTTATTAATGTATTTATCAACAATATTATTATATTAATATATTAATATAATTATAATTATTATATTATAATTATATTATAATTCCTCCTGTGGGCACCCATCAGTAGAAGCAGGTGTATAAACAGATGACAATGACAATGTAGTAAAGTGCTATTGGAATTATTTAGAATATGTTTTCATATAGGAGATGTTATAACTGATAAATTCTGTACATTAATAAAGACTTAAAGAGTCTAGTCAAAGAATAACATTATGTACTGTGTACTGTAAACCACATGTTTATATATAGTGTTTATAAATGCTGAATTGGGGAACTTTAAGTGTTGCTGAATCAACACAACACCACAAGCTGCTCTGAGAGACTGTACTTGTGGTGTGATACTAATGTCAGTAATGCTAACACAATGATGTTTAGCAGTTTACTTTGTTCACCATCTTATTTTAGCATGGTAGTAAGCTAACATTTGCTAATTGGCACTAAACACATGAGTGACTACAAGTTATCATGGTTAACCCAAGCCTTTGGTAACAAGACTGTGGTCACACTAGTGGTTCTGAGAGGTTTTACCTACAGCACAGTGGTGCTGAAGCTAAACGCTGCTGTCAGTTTGCTAAAATGCTCATAATGAAATTGTTAACATGCTGATGTTTGGAAGGTATAATGTTAATGTTCATCATTGTAGTTTAGCATGTTAGCATGCTGTGTGTAAAGTAATTGGAAACTAGCTGTCAGATATATTTAGTGAAGTTAAAGGGAAATATTTTCCTCTGACATGTTGATCTATAAAGTTGAAGAGTATTTCAAACTTGTGTATTTTAATACAAAACTAGTAGTAGTCATAATTATAGTAATACTTAATGGATTATGTTACTTTCCATCACTCATCAAATTAGACCAAAACCATGCGGCTAGATAAGGCGACATTTGCTAATCAGCACTAAAAACAAATTATAGCTTATAGGCTGATGGGAATGTCATTAGTTTTTCAGGTATTTGGTCATAAACCAAATATAATTTTTTGGCGTGATGTTGGACATCAAGAAATGTCATGGAATCACCCGTCATTAGGATTTATCCTCTGAGGATCATGAATGTTTGAATATATTCCAGTTTAATGGCAAAACCATCTTGACCAAAGCGGTGGAACAACCAACTAACAGTCAGACCGACATTGCTATCATGTTCATGTTCAGCACATTGTGTAAATCACACAGCTCACACAGTTAATGGCCACAGCCACATATGTTCAAATAGACCGATGGAACACAATACACAATAAACTTTGTTCAGTATGCTGCCAACTTTAAAGGGACAGGAGGTGCACTGCTCACATGGCTGTCTTACTGTCCCTGGAGGCTGGAGGCACGAGGCTGTGTTTAGACTGCATGCCCATGTGAGGGCTCTAATGTAGATAGGCATGCCACTGAAGAGCAGCAAGAAATAGACAGAGAGTCAGCGCACGCCAGCTTGAGCTGCAAGAGAGCGAAGAGAAAACACAACGGTCCTTCGGCTATAGTGTTTATATTTTCTCAGTTACCTCTAGTGGTATGAAGCCAAATGCGAATACAGTCGTTTTAGTTTCATGTGCCCCGGTTTTGACATCGTTTCTGAAAGAGATGTTGCAGTTGATTTAAATGAAACAAATTTTTTCTTTGACCTTCACTGTAATGGAGTAGTGGTAGAAATTTTAGTGGCTGACAGTGTTGGAAGTAGCAATACAACGATGCACAAAAACAAAAGCACTCCATTACAAGTAAATTCTACTACTCATGCAGAAAAACTTGTGAATCTTATATTATTATGTGTAATGTCATTGAATTATTGTTACTGATGCGTCACTGTGTAATTAATCATAGCATTTTACTGTTTTAGCTGGTCAAGCGGGAGCTAGTTTTAACGACCTTATATTTTGCTGGGTAGTTGGATCTGTAACAATAAATGATATTTTGTAAGCTTAAATGTTTTGTGAGTAAAATCTCCATCAGTAAAGTAACTGATAGCTTTAGCTGTCTGATAAATACGGTGAGGCTCTGAAATGTTCATACCGTTAAAGGTAAGTGAACTGTGCACATAAAACATGTTAAATTCATCTGCGCTTGTGTGTGTATGTCACTGCATTTGTGCGTGTGTGCTGTTTGTATCTCAGAGATGTCAGGGTCCAGTGTGCTCTCTCACAGGATACATAATAAGCTGTCATCGGGATTCATTCCTTGTCCTTCAGTTGTGTTATTACAGCAGGGCCTGAGGGTGCGTCAGAACGGTTGCTAACAGCAGATAGTAATATATAACCATTATATCAGCCTGCGCAATGTGGACCTTTATAGGGAGACTAAATTATTAGAGTGCAGCATGGGCCTCGGGTAGTTATGCTAAAATACCTGTTGATTTTACATGTGAAAATGAAATAGTGGAACTTAAGTTTCATTAGCTTCAATTTCATTTTCTCTGTATTTGTGTGCTTTTTTATTTATTTTTTCTCTGGCTGGATGTGCAGTGCTGTACGAGTACTGTTTGAACATGTTTTTGTGTCTCTGTTCTTTTGAGCTTGAAAAGTATGCTGTGCTGCAGCAGCCAGAGCATACATAAAAAATCAGTTGACAGGATTACTGTTTTCAGATGCAAATCCTATGGGATTTCAAGTGCTCTCTGAAACGCCTGCATGTGACAGTTACATTGATTTGGGGGAAGACCTCAATCACCATTGATATTTTGCAAATTAGGGAAGCTCTTTCCTTTCAAATAAGGTTGCTTAAATGACAATTGACTACTGGACAAGAGTTATCGATGACAGACTATAGTGTTTTTTAACTGCCTTATCAGTGTTGGAGCACTCACGTGTGGCCCACAGTGATGCTAAGCGGATCAATAGCATGTCATTTATCAATAGATTACGCATAGAGCTGTCATCCCCCCTCTACCTGGAGGTCCAAGGCCAATCAGATGTGATATTTGCCAGTAAATTCATGTAGGCTTTTGGAAAACAAAACCATTTTTTTGGTGCAGAAGCCAGTCACACCCAAATATCCCTGCAACTCTGCCAATGGGAAAATTCTAAATTTCATATAAAATTCAGGAGGACTAAAGGACTTTTGTTTTAGGATTACATTTGCACCGTCCTGATGAAATACCTCCGTCAGTTTGGTTCAGTTTTCATACTGTGGCTGATGGATTTCCTGTTAAAGCCTGCATGTGTGCATGTGTTGATCACGTTTTATGGACAGAAATATGTTGAAATATTCACATTATGGGAATTTGTGTACCATCTGGTGTCAAAAAGTTGTAACCCACAAGGTTAAGCAAACATTTCAAAGCTGAGACCTTGGGCTAACGGCTGTAGTTAGGCAGGTAGTGGTTAAGGTTGGGGTAAGTCAAGACAAACTGTCCAATAAAAAGGAAAGTATTGTTCATTTTAGCAAAAAAAAAACTCAAAAAAAAACTGTTGTCCTTTGGGAGCAAAGGAAGAAGTAGTGTGATGTTATTATAGAGTGACAAAGTCCACAGAGGCAGGAGTGTGAAAACGTCACAGTGATGTTGAAATGTCAACTCTGGCATCAGATCACAAAACACCTTGAGTGTGTGTGTTGTTCTGGAGGGCAGTTAGAAACAATGTACTCTGTTGATTCATTTTTGGAGGACTTGTTGGGCAAGTCCTCAAGTAATAAATGTAAGTCCTTGTAAGTGTTTGCTTGCATTAATCACTTACCTCTCCTCTGGGGCCAATTGAGCTGGTCCCCACAAGGTTAACCATTAGATTTGTTTTGTGGTTAAGGCTTAGGCTGAGGTTGGGGTGAGGGTTGAGGTTAGACATGTGGTTATGGCCAAGGTTAGGCTAAAGCTTACAGGGTATGTACGTTCGTCAATGCAGTGTCCTCCTAAGTGTCAAAAACAAGCCTGTGTGTGTGTGTGTGTGTGTGTGTGTGTGTGTGTGTGTGTTTTAGGGTGGCAATAATCCTACACTCTCTGTGCTCAACCAATTTTCCAGTTCCTGTGCACAGTTGGAAACACATCAGACTTTTTCATTTGGAGAAACCATCCACACATATGGTTTTGAATGTTTTCCAATGAACATTAAGTCAAGAACTAAATAAACGCAAGGCACTTAAAACCACTCACTCTGCTGGCCATAGCACAAGTGGCTTGGAACAGCCTAGTTTACCACAAGACTTTGGTGTTTGGGGTTTTTATGTGCTGATTCACACCACGTGATAATGTTGATGTTTCACTTTTAGTACATACACAGTTCACATAATACTATCTTGCCTATATACTGTCTTCATGGGTTCAGCTCCTATACTGCTATAGAGGAATGTTCCCTCTCTGAACCCTGTCATCATTTTTCTTTTTTTTATGTTCTATGTACTTGGAAATACTGAAACATCAGCACGTTTCATACATTTTTTTATTTTTTATTTTTGATGATCAATGAACCAACAAGTTTAAAAGCCTCGGTTTCAGATCTTCTAAATATATATCTAAGAGGTTGTGTTTGAGTTACTATTTGACAGATTGTGATATTAGCAGACTTGAGATCCACATGAGCTGTTTCGAGAAAGATGCATGTTAGTGCTCGCGTTGAAAATAAAGATAACCCTTCAGTAGTGGTGTGTGACAGTTCCATTGTATTCGACTGGGCCCCATCCTGTTTCGGCTGGTTAACTTGTCTGAGGGTAATTGTCTGATCTGGCGTCTGTTGCGCATCTCTGATTCTGGCTCTGAAATACATGTCAGTGTGCAGCCTTCTGACACTTTGTCTCACTGCGAGTGGAAGTTATGTGAAATGTGCGTGACACAAAAACACATTCCACATAAATCTTCTCGGTCCATTAGTCGAGACACTCGCTCTGATGAATCATGATCTTGGTGAGAATGAGAGTCTGTTTACACAGAATAGCTCTATCCAAAAGACTATGTCCAGTTCTTCCAGAGTTGGCAGGTTATTCAGGACAACACTGGCTAAAGCATCTTTCGCTCACTGAGTGGACAATTGCCCATTGTTCTTGCTGTGCGGTGGAGCCAGTGCGTTGCTGAAAGGACTACCAGGTCAGATGCCCTCAGTGATGCACCACACCAGCAGCACAAAGCAAAACAAAGAGAGCCCATGGCTGGCCAGGTCATGACTGGACACAGGATCATTCCCATCTGTCTGAGCCACAGGGTGGGAAGACAGTCGACCTACAGAGACTTAAAAAAGCTTTACCTCAAGGTCCTACAGTTTTGCAACAGCCCCCTTTCTCTGTAGGTGGGTTTCCATCCAACTCCAGCATGATTTTTCCATCCACTACAGTTATGTGAATATTAGGAGTTCGTTCGTTGAGATAAACAGTTGGTAGTGCCATTTTTTCCGGTCGGATGCCATTAAACTACTGCAGAAGAAGAGTGCGCATTCAGATGATGTGATTAAAGCAGCACCGGTCAAACCTCAAGCAGTGAAAACATTGTTTAACACAAACAGACACAGGGTGAAACATTGTTTTATGTATTAGATTAATTGCACATAAAAAGGAGTAGATGGAAACCAACCTTATACCACACTGCTCAAGAGCACACAACATTAATGCTGACTTCTACTAGTTTTGCTATTATTCCAACTTGTGCTACTACTAATAATGGTATAACTGGTTAATTTCTTTCACAGGTTAAAGGACCTTACCAGTGTGCTTGCCAGTTTCCGTTAACGTTACATTATAGTTGTGTAGCAATGCAGTTAATGCGCAGATTGATTTTGAGAGACTGCACTGTATTTACCACATGACCTCAATGTGACTATGACTAAAACGTGTGCAGACTGGGCACAAGTCAAGCAAGTTTCTAGAGTCTCTTAATATATTTTCATATTGTACAGAAATTGATGGAAGGGGGCGGGATGTGTTTGTGCCACATTTTTTGGCCATCCATCCATTAGCTGTTGGCATCTCAACCAAAATCACACGTTAACCTCACGGTGCACCTATTGGAAAAGTCAGGGGATCACCAAAGTAATTAGGATTCATCATAGACTGTGTATGAAAGGTTGCTAGGATACATCCTCTGGAAACCATGAACCACAGAGCCATGTTAGTTACCATGGCTATAAAGCAGATTAAAAAGACTCTTCGCAAAACTAATAAGGACCATCAAACAGCTAATGTTTTGCTCTGTCTGTTCTGTAGCCTCAAACATCCAAATCAATAAAAAATGCAGAAGTCAGAGTTTTAACCATTAAGAAATCATAATTTCAGCATCATCCCATTGGCTACGAGATGTAAAGTTAATCTTTCGATCAAAGTACTTTTATTTCCTCATGAATCACGCTGAGATCCTCAGGCTGTCCTTACTGTCCCCTGTCTAGACAGAAGAGGAAAGGTTTTGCTTTTTGCTATTAAGACTTAGAGACTGCAGAGGAAAGGGACTTTATTGCCCTGAACTGAGCCTCCCAGGCTGTTGATATGTACTTCCACCAACAAGCTCTACCAATGAAATGCTTCAGGCCATAGATGGTTAATGTGAGGGCCAGTCAGAGTTTGCCGGTCCCAGGTCTGTCTGTGCAGCTAAACTCAGGGCAATAAAGTCCCTTAGTAGACTGTGAAATGGCTTACCTTGAAGACTTTTTTTTTTTTTTTTACCAAGCTCATTGTTGTCTTTTAAATCCCTTTTATCGTTTTTTTTTTTTTTTTCATCAGCTTTATACTTGGATGTTTTGGGTTTTTTCTGCTTTTACTTTTATGGTGCTATATTTTGAATGTTTTATCTGTTTTGTATTTGTTTATTCATTTATTCCTTCATTTGCTTTTCCATTTCATTTTAACTACTCTTCTTGTGAATGTGTTTCTGGATTTTTATTGCCTTTTTGTATATTTAAATGTTGTTTTTTGTTATATTAGGTTTTTGAAGCCCTGGTCAACGAGTATGAATATCTTACTGTGAATGGCAGTTTAAGCAGCCAATTCTGCTTATTTCCTGTGATATAAGAGTATCAGCTTTGCATAAATCACACTACAATTGCATACGTTCACCTCCATGCACCACCCATGAAAATCATTACAGTTACCACAATGCGCAGTGTAGTCTGTGAAAACAAAACGGCATCACAGCGGTTTTAGCTATTTAAATAACGCGTGCCAGGAGAGTGTGTTTATCTGCACATTCTTGTTCACATTTGCAACTTCTCTGACACACAGATCCAGACGGACTGGCAGTGGATTTGATGCGTGTTGGGAATGCAGGTGTTGCTGATAAAATACGATAATCTCAACTCTGGGAGAGTTTCAAGGCAGCACTGCAGGCAATGCCAAGCGAGCAGATAACTTCCCATTAAAGCGTTCTGTTCTAAACCAGTGCATATATGTGGTACATATATCTCTAGTGCATTGCATCAAGTAGGGGCTCAGAGACACTAACAGAAGGAATAGGATATCTATGATATTTTCCACTGCTGTGATCAGAGCGTAATTACATGGCCCCGCTAAAGAATTCTTTGTGAGGAGCAGACAGAGAGAAAAGATAAGATTGAGGAGGCTCACCCGCATTTGTCTGCGCTATTAGGGGAGAAATGGGCCTGGAGATGATGCTCTGTCGAGTCTGAAAAGAGAGCTGTACAGGGGGAGATGGGACGATAGAACAGAGAGAATCATTGGGATGCAGGTCAGAGTGTTGCAGGTGCACGACTGACAATGAATGTGTCAGACCCTGCATGCTCCAGGTGCAGGTGGGGAAAAAAACATGCACCTATGTTCGCTCTTTGATGAATAATATGTCAGAGCCATATTGGGGAATGGACAGAGCAATGAGGCAGAGCAGAGATGTAAAGATGTTGCGCACACCAACAATTCCCACAACACAAACATGTAATGTACATTTGTATTCAGATGTTTGTCATGAAAGAACACTCTTGTTTTTCTCTTTCCTACTTACATAATGACATGGAGTATGGGTTTATTGATATTTCATATTTTTCAGAGAAAAAATAAAGTTATCATCCAGGCTGTAAAGAACACAGTAGAGATAACAAAGCTGCGTCCAGTGCACTTTGCAGTCAGGGAAAAATCAATACAGCCACTGTAATGCGAGACCCTGTGGATATGAAGGAATACATTTGATAACACTTAGTCATAAAACTGCAGGCTATGTATTATTCTTACCGCGAGTCGAGTTTCTGTCGCACCTGGAGAGAGCACACAGCACAGCCACGATGATCAAGGCCGTTCTGCTGAACTGCATTGTTCTCTGCAGGGCCTCGCTTTGTGTGCAGCCTAAGTCAAAAGAAGCTTTACAAAATGACTTGAAGAGATACTGGATCTGTACATAATAAATCTCACGAGTGACAGCACAAAAGCTCGACTGTCATGCCAACTTGAAAGGCAGGATCCTTAAGTCACTAGGCTCCAATTTTGACATGTATTTGCAGCAGGAACCAGCACCTTTACAGTGAGCCTCTCCTTGATGTGGACTCTTCTCCAATGAGGCTCTGAGACCTATTTGGTGTTGGGAAACGATTATTTCTTTGAAATACCAATAGAGTTGGAATAGCAGTCTGTTTACCAGATGGAAAGATGGAGGTCGGTCAGGTTCCCTTTGTGAGCTATCCACACTTTCCTCCCACGCCTCGGCTCTACTCTACTGTGTGGCTCTCCTGGTCAAATATCTGATTTGTGAGTCATACCTAGCCTCTATACCCATGGAGAAACATGCTGGTTGTCTTAAAATACACTCTGGCAGGGCAGCCATGCAAGAGCTCAGGCCCTGCACAGAGCGCTGGAGCTGCCCAGGGGACTGGCATGGAGCGAGCGGGAGAGACTGAGGGTGA
Source organism: Seriola dumerili (assembly GCF_002260705.1). Classification (NCBI taxonomy): domain Eukaryota; kingdom Metazoa; phylum Chordata; class Actinopteri; order Carangiformes; family Carangidae; genus Seriola; species Seriola dumerili. The sequence continues at coordinate 2,925,293 of NW_019174298.1, read as the reverse complement.
GGGAATCGACTGGGAAAAAGTGAAGTGGGCGGAAAGAAGGAGACGGTGGAAGGTCGTGTTAGATAAAGGATTATGAAAGCCTAACTTTCTGTCATGTAACACCATGGCTAGTTCAGCGGTGTGGGCAAGTCTAAAAGGGTGTTGTTTGTGATTCCTGCAGCAAAAAGCTGCAAAACACAGTAAACATCCAGACTGGCTAAACTCTACTCAGGTAAGGTCCTCATAGAATAACTGGCTGAAAAACGGAGGAGAGATATAGTAGGAGTGTGATGTGAGGCTGGCCTTGGGAAGGAGGGAAGGGAGGAAGTAGGCGCTTGGTGGAGAGGGACTTAAAAAGAAGTAGCCAGTCTCTAAAAAAAATACATCCATTAATTTCTAATTTTCTTTGCGATGTGGAGGAAACAGAATCACAGCCTGGGTTATATTCACTAGCGACGCATTTGGACATTCGTATATAGCAAACAGGTCTCAGGGAGGAAGGTCTTTGACAGTGGAGGCTGAAACTCATTCTGCATTTCACGTGTTGTTACAGCAGCTAAAGCACTTGGTTAGTGAAAGATTGCGGTTTTCATGAAATCGTGAAATGCTTATTTGTCTCGTCTGATACTAACAGTCGGCAATTCTTCAATTTTTCAATTTAACAGTGACCATAATCTTCCTGTAATCAAAATTTTTATTTCAACAATGGATCAAATGACTGTGTATGTGGTAAGTGACTGCTGAGAATTATGACTCAACTCTACAGTTCCCCTCAGATTTACAAAGCGTTTCAGTGTCTTTTAACTGACTAGCTAACTTTATAATGTTGCTTCACTCTAACAGCTTTCATCAGCATAGCTTCTTTAGTCTCAGCAAGCAGCTGTTTTCAGCAAAAATTAAAAAAAAAAAAAAAACCCCACTGTGTGCTATCTGCCCTGCTGGAAGACTAAGTCAGTTGGAGTGGAGTATTTAGCAGCTAAAGAACCAGATGTTTTCAGCCTGAGTATTGGGCTTAAATTCTTGAGGTGGCCAGAGACACTACTCCTAATGAATGCTAATGCAGCTGTTTGTTAAAACATTTGCCAATATCACCTTTTATAAGGTGATATAAGGCAGTCAGTGTTGTGTTTACAGCATCTTATGCTGCCCCCACATTAAAAAAATCGATAAATGCAGGTTCGACCAAATGCTCTGAGTTCCCTGAACATAACCGTGACAATAATATAATGTAATATCATACTTTAGGGAAATTCGCCGACAACATTTTGCAGATACATTCAGTATAAACATTTTACATTGGCAGTGAACACTTTGCAGATACATTGTCGATTAAAAACATGGTTGATTTTCAGGAGGGAGAACCTAAATGAAAAATGGGGAGAAAATTTTGGAGGAGGGGGGGGGGCAAAAGAGAAAGAGTAAGGACAGTGAGGAGGGGAGAGTTGGCTGGCATTCAAGCAAATGACTGAGGGCAGATTGTCTCGACTTGGGGGGAAACTGGCAGCCTGAGGACTTCTGTGGGCAGGAAGTGTCTGTTGATCATCTGTGTGGGCGTGTCTGCATGCAGACAGATGACAGGGAGGGAGGGAGAGACACACAGGAAGATGAGACTCGCTTGTCTCACTCCAACGGCGCTGAAACACACAGAGGGGCGGAGAACAAGGGAGCGAGGCTGAAAGTCACAGGTTGTGTGAGGGCACAATGATGAAACGCAGCCTTCACAAAAGGAGAATTTGAGTGAGAGTGAGAGACACAGATGGGCAGGAAGAGAGGGGGTGAGAGTGACAGAGAGAGGGAGGGAAAGCTGTCGGTTTCCCCCACCCTTCCTCCCTGCTTCCTCAGCTGTGCTGGCAGTGCTGTGCTCTGGTGAAGAGAGATTACCAAAGCCCAGCCTGAGGTTGCATGTATGGACACAGTCATTACCTCTGCCCTGCTAACAAATGGCACTGCTGTCTGAATACAAACCAATGCCTGGCTGACCCCCACCCCTCCGCCACAGATCTGCAGAGCCTTGATTTAGCAGGAAAGATGTAAAACTTGATAACTGCTCAATATCTTTATAGGCCTGTTTATCGTACTATATTATTTTGTTTGTAGGATATCGACCGTTGCAGTTTTACAACACCGGGCAGTGGAGCCACAAATAAATCTTTGGATGAGGGATGTTTTTTTGTGGGAAAATATTTATTCCATTATGGGTGGGGTGTGTAGTTCTGGAATTGCTTTAGAAATGGCCCCTTGGCCAGTTCATAGGATCATATTTACAGTTTGTGTGTGCGTGTCATTGTGCTGGTGTCACAAGAACAATCTGTGCATTGGCGTCCGGCCAGAGACGACATGGGGTTAGAGTCGGGGCTGTCAGAACCCACTGTCATTTCCGCTATCGCCGTGGAGATAGTTGCAAACAGCCGAGTGGAGCTGACTGATGTCAAGATATACTTAGAAGCTAATCATGCAGCAAATAGAGGCACAGGGATTCCTGCAACAGGAACTGCCTGGCTGCCCTCGCTCCTGTTAAAGCCATTCATGGGAAACATTTCTCACAGTCACAGCTCGTTTGCAGCTATGTTTTTGAGAGCTGCTCTTGGATTAATTGATACCAAAGCCAGTCTGGACAACCCTCTAGTTCCCTGTGCCGAATTTTTGACACTGATGGAGTCTACTCAGTGCTGCCTTTTGTAGGGAAAAGCTCTGTGTTTGAAGGATGGCTTTTGTTTTTGGTCTAAGTTTTTGTTTAAGAGCCCATGGACTGTTATACCCCTCTGTTTCTGTGGAGACAGCCTGTCTTTTCATATCTGCAGACTTCCCTCTTCTCAGATGGCAAGGATAGATGGTTGCCATTACTCCAACTGAGATTCGTGTTGTGCCATATGCTGCCCATTTTCTTCAAATAGCGTTTCTTTTTACATCAACTGTATGAGAGAAAACACAGAGCAGAGCAGCACAGCAAGCCGCGTCTGCACGAGCCTCTCTCTGCTCGTCAGAATCATTACCTTCACATCAGCAGAGCAGGACAGTTTAAGCACAAACATTACAGTCTCTCACCTTTCTTTAGGGCTGCTCCTGATGCTTGTGGGCTTATGTATGTGAAAATGCAACAGAAAGGCCAAGGCACTCTAATTAACTTCGCCTGGCATTCCCACTTACTGTGAACGTGTCTAACCTTTACACAACCTCGCTGAGTCACCTCTCCTCTTAAACACCCAGGTTGAAATTCTCATTTAATGTCAGTAAGCAGATTACCATCCTCCCCCCTAACTACCACCTCCCACCCCTGTCTTCTTTTTTCTTAACCTTCTTCAGACTTAAGCATCAGATTTTTATTCAGGGCGGCCGTAGCACTTTGTGGTGGTAAATCAATAAAACAGTGTCCCCTATAACAGACCTCTGTGTTTTCCTTCCATCGATCCTGTCAGCCCAGATACATTCACGAGCAAGCCAGGCGATTACCCTCAGCAATCCTAACTTTGATCTATACTGTAGATGACAGGTGCCAGACATCAGCTTTGGGTAATAGTGATCCTGAAAGGTGGCGTCGTTATTCATTCTTTCTTGGCCTGAATTCAGTTTCTCATGATCGCTCTGTGGTTATTGTAGTTGTTGTGAATGCAGACAGCTCGCAGGCATCGCAATCAACCTTTCACCTTGCTGCCACTAGAGTATAGATCATGTTGTCATGTGTGATGCCATGTTTCACGCCTAATAGCTTCGAAGTTCTTAAGGAAATGAGGAGATTTGTGAGCCGAATCAAGTGCAAGTGTGAAAAGGGCAAATTCCTAATAAGGAAGGATTAAGAGAAAATAATCTCTTACTCATTCCAATCTAATTATTTACAGAAAATAATTCAAAAATGTTGATAAAAAAATCCATTCTCCCTGCGTTATCTCTGTATAATCAGCTGCACTAAAGACATTCAAATCTGCTGCAATTGGTTGCAACAAGAGCTTATTTAATTGATACAGTTCTGGGCATCACTTATGCAACTGTGACCAAAGTGGAAAAGTTAAACTTTGTTGCTTCTAATCTACAGAGAAATACATTATAAAGTTAAGAGGAATTTAATTTAATTTGCCGATTTCATACAGAAGGTTAAATTACTAACATGCATTCAAGTTCATTTATAGACCTTAACTTGCCAGAGAGAGAGAGAGAGGAAAAAAAAAACCACAAAGATGTTAGATTGTAATCAGTATCAGTTAGTCAGCAACTCCTTGTATCGTAATTCCAGCAGGTTTAATCCTCGCATTTTCCTAATCAAGGTTTTGATCAAGCACTTTTGTTAGCTGGAGGTCAAAGTGGTAATTAAAAAAGCACAGGCTGAAAATGTGGATGTTTGTGCTGCAAGGAGGTGTAGGTTCCTGGGGAACAAGGAAAGGGAGAAATTATATCAACAGGGTACAAGCCTGGGACAAAGTAAAAAGACATCGCCATCTTAAATGGTTCCCTGCAGCAAAAAGCTCCAGAGAGACAAATGTTCAAGCAGCTTTCTATCCCAGCTGGGGCGAAGACAGGACGTGATTCAACAAGCCTCATGAACACCTTTTGACTCCGTAGTATTACTACAGCAGCCCTGTTAAAGATAGATCTCCTATCAGATGTTCCAAATGTGTGCTTCACTTTTTGGAAAGACGAGTCTTTTTAAATGCAAATCGCTGTGGCTGTTGCTTTTCCATTACTTTCCTGTACTCCCTCTTTGACCCAGTACACTCAATCTAGACAGCACTGAAGTGATTTAACTTGTGGCATCGCTGCTGCATTGCCACCTGTGAATTTGTTTAATTGCATCACTGATTTTGTGCTCACAGATTTTGTAGATGGTATTTTATTTATTTGTTTTTATTTTTTCTATTTTTTTTATTTTTTGGCGACTTCAAACATATTGATTCGTCTTGAGATTGACCTTCTACTCTGCTCCACAATTTGTCAGCTTTGTTCAGTTGACCCCCTTTGAGTTGTGGGTCAAAGCTATAACTCACACTCTGTCAGTTGAAGCAATCCCATCAGCGAGCCACTGTGTCCTCATTCCTGTGTTTCCCCAGTGTCCGGCAGTTTTTGATCACTCTAACAGAAATGGATGGCATTCATACAGTGCTTAGATTAGACTGTTTGATGAGCTACTGCACTGGGTTCAAGAGAAAATGATGTACGTCCCTGCATGAGCATCCGCCTGTCTAATGGAAGGTAAACTTTTTGATCCCAGACCGGCCACCAGGTGTGATTGCAGTTTCAAAACCTCAAACGCAGTTGCTGATTAGATGTTTAGCCCTTCATCAGGCAGCAATGTGAACAACCCAATACAACATTTCTTTATCAATTATTTTACTTTATACTGGCTTTTTCATGATTTACCTTTTAGTTAACAGAGCTAATGTGAAAAATATGAATGCAAACTTTTGCTTCCCTGTAATTTTGTGCTTGCACTCAAGCAGCCAATTTACTCTACCAGTGGTACAGATGTTAGCTGTGAGTTAGTTAGCTAGCAACAGGCACACTGACTGTGTCTGCAGGAGTTTTTGTGTGTTGTGTGTTTTTGTTCAGCTCAGTGTCTGACTGAACTCAGAATTCACCAGAGACTCCTGTTCTTTTTGTTATTTCCCTCCAGTCTCTCTCGTTCTTCTTCTCATCTCTGTGTCTTTATGAAACAGATTCATAAAGCAGCGGGAGATGTGCAGATTTTTCAATAAAACTGAAACATTTTCAACTTGTGCATATGCATTTTAGCGGCATTTTGTGCTATCCAGCTTTGTGTTGCCTTGAGCCAAATTATCCTGTTACCATATTCACCATCTTGGCATACTAACCTTTGCTAATTAGCACTAAACACAACATATAGCTGAATGTTTAGTCATAACCCAAAAGTATTTGACAAATTTTGTCCTAATGATGACACTAGGGAAAAGGTTACGGGATCAAAAAAGAGCTCACAATTCATCCTTAGGCGGACATGAATTTGTGTAATGAATTTCATGGCAATCCTTCCAATAGGCTACTCGCTGGGATATTTTAGACTGACAGAGTCCCTCCCGAGAGCCATGCTGCTAGTATGGCTAAAAATCTGAGCAATTTAAAGAAGTGTAAAGAAGAACACCTGCAGGCTATTAAGGAGTTTCCTGAACATTAGGAAAAGTGACTATCTTGCATCTTTCTAAAGAGCTTGATGGTGGTAGGTGTGATTAGGCAGCTTCATTTAAGGAGGGAATATAACAACAACAAAACCGCAATTCACCGCAAATCCCAGCCCCAAAAAATATCTTGAATCAAGGTCCAGTTACTAAATCTGCGCAACAAAAAGCACTGGATAGGTTCAAATAAAAAAACTCTCAACTCGAGGTCCACTTACTTACTTTTCTTAACTTTTCTTTTTCTGAATCTAATGGTCTTCTTCAGTGGATGGATTTGGCTCATTTTTCGTGCAGATAGCTCAGTTATCATCATGTGATTTGAGTGTGGAACATCGGTTACATTATAACCTCTGTCTTTGCTTAAAGTCTTGAATGTTGAGGGGATTGTGAGATCTCGACAATAAGAAAACTGAGTTTTTCTTTTTTTCTTTTTTCCTTATTTGTAAAATAAATCATGTGCAGATACAGGGTTTAAGTTTAAGAGCAAAGTTCCTAGTATCTATTCTTAGACCTGCTAGGTCATAAAAAGTGCTGTAAAGACAGTTTTGCAATAAATCATGACTAATATGTTGAGAGAAGAAAGTGCAGCTCCTGCTTGTGTTTTCAGACTTTCAGTTTATTATTGGGATAACCATGTGAAAGTTGTCAAAAAATATGTATGTTAATGTATAGCCTATTACATATAAGTATTGCTGTTACACCTATTTACGTTGTGTCTCTTATGTTCTATATCCCATAACCTACACTATTACTTTACCTTCTAAAAACATTGCATTCGAAAGTTGTAAACTTAAATTAGAGCTTAAACTTCTCTAGTTTACTCGCACACATTAAACTTTGACACTTTGGGAAGTATGCTTATTCATGTTCTTGCTTGGATGGGAAGACTGATACCACTCTCATGCCTGTATGTTAAATACAAAATTACAGCAAGCAAGTAGTTGGCTTAGCTTAGCACAAAGGCTGGAAACAGGGGGCAACAGCTAGCATGGCTCTGTCCAGAGGGAAAAGAATCAGCCCACAAGCAATCAGTACAAAATTAAAATGTAAAAATTTACAAAATGTAAAAAAAAATGTAAAAAAAGCTGCAGTTTTCCTTCTCCTCTGCGAGAACCGATTGACCTGGTGGCAGTATGAAACCTTCCTCCAGCCCTGTATTTGTTTTACCTGCCTCCATGCTTAAAAATGTACTTGGGTCCATTGGTCCATGCCTGGTCTATGTGTTTACCTTATCATAAATAGCTGCCTGCAATCTGGTTGTGTCCCAGTTTATTCTAAACATGCAGCTGTTCAGCATCCTCTGGAAAAAAAAAAATAAAAAATAGAACCTTGACCCATCCCTTCCCGAAAACTACCAGGCGGTATCCAAGCTGCCTTTTTATTTCAAAAGTTTTAGAGAAAGTTGTTGCCAAACAGCTCACTGTCTTGACTGCACACAACATATTCAATAAATACCAATCTGGTTTCCGTCAGAAGTATTCCACTGAAACAGCTCTCCTCAGAGTCTCCAGTGACATAATGATGTCTTCTGATCTGAGCGAATGTTCTGTTTTGGTGCTACTGGATATTACTGCAGCTTTTTTTTTTCACTGTAGATCACAGCATCCTGATTGAAAGGCTCAGGCAGTGGGTGGGTGTCTCTGGGAGTGCTCTGGACTGGTTCTCCTCCTATCGCTCAGATTGGAGTTTTTATGTTTTGCTTCACTCCTACATGTCTGAAATGGCTGCTCTTTCTGGTGGTGTGCCCCATGGTTCTATCTCTGGTCCAATACTATTTGTTTCATATGTGCTTCCCTTAATTTATATAATTAGCAAATTTAAATGCATCTCTTTACACTGTTTTTCTGATGATGTTTATGACAATGATATTTTCCTCTAGGCCCGATGAGTGATAAACTGTCTGTTTTGCATAACTGTCTGATAGCGATAAAGAAGTGGATGGATAACAACTTCTTACAGATAAATGTGGTTAAAGGACTGAGGTCCTTATCATTGCTTCAGATAGCATATAGCCTCCCAGGTTGTTCATTCTATTGGATCTATCCCTTTCTTCACTGGACAATCTGATCTTAGAAATCTCTGATCTTTGATCAGGCTATGCATTTCGATCAACACATCACATCGTTAACCCATATGTGTTTTTCCCATTTATGAAACACAGCCAAATTTTTATATCGTCCCGACTAGATTATTGCAACTCCCTTTTCACCTGCCTCAGCAAGTCTTCTCTGGGCCGTCTACAAATGGTTGAAGCAGCACTTCTCACATCACACCCATCCTATCATCTTTACATTGGCTTCCCATCACGTTTAAGTTTAAATTCATTTTGTGGTACTTGTTTTCACATATAGTGCCCTACATGTTCAGGCAGCTGTGTACATCTCTGACCAACTCCATCCTTATATCACTAGAAGGTCACTTAGGTTCTTCTAACAAGGGCTTACTGATTGTCCTTCATGCTCGAGCTCGACTAAAAGGTGACCATGCCTTTGAAGATGTGGCTCCGACACTGTCGAATGCTCTTCCTTTAGACATTTAGTTCTGGGGCCTTTGTTGTTGTTTCAACTTTATAAAAACTTCTGTCTTTGTATGGATTAAACAACGTATAAAGTGTTAATCAGTGAGATATAGAGGCCCTAGTAGGCAGGTTTTGTTACCTTAAGACAGAGCCAAGCTGGCTGCTAACCTTACTGTAGCCAACCAGCTGCTAGAGGTAGCTTCATACAGTTTATGGCATAAAGACATGAGTTATTCATCTCCTCATAACTCTCAGCAAGAAAGTGTATTTCCTAAAGTGTCATACTATTCCTTAAGCCTCCAAAGATAACTGACCCTGGCAATCACTGTGATTTTCGTTTCTATCCTATGTGGCACATTGAGGGCATACGGTGCATGAATTTCACTCTCAAATAAAATGTCAGACAGCAAATATTGTGTATTGTATAGTAAATAGTGAGTGATTTCGGACATGGCCATTTAAAAATGTGATATGTCAGAAATATGATGCTGCACCAGAATAACGCCAACACACGAGTAAACGTTCCTTTCCTCTCTCCGACCCCAACCCTTTCTCCTCAAGATCCCGCAGATCAGCTATGCGTCAACAGCCCCGGAGTTGAGTGACGACAGGCGCTATGACTTCTTCTCGCGGGTGGTTCCTCCAGACTCATTCCAGGCCCAGGCCATGGTGGACATTATTCAAGCCTTGGGCTGGTCTTACGTCTCCACCATTGCCTCGGAGGGCAGCTATGGAGAGAAAGGAGTAGAGGCCTTCACACAACTCTCCAAAGAAGCAGGTAAGGAAAGGTGATCAGTGATGGACACTACACAAAATTAATTTATTTGTCTTATTTAAAACATGCACTTTCAGTTTTGACCCAGAGAAAGTTCAGTTTTCCAGTTCATTGTGAAATCTGTTTTCGGTGGATGAATTATTGATCTGTTTGGCAACTTCTGCTTCTGTTCCCCAGTGAATTGTGGAGTGTTACTGGAAATGTAGACAGAGAAACGGCTTTTAGAGAAGATGCTGTGTCGCAGTAATGAGCATTGCCTGTACCCATGTCACTGTTTTGTTTGTTTGTTTGTTTGTTTGTTTTTTCTTTTAAATATAACCATTTCAGCTTTTTGCAAACTCAGAGGAGGAATTGTCTGAAAATTTCTAATTCGGTGTCTTTGGCCAACACAGAAGAGAGAGAGAGAGAGAGAGAGAGAGAGAGAGAGAGAGAGAGAGAGAGAGAGAGAGGCCTGGCAACTGGTCATTTGGGAGAGTTTTGTTTTATGCTCTGCCTTTTCAGTTTCACTCAACCTCATTTTTTATCCCTGCTAGTGAGAGTGCAGGGCTCTGAGGATGTTAATGATGACAGTCAGCTTTATGGTCAGTTCAAACCACTCTGGTCCAGTTGTGTGTATGAAGCAGCAGGGTTTTAGATATTTAGTCTTTTTAGAAGAGAAGCCTGCCTTCTCTGGTGAACGTCTCGAGGCATTTCCCTAAGAAACCATGTGATTAAAAAGAGAGAGCTGAACCACTGACTGGTCTAGAAAGCAAGCTATTAGAATCAGTCATGTTTGTTGGGTCCTGTAATGTAACATTAATGGTGATTGTTTAAAGTGGCAGTGATCCTCCTTGTTGCATTTAGATTTCGGTTTGCAGAGGTTAGGATAAGGGTCCTGAGGAGCACTTACAGCATAACACAGATTTTGCGTTCAGACGAGGTGTTGTGGTTTTGCCTGTAACTGGGCTGAAAATTGTGCACACGCTTGACTCACCTGCTTTTTCCACATTGATGCTGTTGTTGGCATTTGGCTGTACATGTGAATCAGCAGTCATTGCTGTAGCCAGGAGACACTCAGTTGCTATACAGTACAATGGGTCGGCTATCTTTGTCAAATCATGTGATCTATTGTACTGTGCTTAGGTCTGTAGAGACTTCACACAGTTGCTGCTGCAGTATTTCTACAAGATCAGGACAAGGATACATTACTACAGTCATGTTGGATGACGGTAAGATGGTTTTTAACGCACGAGAGTTGGCAATAGGTCTGTGTTCAAAACCCCAATTCCTTTTCCATCTTTTTGAAAGAATCACTTTAAGATGAATATAATCTGGGCTGGAAAAATTACCCTCCATTACCCATGATAGCACATCCGTGCAACTCACGACACCAGGACCAAGTATTTTGCTGCTTCTCACCTTCACCTCTTTGGATCCCAATCCATTTCCTGTAAATCTGCAGGGAGTGATCTGTCTTTTCTAACAGACTAATGTGCGGAAACCTCTAAAATGAGCAAAGCTAATGACATCCCACAGGCACCGATCAGAAGTCCACCATGCATTTTTTATCAGTGTCCATTTGTGTCCAGTGTGATCACTCATTAAAACTTTAAGAAGCTGTTTGTGGCTGCGTAATTTGCATCGACAGAGAGAGAGGAAGAGAGACAGCGAGAAAGCAGCCTGTGTACAAACAAATAAGGAAAACTCCTGCTTTAAGGCTTATTTTGGAAGTTTCACTTCATCTTATATCCTGTGATAAATGCAGTTTCTTCCAGCTGGTGTTCTCAGATATATTTTCCACTTCTCCCTTTTGCAAAAAGCCGTAAACACACTGATATTCTTATGACTCCTGAACAGCTACACAAGGAGTATGAAATCATAAACCATTGTTGTTGTTGACTCATCCTGTTGCTTCCGAGCTGCACTCACTTTGCAGTATTTTGTATTCATATACAAATGGGAATTATTTCCTCTCAAGAAAAGCTCCCTTTACCCAAGGCATCTTATCTTTAATAAACACAATAATTATGTAATAGCACAACTATACATTCACAGGATTCACTCAAAGGTGGCGGTTTTGCACCAAAACTGACTGGAATGGATTGAACTGAAAAAAATCTGAGTGAATAGGAAGGAGAATATCTGGAAAATACTGTAAGTGTGTTATGAGTAACTGCAGAGCAAAAGCAACATTGTAGGGTGGATTTTGTTGCAGCATCCCTGCAAGTTGATCAATGAGACCTTGAGACGGTTTTTGTGGCTGCTCTGTTTGGTTGCAGTGAAATGTCAGATGCATTAGCAGGATTCTCGCTTCACCACTTCAAGGAGAACCATCTAGCGGACTAATGCAATATGGTTGCCCATTACCCCAAGCTGAGACTGGAGTGATGGTCAGCCTGTATTGATCTCTTCTGTTTTTTCTTTTTTTTTCTTTCTTTCTCTCTCCTATATAGGCACTGTTCCATTGTGCACCTTCATCCTGGCTGCAGGTGAAGCTGGCAGAGATTAATCTTGTTTGTATTTTTCTGTGTCTGTCTGGACTCAAGCCAGAGCGATGGAGTTCAGTTTTCCCATTTGATAAAAAGGCTTGCATTTGAGGAAAACCTCCCACAAAATATCACTGTGGAATTGATTGCAGCAAGTTGCCAACACTATGCGTCCTTAGATCAAGTCTGGGCACTGAGGGGGGAAACAAAAATCAGCCAGTGTATAGCACTCATATTTAGCAGTAGGAATAGACTGTAGAAGAGGCCTGATGCGTTTGCAAACACTATAAAATAGACCATGATATTTCTACATGACCCCTCAACATTGTCAAATCCCAGAACAGCAACGAGGAATGTCGTGCAGGATATGGAAGGGCACACAGATGCTGAATATGAATGTCAGCTGCATGGCAGCCCATTTTGATGTGCTCCCACGTGCTCAGGCGGGGAGACGGGAGCGAGCAAGTCTGCCTTTTGACTGTCGAGGTGATAAATATAATTGCAGCATTATGGATCCCCTGGAGGTTTGGGTTTGGAGGGTGTTGAGTAGGCAGGTGGGGGGTCAAATCCATCAAGAGCCTCTAATTTAAAGGGATTTGTATTTCACTAAGCAAAATGGCAAAGCTGGATTCCCCACCCTGAAGTGCATTTTCAGAACCGAGGGCATTGAGGATGAATAATGGAAGCAGTTAATGCAGGGCATGACCTATGGCACTCAGACAGATAAGTGGAGAACTTCCAAGACCTGATGAATTTAGTCATCATGATCATTAAGCTGTCTTTGATATATTAATCAAATGTGGAGCAGAGGGTAGGGGTTCACGGTGCATATACTTTTGAGATAATGTTGTGGGATCATAGGTAAATGAATAAGGTGCAGCGAAAAAATCCAGTGTCACAAACCAGCACATCTCACTTCTATTGTAAGCAGAAATTTAAAAAGCATACGTGTCGTCCTCACTGACTCTAAGTGACAGCTAGACAGTACAGTATCACTATACAATCCTATTTCTTGGATGAGACTTCAACAAGTTGGAATAAAACACTCTCCTCTCCCACAGCCTGACATTTATCTGTCTCGCAACACACATCTCCAGCCAACACAGACGTGCAGCTCTTCTTTTAAACCCACAGTTTCTTTCGAGGACTCTTTCAAGTCCGCACAATACCTTCCAGTGACAGGTGAAGGCAGTCCGACCCACAGCACAGCGCTCTGGAAGCACAGATACACCACTTGCATTTCCATCACACCCGCCTCCCCAACTAAAAGACTGACTGGCCATCTGACTGACTGACAGATGAGGTATTCTGCAGGCATTCAATAATTTAGCCACCGCTGCACAACCGCCGATCTGCAGCCTTTAGGGCGGTCTTAAGCTCGCAGCACGTTCAGCTCTGGTGCCCTCTGCCTCACTCTGAAGATGGGATTTGCTCCAAATGTTTCTTATCTTCATCAGTGGCTCCTGTGGTCTCCATCTGTATTATTGACTGTTTTGACCTATAATACATCACTGTTCAAGACCATCATAACTCTTCACACAGGCCCACAGGGTTCTTTGTTGTAATGGGGATAATGTATTTTCATGAGACTTCAGTTCTCAGCATATTATGAGTTTATCCTTTTTTGCCTCTCTGGAGTGAAAAGTGCGTGTGATACCTACCTGCAGACTTACTGGCCCCCTGGAGCTGAAAGCTGCTGCTAATACGCCAGAATCAGATGTTAAACAGCGCTAGTTTTCTAAAACAGAAATCTTGAAGTGCAGTGTCGCACTGTAGGATTTTCTGGCTGGAATCAACTTAAATCTCTGTTGTGAAACAGAGCTTTGGTGTCATCCCTTAGAGACCTGCAAATGCTGACTGCTCTGCACAAATGACACCAAGCACGTCTCACTTTAACAGGATACTACAAACCCTTGAGCAACAGCTAGGCCATTGGCGGGATCTTCACTTTTTTTTCATGTGTAGTCCACTTGGGGAGGATAACAGCAGTCATCCCTGAATGTTTTCTCACATCAAGAAATATTCCTAATTCTGCCTGCTGGTAGTAGAAAAATGGATAGTTAAGGGGCGGTTCAGCAGTTGTCATTTTGCTATCTTCTGCCTTTAGAAATGCCACAGTAAACCATGACTGGAGATGTGTGATCTGCCAGCTAAAAGCTGTTTATATCAAAGTAATGAGCCTGAGGAGACTGGCAATTAGGAGATTCCCTCCATTTCTCTGTCTACTCAGGGAAATTCAAACTGAAAGGTTATTGGGTAGACTATTAAAATGCTTGAGCAGGAGATATTTTAATTGGTTTGTGTAGAGCTTTGCTGTTGACTCAGGCTGCTGCCTCAGCCTAGGCCTACAGTAGTTAGGATGTTCCCTTGCACAGGTGATCATATTATCTGTTTATCTAAAGTGCTTCAAAGGTTAGCGTGTCCTTCACACCTATAATTACCGTACCAGAGCGGAGCAAAAACTCTTTTATTATTACTATTTTTTTTTTTTTTGTGAAAGATATAATTTTGCTTCTCTGCCTGATAATGAGTTGTTGAATAAAACCCTGAAGATAACAATACCTAGCAATCTGTTAAAAGCCAATTGCAATAATATACTGTGCCAAATACAGTATCTAGCAACAATTTAGCAGCACACGGAAGTAATCAGTACCCTTCATCCTGTAAAAACTCATTAGTGGTGACCTGTCTGAGAATGATTTATTGTCAATATTAATATCCTCTTTGTTTGTTATTGCCTGCTGTGCTATCTGATTGGTTCAGGGTCCAACAAGAGATGTTTGATAATGGCTTTAAATGAAAAGTCAATGGAAAGCTGTTGGATTTTCACAAATACTTAATATGAAATCTGTAGCTTTATGTCCCTGTTGGTGCGGATTATTGGATTTGTTATAGCCGATATGTTTGTAACTCTCTGTGAAATGGTGCTGGTGCTCAGTCGGTAGGCGCAGTTTGAGTGTTATATTGCATGCTGCTGTGGTTTGCAGATCATTGCCAAAATGTAAATGTATACACTGTAAGACTATCATTTAGACTCTGTAGCAAGCATGACAGCATCATCAAAATCTCACTATTGTGTGTAGATGTGTTTTCCATTTCCATATGGGTGAGATTTTCATAGAAAAAAAAAAGCAGCTATTATGACCTCAGGCTTGTGTGTGCATGTGAGTGTGTATACATTTGTGTGTGAGAGTGAGTGAATGGTTGAGATCATCCCAGAGGCCTTATCATTTCTTACTCCTTTCCCATTAAAAGGTGGAATCTGCATCGCCCAGTCTTTGAAAATACCCCACAACCCCAAGCTGGAGGATTATGACAAAGCCATCCAACAACTCCTGGAAACGCAGCACTCGCGGGCAGTCGTCATTTTTGCCAGTGAAGAAGACATACGGTGAGGAGCGCAGCACATTCTGGCTTCATCCATGTCGCTCAGGCGTGTTGATGACTTGCCATGTTCAAGTCTTTAATCTCTGAGTAGCAGCTCCTGAAGACAGGCTAGAGGCACAGATTTACCATGCGCACAGGATGTCTGCTACACAAACATACCTCCAAAAACACAAACACAAGCATGCCTCAGAGGAGGAGTGGGAATACAGATCGCAACAAAGCAACAGAGATATTGTTTCATTTACAATGCCCCATGGGGAGTGTTTATGTAAAGAAACACAGAATCAAACATTTAGTACCTGTAAATTCAGAATGAAGTGAATGTGATTGTAAAATGTGAAAGAAGAGACGAATGAGAGATTAATGAGAGTAACTGCCTATTGCTATCCCTATTATCTTTAAATAAGATATAGAAACAACATATTTTCTCAAAACAAAACATAAACCAGTTAATGAAAAAAATAGTAGTTTTCCTCCTTTCTTTCTCGCCTTTAATGAGAAGAACGAATGAAAAACTGTACATGACAGGGCTGAAATGCCCAAACAGCTCCTTAAAGCCAGCTGTGCCTTTTTTGTAATAGATATTAGATTGCACACGCCTCTTGTACTCTCTCCTAATTCACACACGGATGTCCTTGCAGGGGAGTTCTCAATGCCACCAAGAGGGCCAATCAGGTGGGCCATTTCCTGTGGATTGGATCTGACAGCTGGGGGGCCAAGAGCAGTCCCATCCACCAGCTTGAAGATGTAGCGGTGGGAGCAGTCACTATACTGCCCAAGCGCTCCTCCATTAAAGGTACAGACATACCAGAGCGTGCACACACACACACACACACACACACACACACACACACACACACACACAGACAGACTCACACCACATGTATAGTTTTCAACTGGACTGTTTTAAAGGGACTCATTGTTTGTTTGTGTAATTATTTACAGACCATACTAGAGTTCAAAAGTTATGAAATCTATGAAAAACCTGCAATAACTGTTTTTATAGCCACTCAGGGGCAGCAAAAAGCTTTAAACACTGACATCTTATCATCTTATAAAACTGATCTTGTTAGCAAGCAGTTGCAATTTACACGTCCATTAGATACAGATCAACAGTAGCCTTAATTTAAAGTCGTGTTTCTGTGCCATCTGGCAGATCAGTCTGATATTCACTGTCTTTGTTAAATAGTCATGTGGTCGAGTGTAAATATGAAAATATTGGGGGCAATATCCTGGTGCCTGAATGGTTATGGCACATACCACATAACTGCAATCTTCACAATTCGTTCAAGATATACGTGTGTGTGTGTGTGTGTGTGTGTATGCACATATTTACGAACGACCCCATTCACACTATACATAGTAATTTCAACCATTGTCAATATGAAAAGAAATTGATTAGCTTGGTTTCAAGAACATATTGGACATTTTTTAACATTTCCATATCATTGACTCACTCACAAGCCCATTTAAATGCAAATCAACACAAATGCCAAAAAGAAAATGCACATATAAGATATACTATTCAAAAGTCTGTGACGTTCAATGCATTTCAAGAGAGGTGATGTAATTTTATTTACCTACTTCGTCTCCGTCTGTCTCACCTATTTCAGCTTAAGTTGGCAGTTTCCTGCATTTCTCAGAATGACTTTCGACAGTCCTCAGAGAGCAAGTATGACCTTGTTGTTACATATGGCCGTGGGTTGCACATGACCAGACTAAAATCAGTCTGAATAAATTGGCTATTTTATTATTAAACGTAGAACCAGTAAATGTAACAGTGTCCCCTCTTGCAGACAGCACATATTGATCAGTGTGGTTTTACTTGCTTTAAAAGTCAGGAGTCTCTGATCGCAGACTGCTGGAGAAATTAGTCTCTTTATCATTATTGAAACGAACACGAAATGAAAGGTCTTTAATCTGGTTTTTAATATTAAGCATTTATGCTTTTTTTGATCATTTTAACATTTTTTGTCAATAAAGTCCAAAAGAAATACTGTTACCACCTGTTTTTATGAGCTTAGGAGTGGATTCCTCTGTAAAACCGCAGCCTAAAAATGTCCACCCACAAGAAAAAGGAAGTAAACGAGGAAATTATACTGCTGTATTTGCCAGGACATGTACAAATTTACCACAGAAATAGAATATTGTCAGCATGCACCACCTATTTAAAGTTCTGTCCAGTGTCACAGTCCTAATAACCACTAAACATTACAATCGGGGAAATTTGAAAGCTTGAGTTTTATGAAGCTTTTCTTAATTAGGGAAGGTCTAGTCAGGACAAATGTACACTCTGGCAGCAGCAAGAATATTATTAATCCACCATGCATCATTGATGGTCTTTTGAAAAGAAAATCAGCTGAGTCATTCAGCTCTGATTAGCCATTATCACCTCTACCCACGACTCAGCTGATATGACTGGATAACAGACAGTGGAGACACAGACAGAGAGACTTTAAAATGTGAAATTCGTTATTCTCCAGACGGAAAATTGTGTGTTTTTAAAAAAAAAAAAAATCTCAGTGAAGTTCAGTTCCAGCTCAGCTTCCTGACCCACATTGGGTGGTAGAGTTGCACAAACAAGAGAGCAAAATCCAGCAATACAGGCTTTCTTTCTGCTTTGTTGCAGCAAGTTATCTCTCCTCAAATTAATGCGTCGTACAGGCACCTAAGCCCTGTTGAAATTAGTAATAAGCTAATACATCATGCCTTCAATCCACTTCTGTAGTAATGGATTTTATGAAGTGAGGAAAACCTGTTCAGCACCTACAGGACCTCACAGCCCGAGGCAACAGGCTGTGGCACCACTTACAATCCCTGCGTTATTTATTATGCATCCTGTTTTTTAATTAATGTAATTTCCTAGATGAAAGAAGTGATTAAAGTTCCATGGGGCTTGAGAGGAAGAGGAACCACCGTGGTCAAATTTTGATGAAGTAGTGCTTGCTGGTGTGCTTCCAACACCTAGCACCCACCACCACACCGCCACCACTGCCACCGCCACCGCAGCACCACACTGCTTCACAAGCTTCGCTTCATTTCCTCCAGGTTGGAATTGGTTGATAATTGGCCCGGAACTGAGCCATTCTCCTCTTTCCTCTGTTCCCAGGGTTTGATGAATACTTTACTGCGCTCACCCTGGAGAACAATCGCAGGAACGTGTGGTTTGCTGAGTTTTGGGAAGAAAACTTTGACTGCAGGCTCCTCAGTGCCTCAAAGAGAGAGGATTCGAGCCGTAAATGCACAGGTACATGGGTTTTGACATGAACTAATTAGGATAATTTCTGTAAAACACTAAAAGATGATGCATAATATCATCCTCCTATATCAGTTTGAGGTGAACTTGACCTTTGGTTTGCATTAGAAGCTGATGATAGACCTTTGGGGTTTTAAATTTGCCCCTCTTGTCTGCAGCGCAGCCAGAAAGTCTATCACCAGGTGTTTCCACCCAGCGGGTGCATGACAGGCTGAGTTTATAATTAGAATAATAATGCACCACGTGGTATTAGTCATACTACAGTTACACACCGTATGCTCCTGTGGCTAATGTCCTGTAACTCTTAAATCCCATATTCCCTCCATTCCCCCTTAACTCAGTCACCTTTACAGCTCAGCATAGTCTAACTGAGTACATTTCATTTAGGTTCGAAATTACGGGGGAAAATGACAAAATGCCACGTAAATACCGTTCATGCCCCCCTTTTGCTTTATTGCCACCTTTGTGGTAGAATTAATGATAGTGTTGTTGCTAACAGTGATACATGCATCTATTACCTAAACTCTGCCTGCCAGCACTGTGACTGGCATTTCACTGCATGTATTATCTACGTGGATGATGCCTGTGATGTGGGATGCTGTATTAATCTTGCTTGCATACGTGATGATGGTAATAGCAGTGTGACACAAATTACTGTTTGCTGGGGGATTTTGTTTCCTTTATAATCTCCTGTTTAGCGTCGTCTGTCATGCGTCAAAGACAGAAGACGCTCGTCCACTTAGTGAGTCCCACAAACGCTCTATAAAAATGACTATAAATGTCTTTTATCTTTTCTTCATTTCCTCTGAAAATAGCTGTCACTATATTCTCTTCTTTTTTTTATACCTCAAGCC
Source organism: Seriola dumerili (assembly GCF_002260705.1). Classification (NCBI taxonomy): domain Eukaryota; kingdom Metazoa; phylum Chordata; class Actinopteri; order Carangiformes; family Carangidae; genus Seriola; species Seriola dumerili. The sequence continues at coordinate 2,905,937 of NW_019174298.1, read as the reverse complement.
AAGCTGATATTTATGAATGTTGTACTAACGGGAGGCTTTTGCATTCACAGGCTGTCCATTGAGCACCCTATGCAGAGCTCGGAAAACCAAAAAGGTTATGTGTGGGCTGAAATATATGTTAAGTTCTGAGGAATGGGTTGAAATGTCAGCACAGATTGCTTTTGACCTCCCTCACTCTATGCAAGTCTCCCACACCCTTATATGTGTCCTATTAACATCATCTGCTCCTCCACTGAGCTCTCCACGGGAACTATGAACAGCTCTCACTGAAGAGAAAATTGTCTTTTAGTGTTTGCCGTTATTTTCTTGATGGTGCATTTTTATTATCCAGGCGCTTGAATGTTATAATTATGATGATAATGATTATGATCATGATGATGATCATTATTAGTAGTAAAAGTAACAGTAGTATTTTTGCTGTTATCATTTTCATTCACCCGTTGAAATGCAGCTTTTATCTACCAGGAGGATAAAATAGCTTCTTCAGTTTGTAACAAAAACAAAAATCCAGCAGAGGTTGTACATTATGTATTCAAGCAGTGTATCAGCAGCATGAGGCAAAAACCTTTGCAGCAGCCCATAGCAAAAGGGCAGTACACTGGGAGGAGGATATAAAGAGCAGGAAGCCACTGTGGAAGAGTATGTTACTAAAGTTCACGGTGATCTTCATCATCTTGCAGATGGGGCAAACGACGTCCATTCTCAGCAGCCAATTACTTCGTAATACACCACAGCAAGTCAATCTGAATCTGCTGTATTTGTCACAAACACTTTGTCTTGCAGTTCAGCTTGATATTTTCCACTTGGGAATTAAATGTGTCTTCTTATTTCCTTTGACACATTGTCCCTTTAGGTGTAATGCCTTCAAAACTGAAGTGACTGGCAGCAAACGGTAAATGGAGGAATAAAAATGAAGCTGCAGATGACAGGGAGCGCTGAGAGAATGTAATGCCTAATGGCTCAGGGTGTATTTGGCTGTTAGCCCTCCTCTTCCTTTTTCTTCCCTCAGGCCAAGAGCGCATCGGGATCAACTCCAAGTACGAGCAGGAAGGGAAGGTACAGTTTGTGATTGACGCGGTGTATGCCATGGCCCACGCTCTCCACAACATGCACAGGGACTTGTGTCCTGATCATCTTGGCGTCTGTCCACAAATGGAGTCTGCCGACGGAAAGACTCTGCTGAAGTACATACGTAACACCAGCTTCAACGGTGAGTGACACATTGCAGAAGTCTAAACAACAGATGCCTACAGACTGTGTGGGTAAGAAAAGCAAAGTCGTGTGCTATCTACTTCAGTTTTGAAGGACATTTTACATCTTATAGTAAGCAAGTTAAAATTAGTTACTGGTTACTCATCGCTGCAGATATACTCTGTTCTGTTGTTTTATTGAACAGCATGAAATGAATTTCGTCCACTATGTTTCAAGCTCTATTGTGGAGATACAGAATAATGGAGCATACTGTAGATGTGAGGAACACAAGATGGATGAACCACATCTAAAAACAAATGAGATAAAACAATGATGTCTTTGCAATGATATCATTTTATCTCTCACGGTATATGAGCTCAATTGAGCCTAGTGACCCGAGTACATTAGTTAAAGGAACATTTTTGTTTTCTGCCGAGACTCACGTGAGAAGATGGATGGCACTTTCACATCTGTACGGTAAATATGCAGCTGTGGCCAGCAGCCGGTTAGCTGAGCTTAGCACAGAGACTGAAACCAACTCTAAGAAACATGCTCCATTTTGTTTGTTTAATCTGTACAAAAGTACAACAAATGTAAAAATGACAAGTTATGGTTTTATGGACTATTACCTGGGCATTTGGTTTTCAAATGGATTAAATAGACAAAGATAAAATGTGTTTATTATTTAGCTTTAGAGGCATTCTTTAACCCTTGGACAGAGCCAGGCAAGCTCTTTCCAGTCTTTATGCTCTGCTAAGCTAATCATCCTCTTGCTTCCACTACATATTTACCAGACAGATTTTACAGTGGATGTATTTTCCTCAAAGGTGATGTGTGTCCACATCAGTTTCCTGTGTCAAGATGAAATATATCATCCCAGTTTCAGACTATAAAAAGGTAATAATAGTAAATAAATGCATAAAGTACCACTTCCTCTATTTTACACATCAGATGCAGTCGCTTGTGAGCTGGCTACAATTTAAATTTGCATACTTTCATTCCTAGTCAAAAGCATCACAACACTTTCTGCATCTGTGGAATATTTTGAGCCAATGTGATTTATTATGGGTCCACCACTACTTGAACCTCTACATAATTCAGCCCTGTGCAGAAAGAGATGTACAAGATAATAAACAATTAATGGAAAATAGCTATTAATGACAAATGCTGTGAAATGCAGGAGTGAGTGGGGGGAAGAGAGCCAAATGGGAGATGAGTTTAAAACAAGAGAAGCCTTTGTCATTACAAATGTGCTGGCATGTATGTCAGCCAGTGATCATTAGAGGCTCTTCTGAAGTGCAATGTTTCTTCACAAAATGTTCTAGATTAAGATTCAGCTGTTTGAAATAAGGAATCAGCGTAATCTCCTCAGAAAACTGGCCTACTTTTAGAGGTGGACCCAGCTCACTGTTTCTTTTCTTTTAAGTATTAAAATAACACTGGTGATGACTGGTGGTATATGTGGGAAATGTATACCTGTATGTACTTTACTGGGATAGGCGTATTATACTAATGATCCTCTTCAAATCCTGCATTTCACTGTTTATTTTTTGGCTCATTTAAGTCTATAAGTCTATACTCCAAACACAAAATTTCACACTTAATATGAAGTGCAGTCTTATACACCTACACACATCCCATGACTGAAAAGGATCAGGGTTAAATGAATGAATAAACCAAAAAACACAGACACACCACAGACAGTCTGCTTATATTTTTAAAAAGCTTTTCCTACAGAACGTATAAACACTTTGTCAAGGTTTTTTTTATTAAATGAATCCATTATTCAGAAAGAACAAACTGTGGCAGCAGTGATCAAGTCCTGCTGTTCATTTTGACCCTGCTTTTCTAGTGCTATTATTAATTGAAAGGGGGGGAACTTGAGGAATTTGAACAATTACATTTCTTGTCTGATAATCAGACTAAATTACTACTTTGTGTTGCCCAAACCAATCAGCACTGAGCCACGTCAACATTAGGCAAAACAGAGGCTTTGATAATGGTTGCATAATTTAAATTTTTCAGTGTTCGCCATCCATTGATTGGATGCCAGCTAGATTTTGGAATCCTCTGCATTCAATAGCAATATATAAGGATATATATTCTGCATCATGTTTGGATATGTCTCTACCTGGTCGTTAATATCAAGGAGTTCGGGGGGGAGCTTTTCCTTTTTCTTTTTCCTCTCTATTTTTTCTTTTTTAACTGATCTTACTATAACTTACTATAATGCCCTGAGCTATGATATTTTTTCTTCTCTTCTTTTTCTTTTGTAATTAAATGCCGGTGTGTGTATTATGTGTGTTTTTCTCACAATGCCCCTTTTCAGTGCCTGTAGAGCTGAAGTCTATGCATTCCAGTTTCAACCATGGAAATACGAAGAATTTGTTTTAGAGGGCATGATATTGAAGTTTTATAACTATAAGTTCAATCAAAATTACTTCACTTAATGCTAAAGGGTTGAATCACACTGAAGCGTAAAAAAGGTTCTTACTGAAAAAGCAGGACACTCAAATTGCCCTACTTCAAGAGACACACTTGAATGATTTGAACATAGGAAGCTAAAGGATGGATGGATTGACCTTGTGGCTTACTCGTCTTTCTCTTCAAAAAGCAGAGGTGTTGCAATACTACTACACAAAAGTCTGCCTTTCACAATACAAAAGGTCAGATCAGGTATCGGATGAAAAGGACTGCTTGGTTTGTATTTGTGTTTTTCTTTTATTTATTTGGGGCCCTTTGCTTTGCAGTGTTTATGCACTTACCATATATGAATCACAGTTTTATTCTAGAGCGCTCCATCCATCATCCCCATTCTTAATCCTGTCTGCAGAGCTCTGATTGGCTTGTTTTTTTTTTGTTTTTTTTTTTATTTCATGTAGGTAGTGATTCAAATGTCTGAAACCAGCTGGTGAAATTTTTACCTGCTTTATATGTAGGATAAGGCTCAAATCCCATGAAAAGACCAAATGCATTAGTCCATCTTTCAACTCTTTCCATTTGGTCACTCTGAAGACATAACTCTTTACAAATGAGTCACAAATATTTAATTTCATTTTTTTTTAAAAGGGCGAGTCATTTACTAAAACAAGCTAATGTTACTTGTTCTTTGCCATCCAGTGCAATGGTGTGGCTCACTGATGGAGGTCTATGGCACTGGGGAATATATACTATCCTGCTTTGGCTATACTCAGACAATTCAATTCAATTCATTGCTTTTGTTTTTTTCATGAGATTTGTTGCCAAAAAAACAGTCACTATATCACTTGACACGGGACATGGTGCTCTTTCTTTCTTGTTGCCTTTTCAGTGTAAGCATTGCAACAATTACTCTTTATAATTATTTATGTACAAAAATGTGTGACGGCAAACTTTTGTCAGAGAGCTCAAGCAATGAGCTGCCTGCCTTTGTCTACCACTGTGGCTGCGGCAGCAGTGCAGAGTTCCAGCAGGCGAGAAGCCCTCGGTCTTTAAGGTGGAACTAAAGAAACAGAATGTATGCAATTTCCTGAGCAGTGCGATTCAAATTCATGGTGACCTTAACGAAGTGCAGATTTATGCATGGGATTGAGAATCTGCTGTTCAGTCTCAACAACCATCTGGGCTTGTGCTGACTTTTCTGGATTTTTAGCCTCAGAAAAACATTTAAGTCGGTGTGGCTCTGACCAAAAAGGAGGTTCATTTCACCTGAGTCGAAATTAAGATCTCCACTGTCTCTACCTCCCCCTCCTCTTCCTGTCTTGCTATTATATTCTGAAACCTTTTTTTTTTTTTTTTTTTTTTTTTTTTTACTGGCGACTGAAGGTTGTTCTGTTGCGGCTCTGTCAGGCATATCTCACTGCCCCTTATTGCATTCAGACTGGAACCATGCACATTATCCTGTGTATGTGCCACTGCTAATGTATGTTTGAGAGTGAAGGAGTGCAAGCCTCCTTTTGTTGATCTCCCCACTGCGCCGGAGTCATAGAGCTGAGGAGTGAGGACGGGGGGGGGGGAAAAGGAGAGAATAATGATCCGAGAGAAACACAGCAGTGGATCCCCAGTCCACCCACACTGCTCAGCACAGCACAGCAACACAGCACTTTTGTCATGTCTTAGTTCAGAGCCACATGCAAATGCATAAATCTTTCATCTTAGACAGCGCTCTCGCTAAGGAGTCCATGCAGACCATTTTGTTCCCTTGAAAATATCAGGCAATAGAAAATAGGAAGGAATTTCTAATGCCTTTTTATCTGCACACACAGAAACACTACTTAATTATTTGCTCCGAAGCTGAAGAGCGCCAAGTGCCCAATCACTCATGTCACTTTACTGAATGACTTTGTGTGTTTGTGTATTTGTGTGAGCTGTATATTTTTGCTGGGGCGTGGAGTAAGAATGGTAACCCTGTCACAGCTATTGCTCACAGGAGTCAATATGTTGTCAACATCTTTTTACGCTGTGTCAACAAGTCTGCCGTCTGTTTGGTGGAAGCAGAAGTGACAGGACGGTGACTGCCACCCACCGAGTTTTAGTTTGGTTTTCATATTGACAGAGTTTTCACTATGGGCTTCACAAGTACTGTCGAATTCATTCTGAACACCCGTCCAGCTTCATTTTCTGTGCTGACACACGGGTACTGATGAATTAGTGTTCTGCTTTTAAACGGAAAGACAGATGGGTCAAACAACTCTAGTGGTGCCATTTCCACATAATGTGGAATATGTGCGCTGTCACTTTGCATAACAGCAGATAATGAGGGATTTGTGGCTCTGCATCCACATGGAAATGGACACTTTAAGTCTTATAAACGGACACTTGTAATGCACAACAGTGTCACAAAGTCAAAAAGGGAAATTTGGATGCTTGTTCACAGTATTTTATTGAAATGGCCCTTGTTCTCAGGCCTGAAACGAGTTTTTCCTTCTTGCTACCTCTGCCTTCCTTGTTTTACAAGAGTCCTTTGCCTTGAAACTTTTGTAGAATGTTCAATGACAAATGTCCTTGGAAAAAAAAACTGGAGGGAGATAAAATTCCCTTCTGGCTGAAAACTAAGGAAAAGGTGGAGTGGCCTTCCATCCGAAAGCCATGAGCTCTGTTCTAGATACAAAAGACAACATGCTCCCAAAAGTGTTTTGGACATATGCTCCTGGTCCTTTCTCTACACTTTTTATAGCCAGAGCTATTAAAGTACTTAATTCCCATGCCAAGTGTCGTCAGACTCCCCCCGTCCCATTTCAAAAATGGTATCTCCATTTGTGCTGATGAGCTACTGTGTGCGGTGCCAAGGTGAATAGACTTGTAAAAAGCAGCCGTTTTTCATTCTCTCCCGGCATTGTGGGACGGTAGAAATGACCTCATCAACAATGCAGACCTCATGTATAAAATAAAGTGCAACCATTGTTCCTATGAACGCCATTCAACATTCTCTGCTGCGAGGGAGATCTCATGTTGAGTGACATCTGCATTAACACGCTACCTTGCACGCACTCTGTAGTCATGAGGCTCGTATTATTGAGTGACGTGCACGCGTAAATACACGTTTAAAAAACTCATTTTCTCATGCGCAATGTTTCAGGTGTCCGCAGTCCTCTCTAAGCTAATTAGTGAAATCTTCAGGGCTCTGCTTGAGACAGGCTGCTCCACACTGAGAGCAGATGGGGACCGTATGATGCTTTGGCTGACCTGTTTATCCCCCTTCCATCTCCTGTTGTTGTCCACTGTGTGACTGAAAGGCATTACTTTTAACCCGAGGAGGTATGCGCTCATTTTAAACAGCAGTCAATTTCTGATATTAGAGTGCAGCTGAGAGTCCACATGACCAACCGTGTTTTGAATGAGAAAATCTCTTCCCCCAGTGGCCACTGTGCAGCCATGATGATGCATAGGAAGCAGGTGAGAAAAGGCTTTATTGGTCGGTGGGGAGCTTGCCTCCCTGTTCCTAATTATCATAAAGGTTCAAGATATAGGTCACGGTGTTTGGAACAGAACAGGCACACACTCTGTGGTCCTTTGTGTGGTCCATGTAGGCCACCACCCAGTTAGAGACAAAGGGTTAAAAGTTCATGTTTTTCTCTGATTAGAAGAGATGCTGTATCCTGTCTAACACTTTTCTTTTCTGTTGTCCTTTTGCTGCTTTTTCTGCTGCTTGCTCTGAACAGGTAGCGCCGGCACCTCTGTTGTGTTTAACAAGAATGGCGATGCTCCAGGGCGCTACGACCTGTTCCAGTTCCAGATGACCAATTCCTCCACCCCAGAGTATAAGATGGTAGGACAGTGGGTGGAGACCCTCCAGCTCAGGGTATGACAGTTTTCTGATACTGGGAACACACAAACGACAGACACCCAATTATAAATGTTGTTTGTATGCTTGTATCCAAAAAGGATATCCAAACTCAGCGATGCTTTTTATGTTTTCCAAAATTGAAATCTCTTATGTGACAAGGGGTTGCACATTATTTGCATCTCAAATATGGAGAGAGCTCAGGTGCAGACGTGTTTTACTTACAGTCTAATTGATGTATTTTAGGTGCAGAAAATGAATCTGTTTGTGCAATTTAGCAAGAAAAAGAAAGTGTTACTTTTTGCGCAGCAGATAAATCTTCCAAAATTCTTCAGCTGTAATATTTTCCTCCAACAATCAATGTAGAAACATGTTCATACACACATTCTTGTCGATGTGTTGCCTACTAATGTAATCCAATAATTAAACGTATTCCACATTCCTACATAAAGATACTTTTAGACTTTATTTAATAGAAGAAGTTTTTATAGTTGCACTTGAAACATGATTTTCTCAAAGGTTATCACTATCCCAACAGCTGCCTTTAAGAAGAGTAAAAAAACATGCAATTAAACCAACAGAAGATTTTAAAATCAGAGTGTGAAGGGGGATAAAAGGCAGTAATTTTAGTCTGTCATATTTTGCATGCTATTTAAAAGGTTTGATATGTTTCTACTTGTAAAGGGAGGTTAGGGCAGGACTAAAACATCAGAGGGGACTCGATTTGAGAAGAAAGCATTAAAAAAAACAGTGAGGTTAGCTCTTGCTCTGTTGTTGGAGATCACTCCTCTACCACTGCATTGGTTGGAGGACAGACGGTGCAGGAGAGTGGGAGGAAGAGAAAGAACATGTTTTTAACCCAAGTGTCAGTCTGTATATGTTCAGTCTTTGGCAGCAGAGAGCTGCTGAAGATGTTGATGTTGTTAGGAACTGACAACTAAATACACACCTCCCATGTTCCTCCTGGTGCTCAGCAGCTCTCCTGCAGGTTTTACTGTACATGATGGGACTCAAAATCCATGATTGCATTTTATCTGAGGGAATTTAACACCCCAGAGTGTAAGATCAATCATATTAAAGCTATTGCTACTTCACAGGAAAACGGAAGGATTTTAATATAAAACTATTTGAAAATGTAATTTATTTGACTTTTTTGGCATATAGAAAAAATTGTAGAACCCATGGGATAAAAGCATAGATGAGACATTTTTCTTTAAATAACTTTAATTTACTTGCAAAAAAAAATAAAAAATACTTTCTAATATTAGTGGTAGGTGCAGAGCTTGGTTGAAATTACCTATACTGAATGATAGGATGAAAATGAGCTGAAATTTCTGTGTATTTCTATGTGACAAAAAAACAAAACATGACATTACATACAGATGAGTTAACGTTTGCATAATGGTTCTCGAGATCACAAGAATTAAACACAACCGAATGGATTTGATAGCACAGGTGGAACGTCTGGAATGTCTGTTGCTGGGGATTTTTGCTTCATTCTGTTTAAGTGTGATTACAAACCAAATGCTGTTACAATACAATTATATTCCAATGCAATAGGTATTACTCTGTTCACTACCACATAAAGAGGAATCTAATTTAAAGGTCACCCAGGAATGAGCATCCTGATCATCGATAAAAAAGTTCAATGTTACAATGTTCTGGCTCACAAAAGCTCAAATTAACTGTAAAATTAACAACTGTAGCAAAACCCAAATGAAAACTATAGCAACCGTACAAGTCCAAGGTGTCAAAAATCTTGCTTCTGGTCTCCATGGAAACAGAGCTGTTGGTCTCATTACTGTTTCCACACTGGGTGTAATCGGGAGGTTTTCCAGAGAGCACCATTCATTGTCCAAATAACAAATGGCACCTTCATGCCCCCAGATAAATGGCAGATGATAATCTGCCCAGACACCACAGAAACAACGCATTTGTCATACAGGTACACACAACACAAACAAACTGCAGACGTACGTGTGTGTTTGTGTGTGTGTGTGTGCTTCTTTCTTTGCTGCAGCTCTGTATGTGCAATTATTGTTAGTTGCAACATTTGGAGGAGGCTATGCTATTTGTATCCTTAGCTGGACTCATGTTATATGTGATGGTATTTGCACCTGCTGATGTTTATGTTAAGGAGTGACTACTGCCCCCTAAAACTCACCAATTAGCACGTTATATTTTGTTTGTTGTTTAAGAAATGTAAAAAATGACAAAGTTGTGGTTTTACATGGGTTATGTGCCAGACTATTTCTTGGGAGTCTTCCTGTGGTCATATAGTCACCGTGACATTGCCAGGCAACCAGCAGTCAGTTTTTTTATGGATTAATTACATGACATTAAATACATTGGTGTTTTGTTTGGTGCTGTTTCCAGCTAACTGTCTCCTGTTGGTGGCTTCATATTCAGACAGACATGAGAGTGGTATTGATTTTCTCCGCTAACTCACAGCAAAAAATAGAATACGCTTCTTAAAAATGTCAAACTAATTCTTTAAGTTATGTGTTATGTGTGTTCAAATTTGAACAAAAATGAATTTGTGTCTATTTTCAGTAACATTTTATGCAGCTCTTGTGATTTTAATACTCATTCTCTCAAAACATTTGTTTTTATGATATCAGCAGTTTTAGTAGACAATAAAAAAAATCAGATTTCCATATTTTATTGCTTTTTTTTTGGTTAAACTCCAGTTGATTTATTTTGGTTCATGTCTGATACTGTATATTTCTGTGAAACTGTCTAAACCATGTTGGCGTATCTTTAATCTTCTGGTGCTTTCAGAGCCACGGATCAGTACACGTTCATAATAAATCAAAAGATCAGCTCAAAGTTTTATGAAAGCTTTTTGAGCACCATAACAAAACATGTAAGAGTCTTAAAAAAATTTTTAGGCTGAGTTGTACGTTCAAACTATAGTTTGAGCTTGAATCACAAAACATCTCAGAGTGTTATTGGATTGGAATTCCAGATAGTTCTTCAGTGTTTCTGTATACTGCACTTTTCATTTTGATGACAAGATCATAAATAGAAATAGCTCTGCAAAGTCTAAAAGAAGCATTTTGCAATCCCAAATCCCATTCTCCCTCCTTCTCATCACATATTTCATACCTCACTGACTCCTGTATTAAAACATAATGTCTTTTGCATTTCACATTTCTTTATTTTTATTTCACTGAACAAAGGTAAGCTCTGTTGCCATGGTGATTTCAATTACTTTCAAGTATTAGAAAAGGCAATCCCTCTAAGAAATTGGCAAGAAAGATGTTGTACTTGTATTAGTTAATCGTTTTTTTTTTTTTTTGTTATTTTTGACTACGCTGAAGTTTTTTTTTTTATGTATGTGCAAAGATTGCGTTGCACTTTGTTGTTGCAAATAGTGTAATTTCATGAGATTCATAATGTAGTAATTAGTGGCCAGTTGATAAGCTGCATTGGAGCTGTTTATGAATGTTTGCATCATTTTAGGTAATCTTCACCATCCACATGGTTTCTTATCTTTGGTGGTAACTCTGGCTTATCTCTCTGTTGCTAACCTTCTCTTCCTGCGCTGTGTGTCATCTCTCTCCCAGCTGGAGGAGCTTCAGTGGCCAGATGGGGAGCAGGATGTGCCGATCTCTGTGTGCAGTCTGCCCTGCAAAACTGGAGAAAGGAAGAAGAGGGTAAAGGGCATGCCATGCTGCTGGCACTGTGAGCTGTGTGATGGCTACCAGTACCAGTACGACGAGACTTCCTGCAGACTGTGTGCCTATAACATGAGGCCCAACCCCAACAGAACCGCCTGCCAGCCCATCCCCATCGTCAAGCTGGAGTGGCACTCCCCCTGGGCGATAATCCCCGTCTTCCTGGCCATGCTTGGCATCATTGCCACCATCTTCGTCATGGCGACTTTCATACGCTACAATGACACACCCATCGTTAGGGCGTCGGGCCGGGAGCTGAGCTACGTGCTGCTAACGGGCATCTTTCTGTGTTACATCATCACTTTCCTCATGATCGCCAAGCCTGACGTGGCTGTGTGTGCCTTCAGGAGGATCTTCCTGGGCCTGGGCATGTGTATCAGCTACGCCGCACTGCTCACCAAGACCAACCGTATCTATCGGATCTTCGAGCAGGGCAAGCAGACGGTCACGGCCCCGCGTTTCATCAGTCCCACCTCCCAGATCGCCATCACTTCCAGTCTGATCTGCGTGCAGCTGCTGGGCGTGCTGGTGTGGTTCGCTGTGGACCCACCAAACACCATCGTCGACTACGATGAGCAGAAAACCATAAACCCCATGCTGGCCCGCGGTGTGCTGAAGTGTGACATCACAGACCTACAGATAATCTGCTCACTGGGCTACAGCATCCTGTTGATGGTGACCTGCACCATCTATGCCATCAAGACAAGGGACGTACCAGAAGACTTCAATGAGGCCAAGCCCATTGGCTTCACTATGTACACCACATGCATAGTCTGGCTGGCCTTCATCCCGATTTTCTTTGGCACAGCCCAGTCGGCGGAGAAGGTGAGTCATTTCTTTCTCTTTTGCTTTCTCTCTCTCTCTGTCACCACCCCTCTCTTTGTCTGTCTCTCTCCCTCCTCTCACAAATTTCCCTTTCATTCCTTCGGCCCTGTTTTTATCTTGTCCAAACATGCACACATGCATATTTGTGCAAACACAAAACGAAAACACAAATACACATTCACACACACATTTAGTGACTGTATAAGTTATTGCTTCATTTTCTTATGATTTCATATTCACATGATTCCGATGTGCATGGAAACCTACACTCAGACCACCACAGACAGAAAAAGGCATATCAAGGCGGAGGGAGAGTGGATGTTAAGCACCAAGAATAGTGAAATGCCTGAGGAGTGATACGGGTGGGGATGCCCGCAGCTCCAGATGCCATTATCTTAGCTCTCATGCCTAAGGCTCAACATATAGTATTATGCCTTACTCTGGAAAGAGAGACAAACGGGTTGAGGAGGTGGAAGAAGAGGAGCATGAGGTGCTAGAGGAGGAGGAGGAGGAAGACGGGGAGAAATGGGGGGGTAAATAGAAGTTTGATTCAACACATTCCATCTCCTGACAGCTGCGCGCCACTCAACAAAGCATTTGACATTGGGTGCTTCTGGAGTTGATTGAGAATATGACACTTTGACCTTCTGTGCTAGTCATTGCTTATCTGGCCGGCACTGGGCGGAATACAGATGCATTCATCTGCCGGACTCATGAGCTGCGCGTGCTGCTTGGCAGGCCATGTGTGCAAGACAGAGCGGCGGGGAAGTTTTCCACTGACAGAATATCGATGCTGACAGGAAAGTGTTACTCCTAACCTTTTGAGAGGCACACCGTTCAATATCCTTCCTGCTAAGCTACCGCATGAGATGGATCAGAAAGTGATTTTCCTCATCTCAATTTGCTGCTGATTTCATAGATGAATTACACCCTCAGCAGCGATTAGGAGTTCATTATGTTACTTGCGGCGACTAGCGAGGCAGTAATGTGTTTATCTTTCCCCTTTATGCTGTTAACTCTTTCTTCACACCAGCTCCTGCCTTACACTCACCTCCAGTTCACACCACAGCATCTTGGTGTAATGGGCTTTGTGGGTGCATCTCTGCTTACTCCCCAGTCACTGCTGGTGAGAAGTGCCTTTGCATGTCTTGATAACATCCTCTGCGAAAGCAGCGCGTATGTAGTTCAGGTGAAGTGAAGCGATGTTATCCATCATTTCAGCTTACTTATGCTCAAGTTTACAACAATTCCTCCTCACATCTGTTTCTGCAAAGACTGTACTCACTGGCTTATAAGATTCCTTCATGAATACTTCACTAAAACAATGGTACAAAAATAGTGAAAAATAGTGTCATTAGGTGACAGATGAGATTTATGCTGTTTTTGCTTGTGTGCAGATCTGCACATGAATAAACTAGTGGAGGCTAAATGTGATGCTTTATCCTCTCTTAAAGTACCTTGCCCTATGGTGTTTTTATGTGCAGATGTGGCTGAACACCCACACAGATTTGAGTCATCTCTCTCACCCCAGGTTGTCAAATATCAGAAGATTTATGAAAACACTGAGATGATATGATGCCAGCTGCCAATGATAATCAAAAAAATTAAAAATCAGCCGCCTGTTTGACCTAACGTTGTTTTGTTACATTGTATTGCAGCAGAAGTTGTCACTGCACTGAGTGGCATTTCTTTAACTCAACACCATTTAGATGCCCTTATTTTCCACACCTGTGACTCCCCCTCCCCCCTCCCTCTGCTCATCCAAACTCATGTTGAGGGAAGCCATGCGAAAATGGTAACAAAAGATCACAGAGCAACCCCCACGCCCCCTCTGCCTCCCGTGCACCTGCATGTGCTCAGTCAACTACTCAGCACTCTCAAGTTAATGACTGTGAGAGTCACCAGCATCCAAATTCATCTGTCCTCAGGCCTAGAGATCAGCCCAGTTTTGAAACAAATTCCAGGCCCGGGAGTCTCTTCAAACAGACTTTTGAACAACCAGACATCACAGAGATGTGTAAAATGGTGTTCACAATCTCTAAATGTAAAGGGATGCTGTCAGTGAACACGAGAATTCTCTTATTCTGTAACGTCTTTGACCACAAAACAGAACGTTTCTTCCAGTTCAGAAGAGTAGGATGATGATATAATGAAACACTTCCCCTGAGGCGCAGAAACTTTCTAGTAAAACACCCACAAAAATTCAATCACTCTTTAAAGAGAATTTCAGGTCATGAAAGCTCACATACCATACAGTAAAATTCACATGATAAATTGATAAATTTGACACACTGAATCTCAATAAATGTCTGGAAACCACTTAGGCTCTTGTGAGATGTCTCCTGTAACCACATGAACTTCTTGAAGATGGACCGTGCTGTCATGTATCATTAGCAATGAATAACTGTACTTTGCAAAAATGTTCTCATTCTATCTTTCAGCAGGGAAAATGAAAATTGAAACTTCTAATCCTCTTGTCTCTCCACAAACAACTACAGATGACAAGAGTTAGAGCCGACACTTATGGCAGACTGCAGGCAAAAGGCTAAAGCTGGTCAAGTGTATTGGAAAAGCAAAAAGGCTGTATTTTTTAGTTTTGAAAATACGTGCTGAACATCCCTCAAGATGAAGAAGATACCATGACCACCAGTCTGTATTTATTTATCAAGCAAGGGGGAAAGCGTAACATCGCTGTTTTACACCACTCAGAGCTGCAAAGTAGAGGTTAAGATGATGTGTTGTCGTTTTCACTTGAGTATTAGACATGGGTAAAAACAGTAATACAGAAAAAGTAGCTACACTTCTTTGTATGTAGGTTTTATATCATGTTTGCAAAACTATAATACTAAAATGAATTAATTTAGTTTTATTTATTCACACTTACAAATGTAAAATAACAAACACAAGTCTACTGTATACACACATATATACATATATTTAAGCAATATCACACAAGAGGGAGTGATGCGAATATCAGCACGGCTGTGATTCGGTCATAGGTACAAGGCCACATGCAAGACAATTCAGTATCACGACCTCAAGTGTGATATTGCTTTTATACAACAGTTCTACCAGCGCCATATTAGTTAGATAAGCAGCAACAGATTATGATTTGTTTGTTTATTTCATCATTTCTTTGGCAATGCCAACACAAATAGTTCCACAACTGGACTGGTACTGGACTGTTGCTACGCAACACATAAACATTTTCCTGACCTGCACAGTGCACACCAGCTTGCTATTTTGTCTATATGTTACCTCAGGAGTGCGCTGGAGTACTCTGGCGTCTTCCCTTCATCCTCTTCTGACGACCATATATCATTTAATTCAAATGTTATTTCTGGAAATATATATATCTTTGCAAAGTTTGTCTAGGATAGACAACAACTGTTAATGTAACACTGATTAATGGTTAATAGAACACTTGTGAAGCAGAGTGATAGATGTAGTTAAAAGTCCCAGTGCTGCTGTACTATAGAGCAGCACTCATGGAATGCCTCTAATCCAATCAAATTAGTTGGTCAGACCTAACTGTTGTATAAATGTATACATATTAGCAATGAATAAAAACATGACAATAACAAAATGAATGAAATAATAAAATGAACATAATCTGGCAGAAAGAAAGAAAGAAAGAGAAATCCATAGACGGGTGACAAGTAAAAGGGAAAACCTGGAGAACCAGGATGACAATGCCTCCATCCACAGAGGGATCACTGAATGGTCTTTATGAGTATGAAAGTGATGCTGTGGCCTTCTCAGTCACCAGATCTCAACCCACTTGAATGAACTCCTATGGGAGATTTCTGACTGACATGATAGACAGTGCCATCCAGCACCATCATCAAAACACCAAATGAGGGAATATCTTTTGGAAGAATGGTGTTCATCTCCCCAGTGGAGTTCACAGACTTGTAGATTTGATGCCAAGCAAGCATTAAAGCTGCTCTGGCAGAACATGGTGGCACTACACCTTAGTATGACACTTTATGTTGTTTTTTTCCTTTGGTTTGTCACCCATCTCCATATTTAATTAAGTCAAGTTTTTTTTTTTTTATGTTTTTTAAAAGCTGAAAGATTTTAGACAGATTGTAGTGTTTGTGGAAACTGGTACCAAATATTTGGTCCTGTAACTTTAAGGGAAGATTTACTGCTCATACAGAAGTTGTTACCTGTGCATGTTTTGTAGTTATGAAAGTAAGAGTTTAGCATGAACTAATTTTCAAAGGAAACAGGTTTAATAAATAACTTAAATTTCACCTTCATCAATGTGCCATTTACCTAGTATACATATACCTCACTTACACCTGGTATTAACATGCTACCTGTATCTGGATAAGGAAAAAGATATGTAAATGCCAGATATAATAATTATAATAATAATAACTGTTTTCAAATACAGATTTATCTTTATAACCTTGCCCCAAAACATAATGGGACCAGAGTTTGATTTTTGTGATCAAAGTTGAATTCATGACTGTGGAAATTGTTGGTTCTGACAGGGTCACTGTTTCAAAGCTTAATTTTGTTTGTTAAAAAAAAACCATAAGATTGTGAGGACACTGCTTTCTGCAGACACAGCATGTGTTCTCCTCTACCCCCAGTACGCAGTACAGGCAGTAAGTCAGCCACAACAATTACTAGGTTTTCATCAAAACAGTATCTTTGGCCCTCTGGAGTTCTCTTAAGTTTTGGCCAAGGTCTGTCCAGTCAGTTCATTCCTCCTCTTGGATGGTTGATAATATATATGGGCCCTATTTAGAACAATGAACAAAACACAATAAAGACAGGTGGAAACAAATCAGCGTCTTGCCCTCAGATTGTTTTGATTATCATCTACCTGTTCAACAGACGCAGAGCAGGTTATATGTCTCACAGCCTCTTTATCTACCAATCACGATGTCCACAAATGGGGACCTCCTCTGCTGAGTCAAAATGGAGGGAAGACCATCCGCACAGAAAGCGGTGTCTCCAATACGGAACAGGGCTTTGCAGCACAAAGCCAGACAGAGTTATTCATGACATGAGCCGGGCTGGAAAGTAGGCCACCCAAAAGAACAAGAGACATCCAGGTAGTTGAGAGGAGACTGCAAATCCTCTGGATCCATTATTGAAGGCATTCTCTAATGGGGCAGAGAGCATCCTAATTGTCACTTACTGAATCAAGTCCTTATCACTGTGTGCATTTATAGTGCTCAACCATACCCAACTAAATTGCCTTTGCAGTAAGTATATCCCTGGTGGGTATAATTATGAAAATTACCCTCAACAGCCTTTTGTCTAAATGGAAGACATGTCATTTGTTGTGGCTGGATGTTGGCATTTGACTTGTCAATGAGATGTAAAATTCAAAATCAACCATTTGATTCCTGATGAGGATGTTAATAAATCATTACTGCGGCTATAAATAGAGAGTTGCCAAGCGGTTGTGAAAATGACTTCATGTATTTATTTATGTTAAAGCAACAGGAATTAATTATGAATGTTCTGTGACAAGCTAAACATTCGAGTGGTGGGTGAGAGGGGGTAGGAATTTGGGTCAAGCTCATAGAGAGGCACAAAGAAAAACCCTGTCTCGGTGATTACAGACAGTAAGAAAAAGGATTTGGTTTGTGTGTGTTTGTGTGCATGCGTAGCTGCATTAGAGGGAGTAAAAGCCCACATACCTACACGTTTGTGTGTGTGTGTGTGTGTGTGTGTGTGTGTGTGTGTGTGTGGTGTGTTTGCTTGTGTGAGTGATTAGTATGAGCAAGCACCTAATGCTCATTGTGCGCCTGCTCTCCTGCATGGTCAATAAATCAGTTCTGATAGGGTCAGCATTGCAGCGTCTAAGGTATCAGAATCTCATTAAAAGCTTATTCCAGTCCTGTGTAGTTGCTCGCACCAAACTCTGTAGTGTTGCTATGGATACCAGACAGGTTACCAACTACCAAACACGGAAACACAGCACTGGGCGGAGATTCTCTGGTGATTATATTTGACGCCATGTCTACTCCTCGCAATGCTTTGATCACTTGGCCCAATATCTAATCATAACGGCTGCAAATTCAGAAGGCACAGCAACATTTCTGTTCTCACCCAGCTTCGAGTGACACAGGACAGAGTGCACTGAGAGCATTGTGATATTCATACAGTTATTAATGCATGGCGCACCAGCCAGATCACTGCCTCTGATGCTGCTCCACAGAGAAACAGGAGGCGATGGAGGGAGAAAGAAGCAGTTGAGTGTATTGGCATGTTGATGATATCAGGCATCTGAATGATTGGTGGAGATTGGAAGACAAAGGCATGACTGGCATGTAAATGAGTCCATCTTGTATGAGAGAAATTACCATTAGTCGTGCTATTTACCAGGAAAAACTGTATGCAAATGGTGACATTTCTCCCTCTCAGTGAAGCGCTGAGCATTTCGCTGCTCTGCAGATACTACCCTGTGGTGGCTAATGTGTTTACAGTTGTAACCTCTCCCCATCCACATTACCAGTGGCTGACTGGAAGGCAGCATATAAGTGACGCTTTCAAGTGCTGTAGATTAGTGAGGATGCCTTGGTGATGTGCTCTTGAAACAATAATGCCCCCTCTTGAAGTGATTCTTTCTCCTCCAAGACCCTTAAATGAAACAAGAGGCTCTTGCCTTTTTGCTGAATTACTGACTTCACTTCCTCTTAGTGAAATCACTACCTTTTAATGAGGTCACCATATAAAATTCATGTTCACCTGAATAATACCGGGATCTGGGTTATGTAAGTTCACAATTACAATTTGACAATGTGAAAGGTGTTATGTAACGTCAGAAAAAAGAATGTCATAGAAAGAGAAAGTGGCGGTGTAAGTCTCACATGAATGGCAGCCTTATGAATGATCTTACCACTTAACGCAGTGAGAGCCTTTCATGGGCTGCACTCCACTGTATTTAGAGCAGCAGAGAAACAAATGCAGACCCGCTGTATAATGCAGATACAGTGTTCTTAGTCCATACTTAGTCTGTTGTTGTATTTTACATTAACATGGGCGCAGATAGAGGGACTGTTAGAGGAGGAATAAGCAGCTGAGAGGCTGTAGATTGGTCTGATGAACGTTTGAGTGGTGAGATGCAACATCCGGTGGGAAGGGAGAGAAGAGGTGACTGCAACATGTCACAGTCATCGTCTGCCAATCTAGTCGAGGGTCTGAATGGATGGACTCGTAGAAAAACGGCCACGTGAGGACATTTTGATAAAGACATGGTGATGCTTCTGCTATTGTCATTAATACGCTTGAACCATCTTCGACTTGAGTAAGTAGCTGCAGGTCAGGCTTTAATAAATGCTTCTGGATTATGTTATCGTGCGCATGGCTGCTCCTTTTGCCACAGCAACACGCAGCAAATATGCAGACCACCTATATACTGTATCTGATAATAATGTTAGATCATCAAAACAAGAATTTTATCACTGAATTAAATTGTCAGTTCTTATCAGGAAGTTTTGTACTACACTAGTATATCAAACAACATCCCCTAATGATGTGGCTCCTTGTGTCAGATTTTTCTTCACTCTGAGAATGAATGAAGAAAGGACAACGACCAATGAACTTTTTTTTGCTGGATGCTCATATCTTGTTATCAGGCAATGGTTATTATTAGGTTTTGCCTCATCACTGTGCTCAGCAGTGTAACTGTTCTGTAATTGGCCACAGATGTTTAACCATCATAGCTGCCTTGTCCCTCATTTTTCTTGATAAGGGTTTAAATGCTACTCCTGAATTATTTGTCTGCCTTATAGTCAAATCAAAGTCCATACCACAAACAAAGGAACTGTCCATTTATGTGAAGGTTTTCTGCTCTGTATTAAAATCACTTTTTATCTCTCTGTGTCTTCTTCCAGCTGTACATTCAGACAACCACCCTGACCATCTCCATGAACCTCAGTGCCTCAGTAGCACTGGGCATGCTCTACATGCCCAAGGTGTACATCATTATCTTCCACCCTGAGCTGAACGTACAGAAGAGGAAGCGTAGCTTCAAGGCCGTGGTCACAGCTGCCACAATGTCATCACGTCTGTCCCAGAAGCCCAATGAAAGGCCCAATGGAGAGGCTAAGACTGAGCTATGTGAGAACCCTGCTGCTGACCCCATGAGTAAGTGTCCCAGTGAGACAATCACAAAGCCTCAGAGCCCCATGCATATGCACCATGAACCATGCTCATTCAAGTTTATATGAGATCAAAAGGCTTAAAAGATGACTTCTAGTCAAAATGAATTTAGATTTAAATATAGAATAAAGTATTTTCTGTATTATCATCCATTATCTATTTATACACCAGATTACCCTTATGGAAGTATACTTATAACAATAACACTTATATCTGCTTACAACTACACTGTAGCATGTTATAAACCATTTATTAGATTGGTATACACATGTATACATATATTTATATACTGTGTGTGTGTGTGTGTGTGTGTACTTTACTGATTCTATTTACTATTTTAAAACTGAATGCAATAGTTCAATAGTTAGTCATTTATAATAAAGAACACCATATTAATGCTTTTATACATTTGGTCACACATAAGTTAGCTCTAATTGTGGTAATATTTATGAAAGCTAGCATCACACACACACATGAGTTTCATATCAAGTATTTGTGTCTTACAGCAGGTGCAGTCACTGTCTGGTTTGTTTTCAATGAGTTATAGAATAAAGCTTATGGAGATTAGTTCATGATATAGACCACAAAGACCGAGAGTTCAGATCGCTCTCTCTCTATATATATATATATATATACGTATATATCTGCAGAGTGGAGCTTTCAATTGGTTTTAAATCTTTATTTTCCTAGAAGAGCGAGTGAGATGTCTCTATTCTTTCTCGTATCTTTCACATATTTCCTTTCATCACCAGAAAGTCTCATTCCAGCAATTTAATTGGGTGGCTACTGGATAAAAAGTATGTATAATGCCCTATAGAATGGACCCAGCTATCTTGTTTCCCGATAAATGCCTAGACCTTTAGCCCAAGTGCACGGCAGAGAGCATGAGTGAAGATGGGGAACTGCTCTGTGAAGAGATTTGAAGAAGCGAAGCTTTGTCGCCGGGAATGGAGGGAGATAATCTGTCTCTGTAGCTGTGTGTTACTCATACCACCCTTCATCTGAAACAGTAAGCATGATCCTGTTAGCAAAGATAATACTGGGTATTAGTACATGAGGGGGAAGCCTACATTCCTCCATAGTTAGGTGATGTAGTGTTTGTTTTTAGGTGAGCAACACCGACACTAAAAATGGTTTTAGAGAGGAAAAAGCGTAAATGCTTGATTTTAGACCAGTGTTGCTATGGAGTCAGGATGAAGACGGAGTTGATTGACAGCTCATGCAAATCACACATCAGAGGCTCCAAAGGCTTCCTCTCCCGCAACGCTTCTAATCACATAGAGTGATCATGGCACCCACAGGTGCGCCAGCCCCTCAACCCCTCTTTGAATTCTGCCTATGAGATGACAGATTTTCCTGGGAATTTCTCCAAACACCCAACAGTTGTCACGCTCATCTGTCATGAGCCGAATGAGCTTGTGTATGTGTGTATGCGTACGATCGTGAGAGTTCATCTGTGCATGCGGTTTTCAATGTGTGTATCAGTGTGTGACTGAGTGTGAGAGTTACGCACAGAGTTAAGTCAGAGAGATGATGCAAGTGTATCAGGGGATCGGGAACGCATCCTTGCCAGTCACACATGTGGCTCATCGCGCACATACATATTCTGCATATTGGGTGAAACCTTAACATCTGTCGCAGCAGCACATCAAACATCCCCAAGCAGGGCATGCGGTCTCTGGGAGGCCCTCCCAAAAGTGCACCGTGTCATCTGTTCTGTGTGTCTTTCACCTTCTGTCTCCCCTACATGAATGTCTTCTCGCCTCGTCTCTCTTCCCTACACACTCTCTCCTGCTCTTGCCCTTCTTTTTTAGCGACAGTGGAAGTGACATTTATTAATGGCAAATTTATGTGCATGACCGCCCCGAAACCTGAACTGTGCCTCAACCATCCCTGGAGACTGTCCGTCAATTTCTGTAACCATCAGAGCGCCAAATACCTCCCTTTCAGGGCCCATCAGCTCTGTATGAGATGACTTGGAGTGATTTATAGGATTAAGAGCATTAACAGCTCCGCAGATTTCCATTGGTATTGATACAGTGTAATATCTTCATGATTGCACCTCTCAGACGGGAGGATTCACCCTGTAATTCAGAGATAGTGAAACGATTCACTGTCCGGTATATTTTTTCCAGATATAAATGAACCAAAACAGGCGGGTGTGGATGCATTCATGCTTTTCAGATGGAATTCATTTCATTAACAGTGAATACTGTGGTAGGAAAACACAGCCTAACAAACAAGAAAAGTTAAGGGATGAGATGAATATAATCAGCTATCAATATTAAAAATTTAAATGATCACATAGGTAGATGTGTTCATCTCAGAGAAGTAGACACACACACACACACACACAGACAAGCAGAAGTTTCTCCAAAATGATTGCTCATTCTGAAGACTGTTTATGGTTACCAGAAAGACTCTGTTGTACATTTACTAATGTTTTATTCATCATACTTGCTGGCCAAGACTACAAAATGCTGCTGTAAAGAAATGGTGCGACTTTAATTGCATAGCCCATGGGAGTTGGTCGGCATAGCAACATTAAAGCAGCAGAATGGGTATTTATAGCAAAGTCTGTGATGAAGAAAATGTATATTGACCTTCTCCACCATACAGACAGTACAAAGTGTGTATAGATATACACATCCTTGTGCTTTTCTATTGGACTACATAGACATTTTTTTTATCCCAGTCTTAACCACAACACCACACCCTGCCGTAATCCAGAGACTAACCTCAACTCAAGACTCAATTCCTGCCTGAAAAAAAAAAAAGCCTTTTAAAGAAGTCATGATAAGCCAGAATGACCTGAGTTCACAAAAAACGCCTTCACTCTGAAGGTTTGGAACTCAAATTGGTTCTCATAACGATAGATACACAGTACGAGAGAACACACAAACACACACAGCACCTAGGCACTCAGCCACATTCAGATATGTTTCCATGGCAATCCAGACTGGGATCACATTGCGTGCCGTAGCATTTGTTCGGTGCCCACTTGTGTGGTGTTTGTGTTTTTTATCACTAGTTCACATCTGAAAATAGAATCTAAGGCTTCACATCGGGGCATTGGGAGTCGAAATGATACACTGGCTCAGAAAATGTAGCTACTGATTGCACACAGCTGATGATAAGAATGCACGGCACAGTAGGACGAGTTTCCCAAAGCGGTGTGTTCATATGCCTCTGCTTACCCATTTTGGAGATGCATTTTTTTTTTCTTCTTTTATTTTCTTTATCAAAGTTGATCTTGATTCTTTTTTCTTTATTTTTTTACTCTGTTCTCAGGTCAAGCAACCAAGAAAACATATGTGAGTTACAACAACCTCAGGATCTGATCTGCTTGAAAATGAATGCTGTTTGTCCTTTATCTGTGATTGAAAAAGGGGAAGGGAGCAATAGCGGAACAGAGAAAGACAGACAGAGACAGGAGAGCAAGCGCAGGCATCCCAGCATCACCTGCAGTACCTATGCACTCCAGGACTGTGTGGATAGCATCCAACCTTCATCCAGACATGATACATGTGTCCTGACAGAAACTAGCACAGCTGTAGGCCAGTGTGGTTGGGCCGCCAGAACCAAACTGTAGGTTTTACGCTTGTGTCGTGGCCCCCCTTCGCTCTCTGACAGAGAACAACTTGCCTGCTAAAAGGGGGGTCACTGCGAAAGAAGACAGCCGCAAAAAAGAAAAGGGACAATGGATCTGCTTTCAAGATGTTTTCTTTTGAAATGTCATTAAAGCCATATTCTCTTGGGGTTCCCATTATCTGATTTCTGTTTTGTATTGTTTATAAGTGATTTTATTCTGTGCCTCTTTTTTCTTGAAGTTTAATTTAATGACCTTGAACAGCAAGCTCTGCCACATACAGTATTTTGTTTTACCAAAATCAACTCAAATCAGTCCCAGATGATTATTATGTTAGAGTGATGGGCATTGTAAGTATATTTTCTTTGTAAATATTTGAGAGTATTTTCATGTTTGGAGTACAAAAATAGATATCCAGTCTTTGTTCAATTGGATTTGGATGGTAATGAAAAGCACCACAAAGTGTTCACTTTGCATGTGCCAATGTATGTCTGTTATATTTGATGTAAACAAAAAAAAAAGAAAAAAAGAGAGAAATAAATTCTGAAAATGATAATGAGCTTCGGCATCCTCCTGCGGTTTGTTTTCTTTACCAGGACTAAGCTTCATTAAATGACAGAATATGGCTTTAATCTGTTGTTGAATTGACCCCCCTCACCCCCCACTTCCCCTCTCCCCCCGACCCCCGTATCTGCAAGCATGTTTGTTTTACATAGTTTCGTACTGGGTACATTATGCCTAATTATGGTGTGGGAAACATTAATATCAGAGCAATCATGCAAGTATGTTGTGATATCTGCTATATAATGAACATGTAATAAAATCATTTTGTTATCTTTTATACAATTAAACCCAACAGCATATCATAGTTATTTCTGTGCATGTCGCATGTGTGAGTCTGTTTGTACGAGTGTTTGTGTGTCATAGCATGAGAGAGTGCGGGGTGTTTAACTTACGTATGAATAAGTACAATTAATCACCGAGTTGTTTATGGATTTCTGTAAACTGATGGAAATGTCACGTGCTCGTTTACTGTCTCACTCCATGACGAGGCACATTAGCAGGCTCGCTGAGCGGTGCTGTCATGCAGAGATGAGACCGTGCGAGAGGAGAGGAGAGGATGTCCACTCGCTCACTCCTTCACTCACCCTTTGCTCTCTCTGTCTCATCCGTTGTTCCTCTTTCTCGCCGCTGCTCCTTCCAAAGTCTGGCCACCAATCCCCTCCACGAATAATATAACATGTCAGATCAATTTGTCCTGCTGATGACCAAGCCTTTACAAGCTAACCATTCTTTATTCTTGTGCCTGCCTGCAAGCATAATGTTCCTATTTTCAATATTGATTATTATATAAAAACATGAATAGGCCACGCATGAAAGACTTCTGTTTCTGCACCCTTTAAGCGTCTCCCTCTTGGCTGGTACATGGGCAAGTGATATATGACCAAGAGCTGCTGATTTCTCTTTTCTGTGTGCGTGTGCGTGTGTGTGTGCGTGTGCGTGCGTGAGAGAGACATCCTTACCAACACAGGTTTTGTGTTGTTTCTCTTTCCATTTGTCTGGCATCTCTCTCAGCTCCTGTGGGACCAGATGGTCTTTACTTCTCATACGCACAGTCTGTCATTTTCTGTTGCACACAGCCAAGAAAAATCCCACTTATGTCCAATTAAGACTAGCCTCTACCCCACCAAATTAATTGCCTGTGTCAGTGTCTGTGTGCAAGTAATCAGTAGGGGCTGAACAGAGTTTAGATTTGCAGCTCAGCAAAAAAGAGAAGAAACATTAAACAAGCAATAGCATTCTGGCTTTTGATATATAAAGCAAAAAAAAACTTAGAGATCTTTAAAACTAAGCATGGCTTGTTCAGGAATGTTTTTTACCTGCCTAGTGTGAGGTATGGTTTACTCCAGCTCCTAACTCTTAAGGCTCCTGTGTAAGGAGCCCACCTGCTCAGTATACACCTGTTTTGTAGGCAGCAGTTTCCTGGGAGAATCAAGTGGGGGAAACATCAAAGAGGAGGAAACTAATCATGGTGGACTGAGAGCAAGGCACACTCCACCAGGACTTAAATGTTTCAAACTCCAAGGACTGTCAGTCGCAGATTATTACGCGTGGGACATTTGAAGCTGAACAATAGATTTTAAAAATGTACATGGTGCACACTTGCCAAAAAGTTCTGACTCTTAAGAGCTGTCTAGTTACAAAGTTGTCAAAACTGTCCTTGTAAGAATTACAAGTCTGCGTGACCCAATTTGGATGACAAGGTGACACCGCTGCTCTGTGAAATGTACATTTCATGTGACATGTAGAAGTCCCAGCATCAAAGGCTCAGGCTCTCTTCTATCTAAGTTTTTATGTCACTTTGGTCCAGCTCCGCCTTTGAGGAAAGCCTTCTTTATCTTGTCAGAACTCCTGATGCACTCTTTCACAGACAATTTACTGATGCTGAGTCTAGATTAGCTCTGTTTCATGGCTCCTGGGCCCTGGGCTCTCCTATCTCTCCATAAATGTCCAATTATCCAAGTCCAGCCGGAGTGAAACCTTATCTGTTTCCCGTCAGTGACCAACTGAAGCCTGATATAACACAGGGTGGATAAAGACACTCTTCACTTTTCTTATTTTTTTTCCCCGCTGCATCTTGTTCTCAAAACCTCCTTATGATGCCTTTTGTTTACCAGATTCTTTTGCTTCCTCTGTATTCCCTCTGTTACTGTTACCAGCACATAGAGACGCTAAGATTTTATAATTAGTGGTACAGTAAGATAGCCAGTGGTTAGACATGAATCATAAAATCCACATCTTCTCATAGGCACTAATTACCACCTGGAGGAAGATCACACGTAAATTTAGTGAAGAGTCTCTACAGCTGAAACGCTGTTTGTTTTTCTATGAGCGATCTCAGAAAAAGATACAGTCCCTACTTTTCTGAGTGAATAAATTGGTTTGGGGTCACTAGGTGCCATTTCTTATCTGTGGCTCCACAGAGCTACTCCTTGCCCTGCTTAGGCTGCACTCTGTGTGTGTGTGTGTGTGTGTGTGTGTGTGTGTGTGTGTGTGTGTGTGTGTGTGTGTGTGTGTGTGTGTGTCACAGCGTTATTGCATTTTTAATCAGCGGAAGAGACCAGGCATCATTCTCATCACATTAGTGTCTCCTGGTATTTATTCCTCTCTCTCTCTCCCTCTCCCTCTCTCACCACTTTTACTCCTGGGGGGAGGTGGGTGGGTGGAGAGAATACATTTGAAATTTGCTCACTTGACAGTCGTTAGAGATATGGATTCTGACAGTACACAATTAGCTCAGTCACCTCCTTTATCTTCACTCATCTTTGGCTGGGGGATTTAGTACGTCTTGCCTCTACTGTAATGATGGTTATACCTCTCTCGCGGTCCCCTCCCCGTCTTCCCCTCCCATCTCTTCGATATCCAAACTTCTAATTCCCCAGTAATGATTATTTGAAAATTACATATCTGACTTCATGGATTTAATTGACTGTTGTGTTATTAAGACGGCTGAGTGAGACGAATGCTCTTCAGGATTCGCAGCTGAGTAGGTGCACTAATCTGCCACTTTTCCCCAATTTCCCCTGTCAGAAAAATGCACTCATGGAGAAAAGAAATACAGAGTGCTGGCATACATCTCGAGAATATGTTGCATATTTGTTATGCTTTGGCTGAGTGCAAGATGTAACTCACTTTTCGAAGCTTGTATGAAATAAAGTAGCACATTTTTAACATTGAATCGCAGCTCAGGTTCACGGCACAAACAAAAGCCAGCTGCGTTTAAACCAGGGCGGATCATGTGTAGCTTAAACAGGAGTTGACAGAGATAAGTGCTGGCTGGCTGTGAAATTTAACTAGAGAGGTAAGCCCTTGATTTCAAGGAGCATGGAATAAACAATGCATTTCCACATCCCACACAGATCACTGTTATTTCAAAGAAAAGTAAATGCCTAAGAGAAGCAAAACACTGAAATGGAAATGAATAGTTGGGGAAGAGTGATGGAAATCCACATCAAACAAAGATGAAATGAAATTGAAAACCCAAAAGGTACAGAGAATAAATCACACACCACACTTCTTCGTTTGCTTGTCTGGGAGTAGATTAGCAGAAACAGGTGTCTCGGGTTATGCATTTACTTACTGATCCTAATTCAGGCTCATAAATCCTTCACATGAGTCCACCTTTAAAAGCTTAAAAGCTATGAGTTTTGCTTTGGGCATTGTGCAGGAAGTGTACAGTCAAATGATTATAAATCAATTCAAAGCGTGAATTATAGTCTTCCCTCGCAAACTACATCGCAGAATATTGTGTGCCTCATTTTTCAGTTGGCGGTGGAGTGTGGAGCACTCTCCATTTGATTAAACTCTACCCAAAGGCTGCATCAATTATGTATCTTCACAATGGAGTTAATGGACTGCAATAACAGTTGAAGATGACTTGACTAAATTTCCACATGACATGACAAGAAAAATCTCACTTCAGTAATGTAACCCTCCTGAACAGCTTGTCTGAAATGATAAAAGATCAGGTCTGCTTCTAGCTTATTAAATAAAATCACATTTTCTTTTGTTAATTCCACTGTAATCGGTAAAACATTATGCCCTCTGACAGATCTATCTCCACCAGGACTTTAATATGTAGTACACACCAACCTTGTGTGCACATACACTCTCTGCCATGCACGTAAACGTACCTGTGTGGGATTGTGTGTACACTGAATGCGTATGTGCGTGAATGTCTCCGCTCAGCTTGCAACCCATCTACCTTGTGATCCAGCTTCTATAATTCTGGTCTCTGGGGTTTCAATCCCATGAGTGGACCCTCACAGAGAACAGAAGGGGCCCGCAAAGCCCCGGCTACACAGTCACTGACCCATCTGGCCATCAGGCCAGCAGGGAGCATGGAGGACGCAAAGACCAAAGCTCTGCACAAACATCCTATGCTAATATGAGACTGGCAGATCACAAGATGCCTGCAAAAAGGTAGAAATGGTGTACAGCAATCTCATACTGAGCAACACTCATGTTTTATTTTGAGATGTTGTGTGTTGTCTGACCTGCAAGTAATGACAGAGGGAAAAGAGCTTCCACGCACACCACAAAGTGCTGTATGATGCATGAAGTGACAGTGATCCTGCTGCTGCGTTGTGTATAATTTAGAGCAAAAAGAAAAAAAAAAACTACATGTTGATTCAGCAGTGATCTTTGCATGTCAGGTAGAGGTTGGTTCAACATGACATTACAGAGCTGGGGGATCTAACCTGACCTCGGAACTGCTGTTTCTTCTCGACTCTCTAATGCACAGCCATGTAAATGTTTCTAATAACCTCTCACATGACAAGTGTCTTCTGCTGCTGCCCTCGGCCCCTGCAGCAAGTCTCAGCTTCAAATGCTACTCACACCATTAACGCCAGTGCGAGCAGCCAGTACAAGACAGTATCTGTCATGTCTTTTCTACTAGTTGGTTATGAACACCACCCCTACACACATATACACACACACACCCAACCACCCATCCACCCCACCACCCCACCACCAAACCTCTTAGCTTTGTCACGCCTCTGAAAATCCACAGCATACACGCAAATGGGTTAAGACAAAGATTTCCATCCCTGCTCTGGAATGGATCCAATTTATGAGATAAGAAGGAAAATGCAATTAGTCTACACTTTCTAAATCTGTGACTGAATTATGGAGTCTCACAGCTGTTCCAACTTATCTCACTTTCTAATTATGAGTGTGTGACTTAAGAGAGGGCCGACACATTTATTATCAACGGGAATTAACGGAGGATCACTTCTTTGCTGATGCACTCTTTCATTAAAAGCAAACATCAGTGATTCCTTCATTGAATCACGTGTAGGTTTTGGATTTAAACAAACTGAAATATCTTACAATAGGATCTTGTAGCCTGTACATGCAGTATCTGATAAATGTTAACTGCGATTTTGTATTTTGCTTACCACCAGCTTAAGGCTACTTGTTCTTTGTCTACAAAAGACATGATGATCTCATGTAAAGGTTATTAATCAGCACCTTTACCATGGTGTGATGCTACTGCCATCTACTGATAGAGCAGTGATCTCTGATTTTCTCTCTGTTCTCCCTGATGTGCTTCAGAGACATGCTTTCATGACCCTGTCCCAAAATGTAAGATCTGTTCAGCCACTACCGACAAGACAACAGAATGTATTTCTGAATTATGGAGGCAGATTTGTTTCAATATTATTTGTGTGCACAGATTGACAATCCAGGCATAAATGTGTAATCTGTAAATATAGAAATACCTACCACAAATACAAAAAATAAATTTGCAAATTAACAAGTATTCTTGCTAATTTAAAACAAATTTGCAACTACACAAACAAATTCCACAAATGAGAAAATGATCTGCGAATACATTACAAATAAATGAAAAACATTGTGAATATCTTCTGAACATTTACAAATTTCAAACAAACATTTGAGAATCAATTTTCTATTTGTGAAGGGAAAAAGCATTTGACTGCAGACCCCACCACAGCTATAGCTATACTATGATTTTTTATACCTTACTATAGTGTGATGTTTTGGTGCCTTACTATACTATGAGTTTTTTTTTCTTTCGATTCTATTACATTTATATACCTTATTAGACTATCACTTTTTATGCCTTACCATACTGTGACATTTTTATGCTTGACTATACTAAAACTTTTGTGTATGCCTTACTATAGCGCTACTTGTTGTTCCTTACTAAACTACGGCTTTTTATTCCTTGCTATACTATATGACCTTTTATGCCTGACTATATTATAACTTTATGGCTTACTATACTATGACACGTTTATGCCTTACTGTCCTATAACATTTTATGCCTTATTATACTATGACGTTATTATGCCTTATTATACTTTGGCATTTTTTATGACATTTGATACCTTACTATACTCTGAAATTTTTATGCCTTACATTACTATGATGTTTTTTGACGTTTTTATGCCTTACTATACTATGATGTTTTTATGCCTTACTATACTATGATGTTTTTATGCCTAACTATGCTATGATGTTTTTAGATGTTTTTATGCCTCACTATACTATGCTGTTTTTTGACATTTTTAAGTCATATTATATTATGATTTTTTTTTTACTTTTTTGATTTACTATACTATGATGTTTTTATAACATTATATGCCTCACTATAATATGACGTTTTTATGCCTTAGTATACTATGATGTTTTTTGACTTTTTTAAGTCGTATTATATTATGATTTTTTTTTTACTTTTTTATCTATTACTATACTATGACAATTTATGCCTATACTATACTATGACACTATACTGTGTCATTTTTGGACATTTCTATGCCTTACTATACTATGATGTTTTAAGACGTTTTTTGACATTTTTATTCCTTACTATGCTATGTTTTTATGCCATTCTATACACAATGTCGTTTTTCCACATTTTTATGCCTCACTATACTATGACTTTTTTTTACTTTTTTATGCCATACTATACTATGACATTTTTTGACTTTTTTAAATTTTACTATACTATGACAATTTATGATACTGTACTGTGTTGTTTTTTGACATTTTTATGCCTTACTATACTATGCTGTTTGTTTTACATTTTTAAGTCATATTATATCATGATATTTTATTACTTTTTTATCTTTTATTATACTATGACAATTATGCCATACTATACTATGTCGTTTTTGACATTTTTATGCCTTACTATCCTATGAAATTTTTAAGTCATACTATACTATGACGTTTTAAGATGTTTTTTTACATTTTTATGCCGATAACGTTTTTGTGCCTTACTATACTATAACGTTTTTTGGTGTTTTTATTCCTTACTATACTATGATATATTTTTACGTTTTTATCCCTTACTATACTATGACATTTTTTGGCATTTTTATTCCTTACTATACAATGATATTTTTTTACGTTTTTATGCCTTACAATACTATGCTGTTTTTTTGACATTTTTAACTCATATTATATTATGATGTTTTATTTACTTTTTTATCTCTTACTATACTATGACAATGTATGCCGTACTATACTGTCGTATTTCGACATTTTAATGCCTTACTATACTATGTAATTTTTTGACGTTTTTATTCCATACTATACTATGCTTTTTTTTGACATTTTTAAGTCATATTATGATGTTTTTTTAACTTTTTTATCTCTTACTATACTATGACAATTTATGCCATACTATACTGTCGTTTTTGGACATTTTTATGCCTTACTATACTTGAAATTTTTTGACGTTTTTATGCCATACTATACACTATGACGTTTTTTGACGTTTTTGTGCCTTACTATACTATGAAGTTTTTTTACTTTTTTATGCTTTACTATACTATGACGTTTTTATGCTTTACTATGCTATGATGTTTCTTAACGTTTTTATGCCATACTGTACACGATGTCGTTTTTCCACATTTTTATGCCTTACTATACTATGACAATTTATAAGATACTATACTATGACGTTTTTTGACGTTTTTGTGCCTTCCTATACAATGACGTTTTTTGACATTTTTATACCGTACTATATGATATCGATTTTTTACAATTTTATGCCTTACTATACTATGACGTTTTTATCCCTTACTATGCTATGACATTTTTTGATTTTTTTTATGCCATACTATACTATGACGTTTTTTGGCGTTTTTGTGCCTTACTATACAATGACATTTGTTGACATTTTTATGCCATACTATACTATATCGTTTTTTTTTTACAATTTTATGCCTTACTATACTATGACGTTTTTATCCCTTACTATACTATGACATTTTTTGATTTTTTTTATGTCATACTATGCTATGACGTTTTTTGACTTTTTTATCTCTTACTATACTTTGAGGTTTTTTGATATTTTTATGACATACTATACTATGCTGTTTTTTAACATTCTCAAGTCATATTATATTATGATGTGTTTTTAGTTTTTTATCTAAATTGTTATGCCTTACTATACTATGAGATTTTTTGACTTTTTTATTCCTTAGTATACTATGTTGTTCTTCGACATTTTTATTCCTTACTATACTATGACATTTTTTTAACTTTATTATGCCATACTATTCTATGACGTTCCGATGACATTTTATGCCTCACTATATACTATGACGTTTTCATGACTTATTATACTATGATGTTTTTACGCCTTGTTATAGTATGATGTTTTTATAACATTATATGCCTTACTATACTACGACATTTTTATTTTATATTTTATGCCTCAATATACTATGAAAATTTCATGACATTATATGCCTTATTATAATTATGATGTCTTCATGACATTTTATGGCTTATAATACTATGACATTTCAATTAAGAAAGACTCATTTGCTTAAAGAACAAACTTTTATTGCAATGTGCAAAACAAACAAACAAAGTAAGATGTGAGAGTCTTTGGCGATTAGACCCCCATCATGATGTCATCACATGATAAGGGGGTTAGGCTGTGCAAAGTATTGTAAACCCCCTTGGGGTCCAGACACTGGTGGTGGTCTTGAAGATAGGAAGATGTGAAGCTGGAAATCTGAATGTGATTAGAGTGATGATGAGCTCGGCCTGACAGGATGTGAAGCCTGAAGTGGAGGATGGTCGCTGAAATGAAAACTGACAAGAGGAGAGAGGAGAACAGATTTTAGAGTTTGACAGGGACAACTTGATTGGCTGGTTGAGATCATGGTGAGATCTGATTGGTTGCTGAGCATCTGAAGTCTGCTGCTTACAAGAAGTGGGGTGAGACAGGGAGAATAGAGATAGTCTTCAAGATTGAATTTACACTAATCTTAATTTTTATGCCTTGTTAGACTATGATGTTTTTGTGCCTTACAATACCATGACTTTTTATGCCATACTATATTATGATAATTTTATGAAATGATATGCGTTTTTTTACATCTTATCATTATCATGCATTACTACTATGGTGTTTTATTTGTTAATGTACTATGATGTTTTTATGCCTTATTATACAATGATATTTATTGACTTTTTTATGCCATACTATACACTCCCGTTTTTTTGGCATTTTTATGCCTTACTATAATATCACTTTTTTTGACATTTTTATGCCTTGCTATACACTGTTGTTTTTTGGAATTTTTATGCCGTACTATACACTGTCGTTTTTTTGGCACTTTTATGACTTAATATACTACCAGGTTTTTATGCCTTATATACTATGATGTGTTTTGACGTTTTTATGCCATACTATACTATGACGTTTTTTGACTTTTTTATGCCATACTATACAATGCCATTTTTTTGGCATTTTTGTGCCTTACTATACTATCACATTTTTACACCTTACTATACTATGACGTTTTTTGACGTTTTCTTGCCATAATATCCCATGACGTTTTTTGACTTTTTTATGCCATACTATACACTGTCGTTTTTTGACATTTTTATGCCTTAGTATACTATGACGTTTTGATGCCTTACTGTACTATCACATTTTTATGCCTTACTATACTATGATGTTTTATGATGTTTTTATGCCATACTATATATTGTCCTTTTTTTGGCATTTTTATGCCTTACTATACTATGACATTTTTGGACGTTTTTATGCCATACTATACTATGATGTTTTAGGATGTTTTTATGCCATACTATACACCTTCCTTTCTTTGGCATTTTTATGCCTTAGTATACTATGACATTTTGATGCCTTACTATACTATCACGTTTTGATGCCTTACTATACTATGACATTTTTTGATATTTTTATGCCATAATATCCCATGAAGTTTTTTGACTTTTTTATGCCATACTATACACTGTAATTTCTTTCGCATTTTTATGCCATACTATACTATGGTGTTTTTTGACTTTTTTATGTCATAATATCCTATGAGGTTTTTTGACTTTTTTATGCCATACTATACACTGTCGTTTTTTGACATTTTTATGCCTTACTATACTATCACGTTTTCATGCCTTACTATACAATCACGTTTTTTGATGTTTTTATGCCATACTATACTATGATGTTTTTTGACATTTTTATGCCATACTATACACTGTTGTTTTTTTAGCATTTTTATGCCATACTATGCATTGTTGTTTTTTGGCATTTTTA
Organism: Seriola dumerili; assembly: GCF_002260705.1. Classification (NCBI taxonomy): domain Eukaryota; kingdom Metazoa; phylum Chordata; class Actinopteri; order Carangiformes; family Carangidae; genus Seriola; species Seriola dumerili. Next base: position 2,871,138 of record NW_019174298.1, on the reverse strand, counting down.
TGCCTTACTATACTATCAAATTTTTATGCCATACTATACACTGTCATTCTTTTGGCATTTTTATGCCTTACTTTACTATCATGTTTTGATGCCTTATTATACTATGATGTTTTATGACGTTTTTATGCCATACTATACACTGTCGTTTTTTGACATCTTTATGCCTTAGTATACTATTACGTTTTGATGCCTTACTGTACTATCACATTTTTATGCCTTACTATACTATGATGTTTTATGACGTTTTTATGCCATACTATATATAGTTCTTTTTTTGGCATTTTCTTGCCTTAGTATACTACCATGTTTTGATGCCTTATATTACTATGACATTTTTGGACGTTTTTATGCCATACTATACTATGATGTTTTTTGATGTTTTCATGCCATAATATCCCACAACGTTTTTTGACGTTTTTATGCTATACTATACTATGACGTTTTTTGCCTTTTTTATTCCACACAATACACTGCTGTTTTTTGGCATTTTTGTGCCTTACTATACTATCACATTTTTATGTATTACTATACTTTGACATTTTTTGATATTTTTATGCCATAATATCCCATGACGTTTTTTGACTTTTGTTTGCCATAATAAACACTGTAATTTTTTTTCGCATTTTTATGCCTTACTATACTATCACGTTTTGATGCCTTACTATACTATGATGTTTTATGACGTTTTTATGCCATACTATACACCTTCCTTTTTTTGGCATTTTCATTCCTTAGTATACTATCACATTTTGATTCCTTACTATACTATCATGTTTTGATGCCTTACTATACTATGATGTTTTTGGACGTTTTTATGCCATACTATACTATGTATTTTTTTTTGGCATTCTTATGCCTTACTATACTATCAAGTTTTTATGCCTCACTATACTATAATGTTTTTGGACGTTTTTATGCCATACTATACCACGTCTTTTTTTGGCATTTTTATGCCTTACTATACTATCACGTTTTTATATCTCACTGTGCTATGATGATGTTTGACTTTTTTATGTCATACAATACACTGCCGTTTTTTGGCATTTTTATGCCTTACTATACTATGGCATTTTTATGCCTTACTATACTATCACATTTTTTGACGTTTTTATGCCATACTAACCTATGACGTTTTTTTTACTTTTTGATGCCTTAATATACTATCACGTTTTGATGCCTTACTATACTATGATGTTTTTGGACGTTTTTATGCTATACTATACACTGTAATTTTTTTCGCATTTTTATGCCTTATTATACTATCACGTTTTGATGCCTTACTATACTATGATGTTTTATGATGTTTTTATGCCATACTATACACCTTCCTTTTTTTGGCATTTTTATGCCTTATTATACTATCAAATTTTGATGCCTTACTTTACTATGATGTTTTATGACGTTTTTATGCCACACAATACTATGATGTTTTTTAACATTTTTATGCCATACTATACACTGTCGTTTTTTGACATTTTTATGCCTTAGTATACTATCACGTTTTGATGCCTTACTATACTATCAAGTTTTTATGCCTTACTATACTATGATGTTTTATGACGTTTTTATGCCGTACTATACAGTCATTTTTTTCGAATTTTTATGCCTCACTATACTATCACGTTTTGATGCCTTACTATACTATCACGTTTTGATGCCTTACTATACTATGATGTTTTTTGACATTTTTATGCCATACTATACACTGTCGTTTTTTGACATTTTTATGCCTCAGTAAACTATCACGTTTTGATGCCTTACTATACTATGATGTTTTTTGACATTTTTATGCCATACTATACACTGTCGTTTTTTGACATTTTTATGCCTCAGTAAACTATCACGTTTTGATGCCTTACGATACTATCACATTTTTATGCCTTAATATACTATGACGTTTTTGACTTTTTTTTGCCATACTAATCTATGACGTTTTTTTGACTTTTTTATGCCATAATATCCCATGACCTTTTTTGACTTTTTTATGCCACACTATACACTGTCGTTTTTTGTCATTTCAATGCCTTCGTATACAATGACGTTTTTTGATGTTTTTATGCCATACTATACACTGTCGTTTTTTGTCATTTCAATGCCTTCCTATACAATGACGTTTTTTGACTTTTTTATGTCATACTATCCTATGACTTTTTTTGACTTTTTTATGCAATATCATACACTGTCGTTTTTTGGCATTTTTATGCCATACTATACACTGTCGTTTTTTGGCATTTTTATGCCTTACTATACAATCACAGTTTTATGCCTTACTATACTATGACATTTTTTGACATTTTCATGCCATGCCATGATGTTTTTTGACTTTTTTATGCCATACTATACAATGTTGTTTTTTGGCATTTTTAGGCCTTGCTTTATCATCACATTTTTATGCCTTACAATACTATGACGTTTTTTGACTTTTTTATGCCATAGTAACCTAAGATGTTTTTTTTTACTTATTTATGCTATACTATCCTATGATGTTTTTTGTCTTTTTTATGCCATACTATACACTGTTGTTTTTTGGCATTTCAATGCCTTCCTATACTATGGCGTTTTTTGACTTTTTTATGTCATACTATCCTATCACGTTTTTATGCCTTACTATACAATCACGTTTTTTGATGTTTTTATGCCATACTATACTATGATGTTTTTTGACGTTTTTATGCCATACTATACAATGTCATTTTTTTAGCATTTTTATGCCTTACTATACTATCGAATTTTTATGCCATACTATACAAGGTCGTTTTTTTGGCATTTTTATGCCTTATTATACTATCACGTTTTTATGCCTTATTATACTATCACGTTTTTTGATGTTTTTATGCCATACTATACTCTGATGTTTTTTGAAGTTTTCATGCCATATATTACACTGTTGTTTTTTTAGCTTTTTTATGCCACACTATACACTGTCGTTTTTTTGGCATTTTTATGCCTTACTATACTATTACGTTTTTATGCCTTACTATACTACGACATTTTTTGACATTTTTATGTCATAATATCCAATGACGTTTTTTGCCTTTTTTATGCCATACTATACACTGTCGTTTTTTGGCATTTTTAGGCCATACTATACACTGTCATTTTTTTGGCATTTTTATGCCTTACTATACTATCATGTTTTTATGCCTTGATATACTATCACGTTTTTTGATGTTTTTATGCCATAATATACACTGTCGTTTTTTGGCATTTTCATGCCTTATGATACTATCACGTTGTTTGACGTTTTATGCCATACTATCCTATGACGTTTTTTGACTTTTTTATGCCATACTATACTATGGCATTTTTTGGCCTTTTTATGCCATACTATACACTGTCATTTTTTGGGCATTTTTATGCCTTACTATACTATCATGTTTTTATGCCTTACTATACTATCATGTTTTTATGCCTTACTATACTATCATGTTTTTATGCCTTACTATACTATCATGTTTTTATGCCTTACTATACTATCATGTTTTTATGCCTTACTATACTATCATGTTTTTATGCCTTACTATACTATCATGTTTTTATGCCTTACTATACTATCATGTTTTTATGCCTTACTATACTATCATGTTTTTATGCCTTACTATACTATCATGTTTTTATGCCTTACTATACTATCATGTTTTTATGCCTTACTATACTATCATGTTTTTATGCCTTACTATACTATCATGTTTTTATGCCTTAATATACTATCCCATATTTTGATGGTTTTATGCCATACTATACACTGTCGTTTTTTTTGGCATTTTTATGCCTTACTATACTATCATTTTTTTATGCCTTAATATACTATCACATATTTTGATGGTTTTATGCCATACTATACACTGTTGTTTTTTGGCATTTTTATGCCTTACTATACACTGTCATTTATTGGAAATTTTATGCCTTAGTATACTATCACGTTTTGATGCCTTACTATACCATCACGTTTTTTGACGTTTTCATGCCATAATATACCATGGCCTTTTTTGACTTTTTTATACCATAGTATACACTGTCGTTTTTTTTTGCATTTTTATGCCTTACTATACTATCATGTTTTGATGCCATACTATACACTGTCATTTTTTGGCATTTTTATGTCTTAATATACTATCACGTTGTTTGACGTTTTATGCCATACTATCCTATGACGTTTTTTGACTTTTTTATGCCATACTATACACTGTTGTTTTTTGGCATTTTTATGCCTTACTATACTATCACATTTTCATGCCTTATTATACTATCATATTTTTATGTCTTACTATACTTTCATGTTTTTTCACTTTTTTATGCCATACTATACTATGGCGTTTTTTGGCATTTTTATGCCATACTATACACTGTCGTTTTTTTGGCATTTTTATGCCTTACTATACTATCATGTTTTTATGCCTTAATATACTATCACGTATTTTGATGTTTTTATGCCATACTATACACTGTTGTTTTTTGGCATTTTTATGCCTTACTATACACTGTCATTTTTTGGAAATTTTATGCCTTACTATACTATCACGTTTTTATGCCTTACTCTACTATGATGTTTTTGAGTTTTTTTGCCATACTATACACTGTTGTTTTTTTGGCATTTTTATGCCTTAGTATACTATCACGTTTTGATGCCTTACTATACCATCACGTTTTTTTGACGTTTTCATGCCATAATATACCATGGCCTTTTTTGACTTTTTTATGCCATAGTATACACTGTCGTTTTTTTTTGCATTTTTATGCCTTACTATACTATCATGTTTTGATGCCATACTATACACTGCCGTTTTTTGGCATTTTTATGCCTTAATATACTATCACGTTGTTTGACGTTTTATGCCATACTATCCTATGACGTTTTTTGACTTTTTTATGCCATACTATACACTGTTGTTTTTTGGCATTTTTATGCCTTACTATACTATCACATTTTCATGCCTTATTATACTATCATATTTTTATGTCTTACTATACTTTCATGTTTTTTCACTTTTTTATGCCATACTATACTATGGCGTTTTTTGGCATTTTTATGCCATACTATACACTGTCGTTTTTTTGGCATTTTTATGCCTTACTATACTATCATGTTTTTATGCCTTAATATACTATCACGTATTTTGATGTTTTTATGCCATACTATACACTGTTGTTTTTTGGCATTTTTATGCCTTACTATACACTGTCATTTTTTGGAAATTTTATGCCTTACTATACTATCACGTTTTTATGCCTTACTCTACTATGATGTTTTTGAGTTTTTTTGCCATACTATACACTGTTGTTTTTTTGGCATTTTTATGCCTTAGTATACTATCACGTTTTGATGCCTTACTATACCATCACGTTTTTTTGACGTTTTCATGCCATAATATACCATGGCCTTTTTTGACTTTTTTATGCCATAGTATACACTGTCGTTTTTTTTTGCATTTTTATGCCTTACTATACTATCATGTTTTGATGCCATACTATACACTGCCGTTTTTTGGCATTTTTATGCCTTAATATACTATCACGTTGTTTGACGTTTTATGCCATACTATCCTATGACGTTTTTTGACTTTTTTATGCCATACTATACACTGTTGTTTTTTGGCATTTTTATGCCTTACTATACTATCACATTTTCATGCCTTATTATACTATCATATTTTTATGTCTTACTATACTTTCATGTTTTTTCACTTTTTTATGCCATACTATACTATGGCGTTTTTTGGCATTTTTATGCCATACTATACACTGTCGTTTTTTTGGCATTTTTATGCCTTACTATACTATCATGTTTTTATGCCTTAATATACTATCACGTATTTTGATGTTTTTATGCCATACTATACACTGTTGTTTTTTGGCATTTTTATGCCTTACTATACACTGTCATTTTTTGGAAATTTTATGCCTTACTATACTATCACGTTTTTATGCCTTACTCTACTATGATGTTTTTGAGTTTTTTTGCCATACTATACACTGTTGTTTTTTTGGCATTTTTATGCCTTAGTATACTATCACGTTTTGATGCCTTACTATACCATCACGTTTTTTTGACGTTTTCATGCCATAATATACCATGGCCTTTTTTGACTTTTTTATGCCATAGTATACACTGTCGTTTTTTTTTGCATTTTTATGCCTTACTATACTATCATGTTTTGATGCCATACTATACACTGCCGTTTTTTGGCATTTTTATGCCTTAATATACTATCACGTTGTTTGACGTTTTATGCCATACTATCCTATGACGTTTTTTGACTTTTTTATGCCATACTATACACTGTTGTTTTTTGGCATTTTTATGCCTTACTATACTATCACATTTTCATGCCTTATTATACTATCATATTTTTATGTCTTACTATACTTTCATGTTTTTTCACTTTTTTATGCCATACTATACTATGGCGTTTTTTGGCATTTTTATGCCATACTATACACTGTCATTTTTTGGAAATTTTATGCCTTACTATACTATCACGTTTTTATGCCTTACTCTACTATGTTTTTGAGTTTTTTATGCCATACTATACACTGTCGTTTTTTTGGCATTTTTATGCCTTAGTATACTATCACGTTTTGATGCCTTACTATACCATCACGTTTTTTGACGTTTTCATGCCATAATATACCATGGCCTTTTTTGACTTTTTTATGCCATAGTATACACTGTCGTTTTTTTTTGCATTTTTATGCCTTACTATACTATCATGTTTTGATGCCATACTATACACTGCCGTTTTTTGGCATTTTTATGCCTTAATATACTATCACGTTGTTTGACGTTTTATGCCATACTATCCTATGACGTTTTTTGACTTTTTTATGCCATACTATACACTGTTGTTTTTTGGCATTTTTATGCCTTACTATACTATCACATTTTAATGCCTTACTATACTATCATATTTTCATGTCTTACTATACTTTCATGTTTTTTCACTTTTTTATGCCATACTATACTATGGCGTTTTTTGGCATTTTTATGCCATACTATACACTGTCGTTTTTTTGGCATTTTTATGCCTTACTATACTTTCATGTTTTTATGCCTTAATATACTATCACGTATTTTTATGTTTTTATGCCATACTATACACTGTCGTTTTTTTGGCATTTTTATGTCTTAGTATACTATCTAGTTTTGATGCCTTACTATACCATCACGTTTTTTTACGTTTTCATGCCATAATATACCATGGCCTTTTTTGACTTTTTTATGCCATAGTATACACTGTCGTTTTTTCGCATTTTTATGCCTTACTATACTTTCATGTTTTAATGCCATACTATACACTGTCATTTTTTGGCATTTTTATGCCATACTATACACTGTCATTTTTTTGGCATTTTTATGCCTTACTATACTATCATGTTTTTATGCCTTGATATACTATCACGTTTTTTGATGTTTTTATGCCATACTATACACTGTTGTTTTTTGGCATTTTTATGTCTTACTATACAGTGTCATTTTTTGGAAATTTTATGCCTTACTATACTATCACGTTTTTATGCCTTACTATACTATCATGTTTTTTGACTTTTTCATGCTATACTATACACTGTCGTTTTTTTTGGCATTTTTATGCCCTTCTATACTATCACGTTTTTTTGCCTTACTATAATATGATGTTTTTTCACTTTTTTATGCCATCCTATCCTACGACGTTTTTTGATTTTTTTATGCCATACTATACTATCACATTTTTATGCCTTACCATGCTATTACATTTTATTCCTTTACTATGCTATGACATTTTCATGACATTAAATGCCTTACTACACTATTCTTTGTCTTAGTATACTATCAGGTTCTTATGACATTTTATGACGTACTTTACTGACATCTTTTGCCTCACAATAGTATGACGTCTTCATGACTTTTCATGTTTATTTTACTAGACGTTTTTATGACATATTATGCCTCATGAAATATGCAGTTCTCATAAAATGTTATGCTTTACTATACTCTGACATTTTCATGACATTAAATGGCTTATTATACTATGACATTTCAATAAAGAAAGACTCATTTGCTTAATGAACAAATTTTTATTGCAATTTGCAAAACAAACAAACAAAGTAAGCTGTGAGAGTCCTTGGTGATTAGACCCCACCAGTGGTGAGGCTGTGCGAAGTATTGTAGTGCCCCCCGGGGTCCAGACGCTGATGGTGGTCTTGAAGATAGGAAGAGGTGATGATGACCACGGGCTGACTGGATATGTAGACTGGAGTGGAGGAGGGTTGCAGCAACTGCACTGGAATGACAGCTGACAACAGGAGAGAGGAGATTGGTTGCTGAGAATCCGAAATCAGCTGGTCAGAAGAAGTGGGGTGAGAGAGGAAGAATAGAGGTAGTCTTCCTGACTGAACTTACACTAAACTTCATTTTTATGCCTTATTATACTATGACGTTTTTGTGCCTTACTATACCATGACTTTTTATGCCGTACTATATTATGATGTTTTTATATTATATGCCTTTTTTTTTTTTTTTTTTTACATCTTACCATTATCATGCATTACTATTATGATGTTTTATTTGTTACTATACTATGCTGGTTTTTTGACATTTTTAAGTCATATTATATTATGTTTTCTTACTCTTTTTTATCTAAATATACTATGACAATTTATGCCATACTATACTATGACGTTTTTATGCCATAATATACTATGACATTTTTTGACATTTTTCTGCCATACTATACTATGTCGTTTGTTTGACATTTTTAAGCCTTACTATACTATGACATTTTTTTTTACGTTTTTATGCCTTACTATACCATGACAATTTATGAAATTTTTAAGTCATATTATATTATGATGTTTTTTACTTTTTTATCTATTACAATACTATGACAATTTATGCCATACTATACTATGACGTTTTTATGCCTCACTATACTATGACATTTTTTTAAACTTTTTTATGCCTTACCATACTATGACGCTTTTTTAAAATTTTTAAGTCAAATTATATTATGATGTTTTTTACTTTTTCATCTATTACAATACTATGGCAATATATATATACAATGATATTCTTTCACGTTTTTATGCCATACCATGACGTTTTTAGATGTTTTTATGCCTTACTATACTATGATGTTTTTATGTAATACTATCCTACGACCTTTTTCTTTGATTTTTTTATGCCATACTATACACTGTCGTTTTTGGGCATTTTTATGCCTTACTATACTATGACATTTTTATGCCTTATTATACTATCACGTTTTTATGTCTTACTATACTTTCACATTTTTTCACTTTTTTATGCCATACTATACACTGTTGTTTTTGGCATTTCTATGCCATACTATGTCGTTTTTTGACATTTTTAATCCTTACTATACTATGACTTTTTTTTAAACTTTTTTATGCCTTACCATACTATGACGTTTTTTAAAATTTTTAAGTCAAATTATATTATGATGTTTTTTACTTTTTCATCTATTACAATACTATGGCAATATATATATACAATGATATTCTTTCACGTTTTTATGCCATACCATGACGTTTTTAGACGTTTTCATGCCTTACTATACTATGACATTTTTTGACTTTTTTTTAATCTCTAACTATACTATGACAATTTATGCCATACTATACTATGACATTTTTCTGCCATACTATACTATGACGTTTTTTGAAATTTTTAAGTCTTTTTATTTTATGATGTTTTTTACTTTTTCATCTATTACAATACTATGACAGTTTATGCCATGCTATGTTGTATTTATGCCTCACTATACTATGACATTTTTGGAACTTTTTATACCTTACTATAGTGTGATGTTTTTTGACATTTTTAAGCCATGTTATATCAAGATGTCTTTTTACTTTTTTATTTATTACAATACTATGAAAATTTATGCCATACTATACAATGATATTCTTCCATGTTTTTATGCCATACTATGCTGTTTTAGACGTTTTCATGCCTTACTATACTATGACATTTTTTGACTTTTTTTTATCTCTAACTATACTATGACAATTTATGCCATAGTATACTATAACATTTTTTGACATTTTTCTGCCATACTATACTGTTGTTTTTTGACATTTTTAATCCTTATTATACTATGACCTTTTTTTACTTTTTTATGCCTTACTATACTATGACGTTTTTTGAAATTTTTAAGTCTTATTATTTTTTGATGTTTTTTACTTTTTTATGCCTTACTATACTATGACAATTTATGCCATACTATACTATGACGTTTTTATGCCTCACTATACTATGGCATTTTTTGACATTTTTATACCTTACTATACTATGATGTTTTTTGATATTTTTAAGCCATGTTATATTAAGATGTCTTTTTACTTTTTTATTTCTAACTATACTATGACAATTTATGACATTTTTCAGCCATACTATACTATGTCGTTTTTTTGACATTTTTATGCCTTACTATACTATGATGTTTTTTGACATTTTTATACCTTACTATACTATGATGTTTTTTGATATTTTTAAGCCATGTTATATTAAGATGTCTTTTTACTTTTTTATTTCTAACTATACTATGACAATTTATGACATTTTTCAGCCATACTATACTATGTCGTTTTTTTGACATTTTTATGCCTTACTATACTATCACATTTTCATGCCTTATTACACTATCACATTTTTATGTCTTACTATACTTTCATGTTTTTTCACTTTTTTATGCCATACTATACACTGTTGTTTTTTGGCATTTTTATGCCATACTATACTATCATGTTACTATACAATGATTTTTTCACGTTTTTATCTTATCTATACTATGACAATTTATGCCATGCTATACTATGAGGTTTTTAGATGTTTTTATTCCATAATACACTATGACATTATTCTGCCATACTATACTGTCGTTTTTTTGCTATTTTTATGCCTTACTATACAATGATATCCTTTGACGTTTTTAAGCCATATTTTGTTATGAGGTTTCTTTTACCGTTTTATCTCTTACTATACTATGAGAATTTATGCCATACTATACTATGACGTTTTACAACATTTAATATCTTACCTTACTATGACATTTTTACAATATTTTATGCCTTTTTTCATTTTACCATTATCATGCATTACTACTACGATGTTTTTATTTGTTATCATACTATGACGTTTTCATGACATTTTCTGCTTTTCTATTGTATGACGTTTTTATAACATTTTACTTCTTTATAACCATGACGTTTTTTATGACATTTCATGCCTTACTACTATTACGTTTTTATGTGTTAATATACTATGACATTTTCATGACATTTCATGCCTTACAACACTATGATATTTTTTATGACATTTTGTGCCTTCCTAAATTATGACATTTCCATGACATTTTATCCCTTACTATAGTATAACGTTTTTATGACATTATATTCATCATTATACTTTGATGTTTTATGATTTTTCATTCCTTCCTATTGTACTATTGCCTTATTATACTATGACGTTCTTTTATGACATTTTTATGCTTTACTATACTATGACGTTTTTATGACTTATCCTACTACGATTTCTTTATGTTCTACTATACTATGACTTTGTGATGGGGTCGCACAGTGGTGCAGTGATTAGAACTGTTGCCTCAGCCTGAGAAGGTTCTTGGTTCAAACCCTGGGTCTGGGGCCTTTCCATTTGGAGTTTCCATGTTCTCCCTATGGCTAGCATAAAGGGAACTACAAGTAGCACCTCTATTTACATCTTGTATAGTAAATATCCAGTCAAAGATGACATAATAGTAATAATAATAATAATAATACTTTGAGGTGTGATACAGATACTTTTCTGTCTTGATAGAATGTTTTGGAGGGTGGTAGGTATTGTCCAGGATGGCCTGAATCAAAAATTGCATGTGTCTCTCCACAACGATCATAAGTGAGTCACCCAGCCTTTTTGATCAACTTGTCCAGTCTCCTTGTGTTCATGTCTGACATGCTGCTTCCCCAGTAGACCACAACATAAAAAAGGACACTCAAGGCACCTGTGTGAGCTGCCCAGTAAACACACCTGTTCCCGTGCTGCTCTTCAGCCCAGCAAAGTAAAAAAAAAAAATTAGAAAGAAAATGCTGTAATCCAATTTTCATTTGTTCTATGACCATATCAAAATGAAAATTGAAAAACTATTGACAATTCATTTTTAAATACTTAACCTGCTCTACAGTGACAATATTCAAATACAATAAGCAAACAGTGCCCACTGTCCACTGCATTTACATTTATGTCACTACGCTCTTTTGGGGTCAACATGAAAACTAAACTGCAATCCTAAACAGTTGAACAGCTTCTCCCCACTCTGTGTGACATCACTCACTCTAGCTGTGAACATTGTAAAAGTAAAGTTCATGAAGCTTGAACCGTCACTGTGTAAAAACTATGAATAGGGTTTTTATAGAGGTAGATGTCTCTCAATGTTTGTCTCACAAATAGACTGAATGACTCAATGTGAAGAAATTACATCACTGATGTGATGTCTTTACAGGATGGATGGGTATAAAATGTGTTCTATTTACAAAGTATCTTCATCATCATCACAGTGTAAAAAAATCCAGCACCCTGCTTTCAGTCCCAAAGTTCGCAACATGAATGTTTACTGCCACCATAAAATTGCAATACGTAATTTCTTAACAAAACAAATATCAACCCCAACAGCCATACTATCAAAGACCTTAACCAGGTCCTGTTACTTCATATCCTACAACTGTTAACGTAGTGTACGTTACTTGTCGCCGATTATTTTGGGGAAAAAACAACACACAGCAGACTACAGGCTCTTCGTTTGAAAAGCGGAAATGGCGTCATCAACAGATGATTACGCGTTTCCGAATGTGGCTGACTGATTTCGGCTCAGACTGGCGGTAGTTTGTTTCAAAACTCCATGTGAGTAAAATTAAAATCCATTATCTTAGAATTGAGATCCACAAATACTTTTTCGCTTCACAAATATAAAATTGATTCACAAATATCTGTTTGAAAGTTATATTTGTAATGTATGTAATTTTAGGAAGATGTTCACAAATGCGTTTCATTTATTTGTAAATCAATTGAATGTATTCACAGATATTTTTTTATTTGTGGAATTTGTTTGTGTATTTGCAAATCCGTTTTATATTTGGAAGATATTTTTTGAATTTGCAAATTTATTTTTTGTATTCGTGGAAGGTGTTTTATGCTTGCACATGCTTACACAAATGCTTACACATTTACGCACAGATTGTCGATCTGTTCACACAAATAATATTGAAACAAATCTACCACCATACTGAATAGACTCCCTATTCAGTGCTCAGGGCAGCTTTGAAAAGTATTCAGATGAACTCACTTCATTCTTTCACAAGATGGTGCTGTAGTCATTGTCAGTGGGAGGACAAGCTGCAATCTGAGATTAGGTGAGGACTTCATCAGGATGATTATCAGTGCTGCAAATCAATATAAACATACTCACACACATTCAGTGACATTAATTCCCTTGAAAATAACTCTTACTAAACGATAATCATCACATTTGCAGAACAGAAAATGCATGCTCCAAAAGGTGTACTCTCACAGTTCTTCATACAATGATAAAAATTACAAACTAATTAAAAAAAAAAACTGACAGTAGAATTAACAGCACATTTACAGACAACTTAAAATAGTGTTTGTGACACACCAAACTTTAGTGTGACTGCAGTGACAGGCCACATCCATAACCTCTGAGAGCGACCTGCAGATGAGATTTTAGTTAGTATATTTTCAGAAGTCACACTGGAAAAACAAATTATCTTACCTTACGTTAATGGCGGAGAAAGAGACTGTTGATATTTACTGGAGGGGAATGGACCCTTTCCTGAAGCACTGCATTGCAATGTCTTTCTTTTCCCACCATCACAGCTGATTTTCCTACTACTTTTTTTCTGGCAAACACTAGGTAACCAACACAGTTTGGGGACAATACAAAAGAAACTGTCTCTTCTTAAGGAATGATATGAGCAGGAGACATTGGGTGACTTCAACTCTCGGTTTCTGCCATATGTCAAATGTTGTGTAAACCATATTTTCTACTGTATGTGTGTAATAGTCACACAAATGTTACACAGATGCATAATGTTGTGATCACTGCACCAATGAATGTGCAATCATAGAACACAAGTGATCACATCACTGGAGAAAATCTAAGAATAAATGGTTTACCTTGTGGGGTTCACCTTTTTGTCTTTAGTATTGTCCGAGCAATTGGATTAATAAAAGTAAATACACAGCATGTTTTAAACCACCTGTGCACATTTAAATGATAAAACCTACAACAGTGAAATAATTCAAATTTATTTCATTATATATAATAATATTTTGTTGCTCACCATTGAAGTTCACCTCTGATGAAAGATTGAGGCACTGTGTTAATTAAACATGGCTCAGATGATCAGTTCAGATTTTAAGCAGCTTTCTGGCTAGCTACTTAGCAGTTAGCCAAAAAACTAATTTTAGTCAGCTAGCAGGATGCAGAAAGTAGCTAGTGTCCTAAATTGAGAAGTAAAAATGCCCCAGCTCCTCTGTTTAACAATTTTTAAAATAAATAATTTTTTTTGATACTGTGGAACAAGACAAAAGTACCAACACACATTTGCTGAGAAATGTCACATTTTTGTATTTGCTCTTCTTTTAATATTTTTTACATACAAAAAGTAAAACCAGTATGGCTCCTGCATGGTTAATTTTATTCACTCTCTTTTATCTGAGTACGTTTATAACATATAGGTTAAAATCTGTCTGTATAGATGCAGATGCACTGTATGTTAATAGCACATTCTTTGTCTAATATGGTATGTAAATTTTATATAACATTTTTATGGATTGCCTATAATAAAATATGAAATATAGGCTATACATTTGGGTCCCTGACAATTATTCAATTATCCTTCATTATTATGATTTTATTTTTTTATTTTTTTATTGTGCTTTCAGCCTAATGGGAAACAGAGTGCCACATTTCTTGGGCTTTGGGCATCTAATGAGGCCTATTACAGAGTTGTCCATATCATGTGGTACTGCCCACCATCATACCCTCTCTGCTATTTCCACTGCTAAGAAGCAGATCACCTTACCACCTCCTCAAGCACTAGGGCGCATACAAAGACTGATTAGTTTTTCTTTTTTGAATCAAGAAAAAAGTTTGAGTCAATGATACAGTGCAGTGGAAATAATTACCCTCCTGTTTGGAATGAGAGCTTGGACTGGCATGGCTACAGGCCTAATTAGACTTTGTTATGACCCCAGAAATTATAAACATGCTTACAAGACACCGGTTTCTATTAGTGCTCTGCCAGTTTTTGAAACAACAAAATATACAGCAGATGCTGCGTAAAGACCAAATGCGAACATGCAGAAATCTGTGAAGCAATTTCAAACAATTATAAAGCAAAATATAAGTCAGGAAACGGATGAGACTGGTGGGGTGGTTTTGTGCACAGTGCTGCAAAGCAACCACAACAGCAGGTTTTCAAGTGCAGTGCATGACAAACATCAACAACTTAAAGGTCAGTTCTTCCCATAGGTCTTCATGAGGTTATACATTTTTCATCACATACATTAACTTTCATGCCCAATACATTTTTAATGAGTGCAGGGGGGGTTGATGAAGAGAGAGACTGGCAGGGCATAAAATAGCCTCAACTCCACATTTTGATACACTCTCATTACCTCCCACTGGCTGTTACTATCGATTAGCTCAAGTCCATTTGTAGATTCAAACTATTCAGATGATCCATCAAGGAGCGTATTAATAGAAAGCATATCCCTACATACAGAGGATGGACCTTGAGAAAACTACAGTAGGTTGTGCACTTTTACAGAAAGTTGTCACTTTGTTTCCTATGCCACTTGTGTAGTGAGATATTAAAGGGAATTAAATTAAAGGTGGTTTGGTGCATTTTAACAAGGTCCAGTTTGAACAATACTTTAAAATTTCTTTTTCACAATAGGTCAGTGTAAGAAAAAGACAAGTGTTTTTAGTCACAACTGTCCTTGATAATATTGGTGTGCATTACTGTACTTTGTCCCAACCTCAACTCCACAGAGCTGCTATCAGTTGCCTGAATTGCAACATCAGAAGATGTGACTCCTCTAGAACAAACACATACAACTGCATCACAGGCTCAGTGTCAAACAGAGACTGTCAGAAGTGATTATTCCTGCAGTTAATATTGGCTGCTATATCCCTATATAAACCTTTTTTACCTCAAGTAATAAAGGTTTATATAGGGATATTACCTCAACTAATAAAGGTTTATATAGGGATTTACATGGTCAGCAACCTTTCTACAGACACCTGGGAGATGAGGATTGCATTTTGTTTGAATATAAGAATGAAAACATATATGTAATGAATAGTGGGTAAAAGTACTTGCCAAAGTACTTTCCATCTATGTTTTTAGTCTTGCAATTAACATTTTCATTATCAGTTAATCTGTCGATTATTGCATCAATTCATTGATTCATTGTTTGGTAACTAAATATCCAAAAACAATGGAAAATGTTATAATTTCCAAAAGCCCAAGTTCACATCATCCTCAGTCTTGTGTTATCTGACCAACAGCCCAAAACCCAAAGACATTCAATTTACCAACATGTAAGTCAAGGAAAAACAGCAAATTATTGCTTGAAAAATTACTTAAAATGATTACAAAAGTAGTTAAGTTGATCAACTAATAACTTAATCAAGTACTCGTTGAAGCTCTATCAAAATTAATTGTTATTAAAAGAGAGTTATATGTAAGTAGGGTGCCTTGTTGAACAATGTTCTACATCGGTGTTTGAAGACATCTATGTTGCACTTTATTCCAGCTGGAAGTCATTGTTTTGTCATTATTGTAATGTTTGCACTCCACACCATGTAAACATGTCAACAAAGAGCTGAGATCGTGTGTTATTTATGCAACAAGGGGTGAAATGCCCACATCCCTGTTTGTATTCTGTTAAACTCACTAAGTTGTGTTTAATCACACTATCCAGTGTTACTAATATCTCTTATAATTGAGTCAGCCGCCCACACTTAGATGGTTGTTGGCTAATTGATAAATGATTATTACACTCAATTTGCAATATAACCCACCTCATAATTACCAATTATGTGGTATGATACCTAAGACTAGTAAGACTGAGCAAATGAGAGCCAGGCAGATAACAGAATTAAAGCACTGACCATGTTTTTCAGATTCACACACTACAGCACACGCACATCAACAAGCTACAACCACTGCAGACACATGATTGCTATGTATGAAGTTATAGGTGTTTGTCAGGGCAAAAAATAAGACAGATCTTTCTCTCTTTCCAATAAGTCATGGACTAGAACGTTAGTCAGCTGATCACCAGTGCTTAACACAAACTCACACTGTGTGGTACAAGGTACAAAATGGAGAATATTCAGTACCTTGATACCCTTGAACTTTTCACCACGTGTACATTATTGCTACAACAGTAAAACGATTTCTTTCTGGGACAACACAAGAACAAGTTAAAATGTTTTGTATTGCAATTTGTTCTGAAAAGGTACATTTGTCTGTGAGGTGTCAACCAACAAAACTGTTTCTGACCTCTCCTGAACAAGCCATCATAACAAAAGTTCTATACTGAAAGAATTTAAGAGCAAATATTAGTCATTGTTATTGATATTTCTCCAGCACAGAGCCAAAAACAGAAAAAACTGCCCACCTAAATGGCACAGAAAGGGAGCAATTCTCTTAAAATATCACACTGTCTCTCGAGGGCAGCCTGCTATGTATTTGGTTTATTACAAAGAAGTGTGTATAGCTCATGTTATAGCCAAAACCAGCCAACCATTAGAGCAGATTGGAGCCTGCTTCCAGAAATGCTGTCAAGAATATAACATACTGTCAAGCAAGACTACAAAAATGCCACAGGTCTTTTACTAGGATAAACTGTATTGAGGATTTAGAAAGCAAAGAGGGGTGTAAGATATTCTAAAATCACATATTTGACTTCAAAAATACTAGCCTTAAAATATCTCATAATTTGCACTTAATTCTTCCAGTTGTAACAAAGCCTGTTACTGCTTTTGTATCTTCTTTGACCATGTAAATATAATACTGTATAGTATAATAGCAAATTTTGAGTTTACTGTATATTGCATTGTAATTTCCATGGTAAGATGTTTTTATTAGCTCTTTAATAAACCTATATACATAAACATCTATGCTGAAAACATCATTTTAATCCAGTTCCACTTTTTCAATAAAACACAATCTTTGAGGCTTTACAAATAGTATTACATTTTATTAATATATTTTCATAAAACAAGTTTAAGACTGTATCAAAACTCAGTAAAAACATTAGATTTTTATCCATTTTTTCTTATGGTGATATCAGATATGAAATGTACATAATTCACATATTGTTGTGGTTTCTTTGTTCCCCATCATATTGAGATAATGCATTTTTTGTGATAGGCAAGTAAATGTTCTTTTGTACCCTCACAAACTATAAAGTCATTTTTTTTATGATTGTGATCATAAATCTAGACATACAATTAAAAAATAAAATTATTTCCCACTCTGGCCCCCCCTTTCCCGACTAACTTTACTGATAAAACACTAACATTATGGAGTTGTTTAATTTCACAGGCACACAATTATGTACATCCCCTTGTCCCCATGCCTCATCTGAACTGACAAAAGGCAATGCACTAAACATAACAGTGCAACACCTAGAGGCAGAGCAGTGATGATACAGTACTCTAAGCCCACCCACCCCACACACCAATAAAACCAACTGAATATAAGACAGTGGATCCACCTCATTGACCATATTGCCAATATTACTCTCACCTTGCTGTGGACCACAGCATTCCATTGGCCCCTTCATATTGTTGTAGCAACCCCACAAGGTTTGCCTTGTGACCACAGTCATCACCTTGGCAAGAGCAAAACCAGTCATCTCACAGGCAGGTTCAGTGGCACACATTAAGAAAAAAAAAAGTCATTATTTGTTTTGTAACTTAATTAGGCTACATCTACAACAGGCGTGATCAGTGTAATGTCCTTTGTGATCAAGTACCAGAGGAATCTCAGTCATGTGGTGAGTTCAAGGATACAAAAAGAATTGTTTTCTCCTTATTGGACTACCACTTACTGTGTTCAATTCTGTGCAAGACACATAGTGCAAGGTTTAACAAGAATTTGCATAAGTGCAAGGTTTGCATGTTATTGTCAAGAGGGAGCAAAGCAAAGAAGAGAACAGAGAAAGATCAAAGTCTAAGATACAAACTGATTTTTGTGTAAATAAAGTGTTTCATGCTTTCAGTTTGGCTTTTTGTATTTCATTCCCCTCTAGAAATAACAGGTGCAAAATCTTAGTAAACCTAGCCAAAGGACAGATAAGAGTGATATAGAACTCATAAAGATTAACATTGTGAGGGAGAGCCTCAAGTCTGTTGTCATGGTGACATCTGCTCAAAGGCCCTGTGGGCTTCAGTCTTTCCTGCTTCTTTATTATTTTCTATACAATAGAAATAGTACATCATTGAAGATAAAACTGACTCTTCTTGGCAAAAACAGACAAAAAAGAATATGCAAGAAGTCAAAAGCAGATCTGAAGGAAAACAAAAAAAGAGAGTGTGTTGGAAATTACAAACTGTTCCCCATCCATTTGCCCTGTGCCAGTAGTAGAATTGTACGATTTAGTGTCTTATCCATTGTGGTCAAATATATGGGTATGGTTGCCTTGCGTCTACAAAGTCAAAGCCATTTCATTGAACACATGAAAAATTACTCCAGTAGTAGTTTTCAACAAGCATCCCTACATTGCACCTGCTTTCCAAACTGAAAGCTCCAGTGTGCGTTAGGGAGGCACATAGGGAGGTGGTGACCTGTACGCGGTCATGTTCTTAGGGCGAGAGCCTTTGCCCTCTATGGGGACAGTAAATGGTGGTGGGGGCTGGTAAGGAGGGGCATTAGGATCATCATCTTGATAAACGGAATACTCCTCCAGCAGATCCTGGTTAAGCAGGGTACTATGAGGGCCAGCCATGTTAGGGTACTCTGGAGGGGGAAGTGGGGGCTTTTCCTCTTGAAGGATAAGAGGGATGCTGGAGGACGGTGGTGACTTGGAATCATCTAACTCATCTGCAAATATTATGGGGACTCCTTTCTTGATGAATGTGGCCTGCTCCTCTATGGTCATCTTTCCTTTGCGTTTCTTGCGATAGCAGACCATAGCAATGATTCCGGCTATGAGCAACAGGGCTGCTACCACTACAGCAGGAATAACAGTGTGTAGGTAAACATCATCACTACTCCTACGACCTGTCCCAGGTGAGGGTGTAGCTGTAGGCAGAACAGGCGATGGCACCTCTCCTGGTGGAATGAACGTGTAGCTCTGACATTTATTTGTACCACGAATGGATATGTTAATGGGTTTGAATTCTGGCTCCATGGCTTTGATGAAGGCCAGTTTTGGTGTCCCTTGGGGATCAGAGATCCTGTTGCTGAGAACTGTGATCTGGTCCTTTGGACAAGGACTTTGCTGGAGACTGTTATTGGTCCATTCAACCACAATGGAGCCCCTAGTGATGCTTCTCAGGGTCACTGTGCTGCTGTTGCGATCACCAAGAGCATAAGCCAACTTTTTGGTCAAAAGAATCTTTTTATGAACATCATTGCTTAAAGTTTTGGGGTCACCATGGAAACGAGCAGCAAACACAACTGATGGTTTGTCATTAATAGACCAACGGTTGACTCGTACCTCAAAAGCATCCATGATGCTCCTCCCACCCTTATCAGTGGCCAACATGAAGTACTCATGTTTCCCTGCATGATGCTCCTCTGGAAGGCCATACAAAAGTTGGATTGTGCTGTTGAATTGGATCCAAGATGTTTCATTCACTGCCTCTTTGGGGGTCTTCTTTAAAGTCAAACGTAGTTTATCAGTAGTACCATCCTCCCTGTCATAGAATGTATCAGGAGGGATCTTAACTTCGAAGTATGTGCCAACCCATGCATTCACCTGATCAATGGGGTTACGCATCTCTGGGGTTTGATTCAAGTCTGGAGCCAAAGAGAGAGGAGTGGTGCGTCTGGGCGGTTTAGCTGTGGTGGACTTGGGTTCCCGGGGAGCTGGAGTGGAAGATTTGGGTTTCTTGGGTTTCCTTGTGGCAGACGTTTTGGGTCTTTTGGTGGTGCTTGGTGGTGTTGGCACAGCAGTGGCCTCTACAAATGTAGGCCGGGTCATGGTCGGCTGGATAGGGATGGTGCTTGTAGTTCCTAGTACTCTTGTGGGTTGTGGAGGCCCAAAAACAGGTGTGTGGGCTATCTGATCTCTGACCCTCATTGTGGGCTTCACTGGAAGAGGCAAAGGTCCTCGGACAGGGGGAGCAGAGTTGTCTGTTGCTGGGGCAATAGAGGGTGAAGTTGGGGTGGGAACAACACGTATAGGGGGTTCTGGGTGGGTAGTTGGAGGAAGCAGGGAGGGCACTGGAGTAGGTGTGTTGTTCAACTGCCGTCTGACCCGTTTCACACCATGGGGCTTTTTGTTCACAATGTGCCAGCCAACCACTGGGTACCCTAGCCTGGCTGACATGTTCCCATCCTTTGCTGATGATTGGACACTGCTAATGTCAGGGATGCTACCCTGGTCAAGGGCACATCCAAGTTTCCATGACAGGAGGGCCCCATTCTCCACCACCTTCTTAGCATTCCCTGGTCCAGCCATGAAAGCAGACATGTCAAATAAGCGGTTGTTGACAACAGGTACCACCCTCATTTGCTCTAGGGGAACATGTGAGAATTTTCTCATAATGCCCAGTAAGTTGGCCCTCTGTTCAGCAACCATCTTCGTCAAGTCAGCATCCAGGATGACAGTGAGGACAGTTACAGGCTCCTCAGAGCCACACGTGAAGGGCTGGAGGCCACTGATGTCAGACTGTAGAGTTAGCAGGGCTGGTTCACTGTCTGCTCTTTCTTCTGGGTATACTTCAATAGAGAAGACCGTACTGGGGGACAATTGGCTGCCAGTCTTCTCAATTAACTCCTCTCCAGACACCAAGATATGATACACACCTTTATCCTGATCCAGCGCCAACCCTCTCAGAATGCAGCTTTCTTTGTCCCAATATAACCAGGAAGGTAAAGTCTCCTTTCCCATCTCAGTGAGCTGCAGGATGAGAAACCATAATCACAATTATTGTTTTATACTACAGAAGTACTTTTGAGATACAACTTTCATACAGCAAGGCAAAACTCATTACTAACTTTCATTAAGTGATCGTATCAAAAATAATTGCAAATGATCATGGAAAGTTACCAGGACCAAAGTGATGGCTGAAAACTATTAAGTCTGACTAGGAGCTTACATTTTATAACGATATAAGACAGAGAAAAGTAAGTACGTCTTTGTGGGAACATCGAGGAGATATTCTCCGTGTCATGTTGAACAAGTTGCCAGTGAAACAGGAAGTTGAAAAACCACTGAGATGAATGCCAAACTTTCAGAGGTAGAGGGAGAAGGTAAAAGCAGAAATGGTTTCACTATCTCCCCCCCTCCCAACCACCCTCCCAGTTCCATTCAGTTTACAAAATCTTGCCAAATATGAAAAGGAAGCAGAGTGAGCTCCTATTCATAATAACAACTATGTGAGTCATCACTCTTCATTTTGAGTTATTACTGTATGACAGGATATCATTCTGCATCACCACTTGGGCCAATAATAATCATCTCATCTCATTCATAAGTTTGACTGGAACAAATTGCACCACAGTCAGCTTCAATCAGCAGTGATACAGTGATCAAAAATGAAGGAATAAATACTATACTGAATTATCTATCTCTACAACGATAAAAAAAAAAATATTCTGCTCCATGTGGCCACTGTAGTCCCTGTAGGGAAAAACAGGTAGTGAATGTTTTTAGTAAGTTTATACAACTGCACACATCTTCAGTGATTAGTTATTCTTTCTATAGAGTCACCTATACTTTTATTATACACTTGTATGTATATCTAAGTACAGCTAAGACCAAAATACAGTATTTTTCAATGTCATTATAATTCAGTTCTTTGCAAAATAATGTTTTAAACCTTGTACTGTAACAAAATTAGGTTCAGCCTTCGGCTTTTTTATTCAGCATTAACATCCAGATTAAGGAGGAATACATTTTAGACTTTTTTATGTAAACCCTGAAGCTAGTACTCACACAAATAAAACCACCACCCAAATGAAAAAGAAAAAAAAATGACCTTCAGTCTATCGGTACAACAACAAAGTCCTCCCATACCCCTTTGTTATTCTGAGTCTCTTTTTTTTTTTTAAACACAAATACGGACTGATTAATTCTGACCCCATTAAATTTATGTTAAATAATTTACATGTAATTATTTGTAAATACCAACACATTATTATTAGATTATGAGGGATTCAATATTACATGCCAAATATTTCCCACAGAAGATCTACAATGGATTTATCAAAATATTGAGTGTACAGTGTACTTACATGTATATTACAGCTTGCATTGGCAGGTCCTGGGGGAACCTTCAACTGGAACACCTGACCCACGATTGCAGAGGAGTCAGGTATGCCAGTGTGCACTCCCCGATTCTTTGTAGAGGAATCTGGGATGGCTGTAGGCGGCCCTTCACCAACTGAAGATGCAGCAGCCTGGAGCTCAGAGAGTACAGAGGACTGCATGGAAGCTTCTAGTTCCACAGATATCATCTCCACCAGTGTCTCTTGCTGTTCTGGCACTGTACCCGGGGCCATGGTCACCAGAAGCCCTATTACCAGAGGGATAGTCCTGCACGAAAGAAGCCTGCTCCTCCCAGCATCCCCACAGCTCATGTCTCTCCTTTTATAGTGCATAGCAATAGGCCTTTGGGGTGCCCAACAGATGTCTATGAACAACTGAGGAGGCCACATGCACTGAAGTCAGTCTGATGATATGTTTGTGGGTCAGATTCCCTAGTTATTGGCGACGCTCACAGATGTGGTGGTTTTTCTTTGTTGTCCTCTATGATCCATGAAGAGATCTTTGGCAGACTGTTAGACAGCCATATCAGCCCGCTATATGAGAAAAAAAAAAAAAAAAAAAAAAATAAAGGAAAAAAAAAAAAAAAAAAAAAACATGAGTGACAAAAGAAAAAGAAAAAACATCAGTACAAACATACTAGTATCTTTGCTTTCACAGTAAAGTTCCTGCTCACAACAATTCATACTCACTGATCAACAGATCTACTCACAAAACTACCAACATAATTTGTATATTGCAAACTATGTTGGTAGCATGAAAGAATGCTGTTAGTTAGTTTGAAAAGCAGATAGTACTATAGTACACTACATCCTTCAGTGATGACACAAATCAACAATGATTTATAACTTCTCAATTTTTGATATGAGAATTAATGCTGAAATTTAAATTTATGGCTCACTAGATGGTAAACTACTCAGTGTCTATTACACATGGAGCAATGAATGAGTGGATAACAGTGATCATAATATTTGTCTTCCAACTACAATTAATAACTGAAGCAATATTTGGAATGATTAAATCACTGCCCAAAACGCATGCAATTCATTTAACGAAGGAATTAAATTTTACCAAATCGCAGGGTTTATCTCAATTTTCTATTTACATTATATACTTAATTTTTCAAAAATTTCAAAGTGTAAACATTGCTTTAAAAATAATAACACAATATCCTGCTAATCTTTACCTCTCTGTCATTGTATTTTGAGTAATAGCCATTCTCATGAGATGTATGAGTGTCAAAGGTTGTTTGTCTAGGTTGTAAGTTTTAATTAGGTACCCTGAGGGTTGGAATTAGAACCTCCATTGTGCTGACCCAGCCAACCCCAATCCTGTAGCACTCACAAACTGGCAGAGGAGGGTCAGCCAATTGCCTGGAATCCTAATGCCTGACTGGCACAAGGTTGTGACGTCAACTTATACAATCCAAAATATTGCCAGAAGACTTCTTACAGAGGGTCTTAGTGCAACACATTTCAATCATCGGACAACCCTCTGGTCTAGAAACTACACTATGTTATCAGTCATTATATACAAGACCAATCCCTATAACAAGTTTTATGCTGTTTGAACTAACCCTGCAATATTCAGATGACTAATGCTAGGAATGGCCCATAAAAGAGGGCTGCACTGCAATGGGACAGGGATCTCACAGGACACAAGACACAAATCAAAATATATATGTGTTTACCCAAATATAGGCAGTAACAGATGCTCAGCCTCACCGTTTTGGGATAAGATGTAAAATTAAACAAACATAATAAAAGGCAGTTTGGTTCTCTCACTCATCTACTCACTTTTTCTTCTCACTTGCTCTCTTTTAAGACAAATCAGACGATCGACTACACATTTCGTTTAAACCTGAATAGCATTAGAAAATAATTACCATTCCAATCTAAATCCTAACAATAAAACTATCACTGCTGCTCTGACATGTGATATTCAAACATCTGGTTTGAATCCGTTCCTAAAGGAAATTACATAAAGTATCTGAGAAACTGGGATAACACCATAATGTTTCTGTTCACTTTTACTTCCTACTGTCTGAAACTGTTTTTGAAACCTTTAAACCCATTTCATAAAACTTGTTTGCAATTTATATATTCTAACAGTGGCTTATTAAACACATGAGTGCCTGTATTTTCCCTGCTGAATGAGGCATTAAGGTTTTCAATAGCAAACATTGTTGCAGGTGGCAGTGATCAGAATCTCTGGGAACTAGCAGTAAATCCTGCAGATTCTGTGTAGACCTCTATTCAGTAGTTCAGATTGGTGTCAAAGCAAAAACAAATAAAAGTGATCAGAACAACCTTAAACCCGTGACTCCTTTTAGGATTTTCAGAACCTTTAACTATAACAACAAAGCATCAGTTCCCATATCATGTTGCAAAGGACAAGAATGAAGGGAATACATTTTCTGAAAGGCTTACAAGCCATTAGATTCAGACATCATGAGTGGAAATTTTGTTCAAGCTTAAATCATATGGGACTGACAAAATATTTAACAACACAGCCTTCTGTATGTGTATGTTGCCTTTACAATTGAAACTTTGCAAACACATAATGAATGTTCCGTCACTTTATTTTTGAAATGTTCAAAGCCACTAACAAACAAAAGCCTATATTACTATGAACTGTGTAGCTGAAATTATCTCTGACCTTTCTGACGAACCAAAATCCAGCCTTCTCTTAACCTGATAAAAAAAATTCTACCACAAACAGATACTTTTGACACTTTGGTTTCTATGGATTACTCCATCTCCTTCACTCCTTTTTTATAATAACTGCCCATAATATTCAAATCTGATCATAAAATTGTAAGGAGCTAGTAGCTCTATAGTAGCATACAGCTCGACCAGTGCTATTGACACAGGCCAACCCACTGCTTTTGCATTTAAAAATGTATGATTCATCACTGGGCAAAAACCTATATCCGAAGGTAGCAACAGTTTGTCATTTGTTTGCTGGGAAAATCTATTGTGTCAGTGGATCATCTAGTGTTAGTGACTAATACAAACATGTAGGCTACTGTATGCAAGACAAAACAACAATAACTATATGTTGTGTAACCTCTGTATTCTACTTTCAGAATAAATGATGATGATTTGCATCTATTGCAAGTATCTAGTGTGGTGTTTCTGACAGACTGCCAGCTGGGAAAACTATAACATACAATCAGTCCTCATCCACAGGGATCCTGTACCCTCCACAATCCTGCATGTAGTTTGCAATGCCGGATGGATGTACCAAATAAACAGTATTTCAAAAATATCATATTAAGAAAAAGCAATTGGAAACAACAGTGAAAAAGCAGTGACACAATGGTTACAGAGAATACTGAGTCATATCTCACCTCAACCATTAACCAGGTTGAGACATGCATCTTATCTAGGATCTCTATCTACTGAGTCACTTAAGTGGGATTTACATCCCATGACCCTCTCCCCCTGTGCAGCCCCCATTTGACTCTGGAAATCCTAGACAAATGAAAAACACTCAGCAGTCTCTTTAAGACATGGTCATACAAGAATACTTAAAGCGTGAATGTTCAATGGTCTACAATATGTCAGCTGAGAGTAAAGACAAAACGTATTGCCTGATTCATCCATCCATTTGTGTTTATATGTAAAACACAAACATTAACATGAAAATAGGTTTTGCCCATAAGCTTAATTTAATTAAGATATGAATATTACACCTCACCTCAGGCTGTTGCCACACAGACACACAGACACACACACACAAAAAAAACATCTGAGCATCAAAGTAAGCTCTTCACATTGTGGCCTAGATTCTATCACTTTCTCATTTCACACTGTGTGAGTAATTCAGAATCCAATTCAAACAACATCTCATTAAGAAATATGAAACGTTTTAATATGCTGATTTGTAGTGTTTCAACACGCCGTTCAAATGAGCAACAAACCATAATAAAGAGAAACGTGCATAATTGGATGCGTTTGAGATGAGTAAACCTTAACAGTAACAAAGATATGTCATTTTAAGAAAAAACAGACAATCAAAACATGGCTTAACCCTTAACAAAATAGCAAAATGAAGCCATGTTGCCTGTAGTTGAGAGGATTGACCTTAAAAACTTGGATAAAACTTCAGGGTACTTCACTACAATGACTGCCTGTAAAATAGTCCACAAACAAAGCACAAAGTCTATTTTTAAAAAACAACTTGCCTTAATGACATTTCACAATGCTCAAAGAGGGAATAATTGTGACTCATTGTTACGATCATGATAATTTCTTTATGACAGAACTGGGGCCAAGCTATATGGCACCCTTGCTCAAACATTTTAAGAAATATAGTTTCAAAATCCCCAGTGTTAAACCACAGCTCATATAAAAATGTTAATTTGAATATATATTGGGGAGTTGAGTATGACACAATTTGTTCATTTTCCAACAGTATGTACACTTAACTTATTAAACCCTCATTGTTTCTGTGACAGGCCCTTTTTATACATAGTAAACAGTAGACTGATAGAGGCTTGAGTGTGGGTGATTTCTGCCCATTTCACACTGAGGCCTACCCTACTAGGGGGACGAAACCGTTTAGAACCACAGTGTCCACGTCGTCTGCAGTTCAACAGTAGTTAAAACTTGAAAACCATCAAAAATAATTAGGGCTCTGATGCACAGTGGCACTCAGGGCCAATTGAATTGACGTACCACATCCAGCAGCCTCCAGATAGTGCATGAGCTGAATAACAAACATATCCACAAGACAAGCTTGCTTCGCAATTGGATGTTTCCCTTGTGTTGCCCTCTGCACTGTTCAACAAAGTAATGAAATATGTGGGGAGAAAACACAAAATCGGCCTTGGCTGAGTGAAAATCTAACCTGGCATGATGACCTGAGAGCAAACTCATTTCACGCTACAGGAAAACTACTGTATGTTGTCAAAACCCAGTGTAGAAGTCAACAAATCATTTTGTGGCAGTTTTTATGAATTCAGAAATATCTAAAGTATGAAATAAGAGTGAAGTTTCAAGTGTAAAACATTGGCAACGCTATATTACTGTTCTGTAAAGCTTCCCAGCAAGTAACACTTTTGTCTGAAAATTAGCTGGTGTTGTGATGTATCAGCTGATTTTCGTAATTTATGTAAACTGACCGACAGATTCTACTGCTAATGATTATGATGTTACTTGCCACACATGTTCCAGTTCGTTATATGATAAGGTTAAAGCAAAGCTACTGGAACTACTGCAACGTTAAACACGTTAGGAAATTCACGCTAATATCAAGTTGGGCTAAACCAGCCCCTTCCAATGTAACATCAGCAACGATAAAGACCCTGTGGTTGATGACAACAGATGTCGTTTCGGACGTGTGATTCAACAATACACAGAAACTGCTAACACAACCAAATGTTTCTGGATTGACAGAAATTGTGTCCCAGTAGCTAGTCTGCTAGCCAGTTAGTCTTACTGCTAGCGTTAGCTAACTAAAAAACGTTAGCTACCGGGCCCGTTTCAGTTGCCCCCGTTTCTACTGGACTCGGCAGACGAGGCCTTTGTAAATGATAACGCCACCTACGACGTTCAACCTTGATAAATCATTTAGCAGCCCACACTACTTCAAATATGTCTTTAAGGGGGTATATTGTCCCAAAATCTGCGCAAAAATGTAAAACAGCAAACGCAGTAAGCAGCTGCGTTGAGTGCTAACCTGCATCTGCCCATCGCTAGCGCAGAGGTGCACCTGTTTTATTCTAGGCGGAAAACAAGGAGCGAGCTGCTGCTGCTGTAGAAACCACCGCACAAATGCCCAGCTCTCTCAGATTACTGCAGCTGACGTTAGCTCAGACATGCTGCACTATTGATACTGTTAATAACAAAAGCCTGCTTCTGCGCTATAACCTCCACAAGGCAGCGTTAACGTGAGCCAGCTCCATAACTTCCAAACGTGGAACACCAAAGTCGAGTAAGAACAAACGGGTTGAGCCGTGATAGCCACCAAGCAGGGCTAACTTACAAGCTAACGTCAAGAGTGAATGCTGATGACAAATGTAGCTGGTAACCCGTCCTGTCGGTGGACGGAGTCTATGCCAATTCTGTAAATGAGCCGAGTTAACAAAGGTGACGAGGATGGCATTTCTAATGATGCTGGTACTAAAACAGCGACAGAACACGAAATTCAAACTGACCTTGTTAACGAGCTAACGTTAGCTAACTCGCGCCGTAATGTCTCCTCTTCTACCCGGAGAGCGCCGCGGAGACTTCCAAAACGCCATTAAACATGCGCTTTCCTTCAACGCCACAAATGGATATCTAGCATTTAGTAAAGAGGGTATCTGAACACAGTCAAGAGAGACGATATTTCTACTATTTGATAAGTCTACAGCTACTTCACTGTTCTGTATTGTAATTCTGTCGGCAGCTACCCCTCCCTTGCTGCCTCTGTCCTCCTCACAGACAGGTCTACAAGTTGAGGCCGATCGTGTGTACCAGCATGACTCCGCCTCCCCTTTATTTGTAGACATGCAGGTGAAAGGATAAACTGGTGAGTGTTTATTAGCGCTCTACTGATAATCACGCATTTCACACACCTAATATCCTAACCTTGAGTGAGGCATTTACTTCATCTTGAACTGAGTCAAGTGAAAGCAAGTAGGCTAGAGAGATGGAAGGTAAAGGCTGGAGGACCCTTTGTCTGCAAAGCTACTCACTGGTAAACAGGTAATTCATTTTGTCTAGATGTATTTGGTGAGGAAAATTCTACCTTAGGTTCCCCTTATACCTTCCAACAATGTAACAGCTTCATCAAATGTCTGAGAACATTAAACACCATTTAGTAACAGTAGTGTGAGGCATTTGTATATTATACACTTACAACTTTCATTGCCATAATGTATTCATTTTCAGGGTGTAAGAATGTAACTGCATTTTTCTTGTGGGAAAGTTGCCCTGGTCATCTTTGTTTTATGTAGGACAGAATGTTGGTCCTTTATTCATATTAAGAGGACTAAACAAACACGCAGACAATAGAATAGACAGAGAAATAGAAATAGAGAAATAGTACTATTTAATATCCTTGATTCCTCCTCCTGTGATTTTGCATAGCAACTATCAGCCAACAGACATGAACAGGACCTTTCATGGCTTTATATCCTGCCATGCATGCAGATTTAATGTTTGTGTTTTTTATAATACAAGCATTAAATGAAATGTAAATTCATTTACTATTTGTAAGCATGCAGTACAAATATTTTCTCCCACAGATATAATCATGACTTATCACATTTGACAATTTAAAGTTGGTAGTTGTTTCTTAAGTGCCGACCTTTCTCAAAGGACAGTTTAATAAAATCCATTTTATTTCATTTAAATGTCAGGTTTTTTATTGAGCCCTTTGTCGCAAGTATATCTCAAAGGACTTTACAGAGAATGAGCCTACTTTGATCTAACAAAAAAATCAACACAGAATAAAATGATGCAGGATGGCAAGCCACAAAGGGAATTGTACAAAGCACAGGATACACAATAGTGTGTTTGATAGACAAATGATGTAAAGTTATCTTGTGACCTAACCTCATAGCCTTCTCTGCAATCCAAATGTACAAACTTAGACCATCAGTGAAGACAAGTATCTATCTGCAGAGCCTGTGTTGTTTTTCAGAAAATTTATCTCAATGATGAATATTAGAAACACCAGTAATTCCACCTGTATTAATGTACTGTCATGGCTGTACCATTATAAGTAACAAAAGTTAAATACACTCCTGAAAGTATCTATCTGATTTTGTTTTTGTGCCTCATAGCATCTTCCATTGAGTTTATCATAACAGACTTAGACTGTATACGCTACCGTGCTCATGTTTTATAAAATCAAAAACTAGTCACACAGTTCAAATGAGAATATTCATGGTCTAAAGGTTATATTTGTCCAAAGAAGGGTGTTGAAATGAGTAACAACAGACATGCCTTATTTTCTGTTTGTACAGGTGTCAGTATTTGCACATTCTTATCTTCAAAACATTGCTCTGCTCCCACCCCCCAAAAACCCCATAACTATATTCAAGTTTCTTTGTCAAAACAAAAGTGTTATGTTGATTTTAGTATCAATATTTATAATGTCACAGTGAAAATCAAACTTCAGGGAATTCAAACATCCACTAGCTGAGGGTAATATTGTCATCAAGTGTTTGTTCATGGTGGGAACTGTTGGGATTTGCTCTATAATAATGTAAGATCTTGACCTTATTCTGTAAAGTGCCTTCAGAAAATGTATGTTATGATTTGGCGCTATATAAATGCAATTGAACTGAACTGAAAATGTAATTATTGTGGGATTTAATTGACAAGGTGTGCTGGGCAGTTTAGCACAGAAGTCTTATCATACAACCATGTTGCACACAGTTTGCAGTAATTTGGGATTGCATCTGTGCATTTGGTCTCAGAGAAACACTTGACTGCTGGAAGGCAACTGTGATTGTGGTCACAAGATGCAAGCATGAGGTTGTTTAAAGGTTCAAGGGTTCAAATGTCCAAGGATGACAAGCTGTCAGGTGAAGTATTTAGTCAATGTCCAATCCATGTTCTAATTTTATATTAAAGGGGCTATATGTAAGTTTTCTCTGTTGCCAAATGTAGTTTCTTGCTGGGAGTGGGTGGTGGTGATTGTTGCATTTACAATACAAGAGGTTATAATACGCCCTCAGAGCAGCACTGTGTCTTCAGGGCAGACTGAAGGGTAGAGTGCATGGCTATTGGAAAGTGGCGAGACGCGCTGGATCTAGCTGGTTAGCGTGCTTACTTCAGTTGAAGAAAAAATATAGACAAGAGTTAACATTAGTGTTGTTTTCCACAGCTGGAGACAGATCTTGGCAAGTAAAGGAATGAAGTTTGATGCTGAGCTCGTAACGCTGGCTATGTAGCAGTAGCAAACCTTAGCAGTAGCTCCTTTAACTCCTCAGCAAAAATATTAAATAAAATGTAATGTTGTTTCTTACTTGCAAATGAAAAGTCAGTATTGGTTTGTGGATCTGTGTGCAGACATTAAAACCACTTCTTGCTCTCCAGCATTGTGCACTGCAAAGGATTCCTTGAGATTACTTTTCTTCACCTTGGCGACTTCCTACCTTCTCCTTTTAAGGTGGAACAGATACATGCAAAGAAGAAATTTCTTTGTTGAGATCTCTTTGAGTTCATATGAATGACTGGTTACATTAGCCTGCATTATTATGGTTTTTAAATAGGGCATGAGCTCTATTGGGAACAATACTTGAAAGAGGAAAGAAAAGTTTAAAGAAAGAGGAACATCTCCCAGACTGGCAGCAAGTGTTCTAGAGGAGGAAGCAGCACAGTAAAAAAAAAAAAAAAAAAAAACTTAACATGAAACAACAATCATAGATGTCATTATAGTGTCAAATAAAACTGCAAAATACAACAGTGGAAATGGATGTTTTTATCATTCGCTTTGCCAACAAATGATTAGCTGTCTTTTACATCACTGAAAATATTCGCGTGAAATATGTGGTGTCGTTTACGTTACGCCATCTTCATACATTATCATAAACTATAAACTGTGTGAATATCTTGGAGAAAAATTGACTTGATGTTCATGGCAACAAAGAAAGTGCCTTTATATACTAATAAATCCCTTGGCAAGTATGATTAGGATTTTAAGATAGAGAACCAGAGCCTGTCTGTAATAGTTCATAGACCTGTCAGTCATCTGAATCCCCCTGACTCTTTGTTCACCCCTGCAAGGCGACAGTATGAAAAAGGCGCATGCATGTAGTGGCTGCATGCAGACTTGAGAGAATAGATTGAGTATCTAAAGTAATGCTCTAATCTAAGTGAGCACAGGTGATGAAATTCTTTCAAAATTTATATGTAAAAAAATGTATTATCTCATACGTAAATGTTCCATGGATTCATTTTTTAAGTCACAGATTGCATTTACACATTACACAACAGATTCAGAGAAATGAGAATCTTTTTTTATGATTGTGTTACACCTCTCAGTTGTCTCTAAATCTAATGAATACATCATCAGCACAGACATAACGTGTAAATTGTATCAATGTCAGAGAGACGAATACACACATTTCCTCGCAGTTGCTGTTCTCACATTCTATTGTTTACACTTGAGGCATATTGTGGATGAGGGATTTACATTGCAAACACATCACCCAGCTCTAATTTTGCCAAAAGACACATACACAAAAACACCTGCAGGTCTACTAGACCATGATAGCCCCACCGCAGAGGGGCTTTCATGTGATTGCACATATCAATCTGACTCTTGATGTGTGGGCACAGAGCGAAAAAGAGAGCGGATTAGGAATCAGCTGACTCCCCACATTTTCTTCCAAGTGACTTATTAGAAGGGTTATTCTGAGCAGACTGTTGGACCGCTGAGGGGTTTGGCTGAGTAGTAAGACCCTCAATTGAGCCAATCTCCCCTCTCTCACAACGGTAGATTACTTCAGACAGCCGTTCTCAGCTTAAATCAATAACAAATGGAAAGACCCTTTCTGCTTTTTATATGTTCACAGAGTGCTCTCTCTTTTTCAACACAATATTTGTCACAGTCACAATTTAAAATATCTGCCCTATAATAGTTTTTTAGATCTCACATGAAAAGATAACAGGCTAGTGTTTTTGAGGAGTATTTGATCAAGATCAGTGTTGTAACACTTTAAAGCATGTGTCGGGGACACAGCATTTACCTGTTAGAGGTTTTGTTTTTGGTCTGCAGTGGGTGTCTGCTTGCGCCGTCACTTGTTATGTTGAGCTGATAATAGAACAGGAAGGAGGAG
The DNA here is from genome assembly GCF_002260705.1 of Seriola dumerili. Lineage (NCBI taxonomy): Eukaryota > Metazoa > Chordata > Actinopteri > Carangiformes > Carangidae > Seriola > Seriola dumerili. Next base: position 2,836,825 of record NW_019174298.1, on the reverse strand, counting down.
GATTTCCTTTCAGCACAGCGCCTAGACCAGAGTGCTGTTCCCATTTGTGCCTGCCCCCTGGTTATCTCTTCTTGCTGCTCAGCACAAATAAGGTTTTCCAAGAGCTACCATCATCACTCCAACATGTTTACACTGAAATAGTTTGTTAATAAGCCTCTGCTCTCTGAAATCATCCTCTTTATGTCAAAAAACAAAAAAAACTAATTATTTTCCAAATATTATGTCTTATTGAAATGCGAATTGTGACTTGTTTGTCTTGTCATATTTACATGTATCTCAATGTAATTTAACCCCATTCAAGTCTAGCTGAGGCAATTTAGCTGATAATTCACAAATTACCCTACATAATTAATCCACCATCAGAGACTCCGAAGGCAATTACAGGGGATTGGTCATTAGCAGCTCTGTACGTCCGACCACTAGCAGATCAGGATACTCCATTACAGGGTAAACATGCAACTCTCAGTGAGGCCTCATGCTAAATGGAATCCGAGGAAAAGCCCCTAATGGCTTTTGTAACTGGGGTAACAGTTTTGTTATCAGAGACAAATGATGCTTAATGACTCTGAAACACATCAAGAGGACATCAGCAAATACAGAAATCAGCAAATGGCGTGGCCACAGGATGACCCCAATAAGGAGCAGAAATCAAATCAAAACCCCAATGACTGAATAGCCCCTCAAAAGCCCCCAAATGTGTTCTGCAACTCTTTAGCATCTACCTGAAATACCTGTAATCCAATCCAGTGGTGCAGTAACATGATTATACAGTCTTAAACAGGACTCCTAATGACTCTTTTACACATTATAACTACGATGCCACATTCACCCCCCAGTCCTCATCTTTTCCTTATTTGGACTAGTTTGGTAACTAAAGTCTAACAGCTATGACCTTCGAAACATTTTCGTTTAGATTAGTCAAAGGAAGTTTAGTCAGCCTCAGCTTCACTTTATGCCAATTAGCAATTAGCATGCTAACATGCAAAACTAAGATGGTAAACATGGTAAACATCATACCTGCTTTATATTGTATCAACATCAGCATGTTAGCATGCTGATTTAGCTCAAAGCACTACTGTGCCTGAATACAAGCTCACAGAGCTGCCACACTAAAAGTGTACAGCTAACTTTTAGTTTTGTTGTTTCATATAGTCTCTCTAGGTAACCTTAGATGTCAGATTTACCTATGGTATGTAGCCTATATATCTTGGAGCGTACAACCCCTGCACAAAGTGATGAGCCTGTGCTGTGTAACCTGACTCTGTGTCCTCTCCTGTTACCCCTCTGGTCTAGATAATCATCACCTTCCTGTGTTTTCTGTCCTCAGCGGGCTAAGAGATTTATTAACTAGCAAGAACATGTAAGGTCCCAGGAATTTGCTCCAGTTTTGTCCACTGGACCTGACGGTGACTGGCACTCATGCCTAACGTGGCAGGCAGCTTTGTCTCAGTAAGTCTGCGTGGGATGCCAAGTGTGTGGTGCAGCTCTCCTGCTTGATAACTGGCTGAGGCCCTGGGCTTAGGGAAGATGGAAATGGGGAGAAAGTGAGGAAACCCTACATCGGGTCCCAGGTGTGCACTTAACGCCACCTATCAAATCCAGCCTGGGGTGAGGTACTAGACTACAAGCCAGATCAAATCATGAGTCAGAGCTGGAGGATGCATTTCAGCCTGCCTTATTGCCTGACTAGTCGCATGGTAACAGCGCAGACTGAGAAGAAATGAGTCAGTGGCTACCGGAATCACAGCCACACATACATCCAGGTGATATGTGGGCTTGAACCTAGACCCTGCGGTATATCAATCATAATCCCATGTTAATGTCATACCCATGATAAGAGATAAGAGAAAAAAAAAAAACAGCAGAGTTCAAGGAGAAGGAATGGCAGTGTCTGAAGCTGTCTATTATGTGGCTCCCCATATCCACCCACTGCTTGGTCCAAGGCTGCCTGTGCTGCTTAGCTCTCGCACAGGGACTCTCTGTGATACAGCAAAGCTCTCAGTGCAGGGAGCGTGGTGCTGATGCCAAAGTCCTGTTATCCAAATCTGTCGGCACTGTCTCATTTAACAGATAAGAGGCTAATCTACAGGGTGGGCAGGAGATAGACCTCCAAATACAAGGCCTCTCTTGTCGCTCGCTCACCATTCTCCACATTCCTGGATTCTGTATAGGCATGTGCAGACAAATAAAACCTTCAGGATATTTTTCCTTTATCCCCCCAGACTCAGACATGATGTTATAGAATGTAAATCCCAATGTATTTGTTCTATTTATCTGCCTGAATTGTTTTTACTCTTTCAGATGTAAATCACAGCCATCAATAGACCTCCTGTTTTTATTATGTAACATAGTAAGCAAATACTCATAGTTCCAAGCAGAACGGCAAGGCTTTTATATTTGTACAATTAATCAGTGTCCAACATGAAAATGTTGGTAGTTTTAAACCCTCAAGTCCGTGGGCTTGTGAATAGGCAGCCACCAGGCTTCTCTCCATTATCAAGTTTGTTTTTGAGCAAGATTCTTCTAATGGCTAAGGCAATACTCTTCACTATCAGCACCAAAAGAATATTTTGTACTTTGAGAAATATAAACATCTTTTTTAAAGATGAATGAAAGTAAGACAATGTTCTCAAATGTTAAATACAAGACACTGTGCATTGTTTCCTAAGTAAAATGAATAAACAATGGTTTCAATAATTAAAGCCCAGGGAACAGAAACAGGCACAAACTGGCACGCTAACCAGTCTCTAATAGAGTGTTTCTTGTAAATAGTTTTTGTCCTTTTGTTGGCATAGTTACAAACATTTCAGCCTTTATCCCTCATGTCTGGCCTTTATAACTGCAAATCATGTGCTCTGATGTAGGCCTGACATCAGAGAAAATGTTTGTAAATGAGGAGTTCATTATTAATTTGCTGCTGAAGTGTGGTGGATCTTATGCTATTTGAAGTGGTAAATACATCCATAATTAAATATTGGTGTGTCAGCAAACACAGGCTCCATGGTTCAACCACATACTTTCACTATTCACCAAGGTTGCAAGAGCTTCAGAATAGTTGGTGTTGCCACACTATTGTGGAATTGTGTACAAGTACATTATTGTGCTCCACCAAGATCTCATTACCTGTTTCCCCACCTCAGTGCGTTTTCAAGATCAAAAGCTGTTTGAAGGTACTCTTCATACCTGAAACATGAGACTCAGCAGATAGCCCAGTCTCTGAAGTTGCAGTCAAGAGCTGTGATGATGTTAAAGGTTTATTTCACACTTTTCTGTTAAAAAGTGAAGTTTCAAGATTTACAATATACAATCTGCTCAGGTTTGTCAATAGTATTCAGGTAGTCTGACGGACTTTAATAATGCAGAATTAAAATTAATTATTATGTCTTCACATTCTTATTTTCTAATTTTTGATTTCTGTTTAAGCAGTTTTAAGTTCTTGTTCCCTTTTTCACACCTCTTTGAAATGAAAGCCAGAACTTCCCACACTTTTCACCATACTTATCGGATCGAGTTGCTGCCTACAGGCTGTTTCCAGCCACAACACTAGAAACCATACCGTCATAATGTTTCCTACATTGCATATTTGTGCACCTGTGGATGACACAGTATCCTCTGGCCTCTTCGAGACATAGCCTGGAGCAGCACTTCCTCTCACATCTGCCATGATCTCATCCACAGTTCTTTTTTTTTTCCAGGCACTGATTTAAGGGGAGTTCAACCCAGCAACTTGACTGTGTCTTGTTATTGAGACATATCCAGTTCTTTGTAAAAATGCAGAAGAGGTCTTGCATGAAATCTACATTTTTTAAGCAGTTCAGTTAAAACTGGTACATGGTTTTGAACAAAGCTTCATTTATCTGGGTGCAGGAGGAGACTCATTATTATTAAATGAAAGAAAAATGTAGTAATGATCTTTCTCTTCTATAAAAGGAAAGAGAATGTTACAGAAAGTCTTGCATCCACAAGGGTCTAAAATAGTGCTTTTTAAAGTCCTATCTTTAGGTTCAAATGAAGATAGATTTCTTTTAGCATAAGTGGTGTCATAGTGTACTGTTCAGTTTTGAAAAAAGGACAAAGGATGTCTTAGCCATAACACTTAAAAACAATGTCATCTCAGTTCTGTGGAGACTATTTTTCTATTTTTAAAGCTTTAATTAATGATGATATAATTGTTTTATCATCTCTACAACGCTTTTACTGTGTTTATATAACTTTCTGCACTTTTACCATGGCAAATGTGGTGAAGGTGAAGGAAATGCTGGTTTGGGTTGTCAGTTTACATCACTCTGGTTCCCAGTGCAACACAGCTTTGTAATTTTTGTGAGTAATTTGTTTGCTGTGTTTTCAAAGTGGAGCTAGTCAATTATAGATATACACCATTAAGCCATGTTCATGAAGTCTTAAGCAAGCAGTCTATGTTCAAGGACCATGATTGCTGAGGGGAGTGAGTTTATTCATTCTCCAGCCCTCATTTTACTTGCCATTGCTGAGATCTGACCTTTTACCTCACTGCCTCTGTAACAACTAGGCCATCACTGCTCCTTAGAAGATGACGTAAGGACTTAAGTAGATTACATTGCCGTGTTGACATATTTAATCTTTTCATATTTTTGTCCATGTCAAGTACCATTAAATAACAGTTTTCTGCCATCAGTGGTCTGTGGACATAAGAACATTTGTGGAAGATTTTTTATACTGTACATACAATAACACAGTGTAGAAACATTCTGAAAAGTAAATGGCCTGTGTTCAAAATTTTACTTAAATGAAAGCACAGAAGTATCGCATCAAAATCTATTTCAAGTACCAAAAGTAAAAGTACTATTTTTGGAGAAAAGTATTTTATATAATTGGATTATAATATTGACGCATGAATATGCGTGCCACTTTAATTTTGCAGCTAAAGGCATGGGGCTCACTGTAATTACTTTATATACAACTGGGTAGCTTGTGAATTTCCCCTGGGGATTATTAAAATCTGATCTCAATCTGATCTGATCTTTTGTTGATTATATTTTGTGTTAATCAGAATATGCAAAGTAACAAGTAACTACAGTAATCAAATGAATGGAAATGAAGTAAAAAAAAAAAAAAAAGTATAATATTTACCTCTTAACTGTAATGGTGAAGAGGTGTAAAGTATCAGTACTTGTGTAAATGTACTCAGGTACCTTCTGCCACTGAAGAACGTAGAGAAATGTAGTGAGAAAGTACATTTGAGATAACACTGTGAAGAAAATATGTCCAATTCCTTGGGAAGACACCATCAGCTCAGTACAACATTAATCACGATCTCTGCATTGCTGTTGGTTGCACAGCTGAAATCATGGTGATTTGCCGGCTGGCCAAGCAAAGGACTTAATTATACAGATGACGTCACTAACAGACAGAAAACAGTGAACTACTGTGAAGGAGATCAGATGTTTGTTTTTGGGGGTTTTTTTTATTTGAGATCTTAGCTTTGATACAAACATCAAAAATACATTTAAAAGTGCATTTTATCACCCTGAACAGCCCCCCCTGCGGATCTGTGGGAGGCTCATCAATAGCTTGTTTTAAAAAGCTGCTTTTGTAGACCTGTCATTTAACTTCTCTTATTTCATTTGTTATTCTTTTTTTCACTCACTGTCTCTGGAGTATATTTATTCCATGTTAGGCATCTTGTGCATGTTTTCTTTCTTTTTTTACTTACATTATGAATTGCATTAAAGAAGGTCGATTGACTGATTGAAAACGAAGCAGGATGATGTGAAATCTGATTATGTCGCATTTAAAAGTAAAATATATGGAAATATGGAATCACATGGTAGCCTGTCATCCTCAGTGCTTTTGCGTCAGGTTTTTTTTTCTCCTTGAAGTACATACAAAACAAAACAACACTTACAGAGCATGGCGAACATAATCCTTGTTCTGTAAGCATTTTCATACTAAATCTCCTATTAGTATTCCAACGCCAGTCTGTTGTGTCCAGCATCTCCTTTGCCTCCATTGTTGTAATTAATATACGTTCTTCAAAGCAAAGCCATATATCTTCAAAGGACAATATATGGAAATGTGATTTGTAATACCATTCTGCATCTAAATGCAAATCGTAAACACTAAATATACAGCAGGAGTTCATGTGCACATGCATGTGTGGGTCTTTTTCATTCTCTAAACAGGTACAGCAGGCAATCAAACACCTGTAGCTTCTGTAGTCTTATCATGTGAATCATAGAGCAAGTTATTTTTAAGTTTGCATTAGAAATCTCTTTCATGCTTGTTAAGTAAACATCAATAAAGCAATGCCAAACCATTGCTTCTTGTTTGAGAGGGAATGAAAGATGATTTCAGGTTTCAAGAAGATCAAACTTCTGCAGAAGTTACTTAAAAGAGAGGCAAACCCATACTGTGAGCTCTGGCATGTGCACACAGACAAAAGCAGAAAAGCCCCCCCCCCCATATGTCTTCAATCACCATTTGTCAGGACAAAGTTAGGAAATGCTATGAAATCCAGTGCAGAGAATGCAAAGCCATGTTTGTTTGTGCATGAGAAAATTGGAGAGAAGAAGAGAGACGTTCCTCAGCTGAGTAATTGTACTTGTTGCCCTTGTGTCATCTCTCGTTGTTTCAGTGCCATTTAATATGAAAGGTATTTGCTAAGCCTGAATGCTCCCAGACAAGCAGTGATGATATACATTGTGTTTGCCAAAGCAAATGGGGGTCTGTACACCGTGGCTGATTCCAGCGCAGGCAATGCTTTGACATCACTGTCTAATTTCCAGCTCTATTTGATTTTAAAAATGATGATGTTACAGTGAAAATACATGCGAGCAGTTCATGCTTAACCAAAGTAAATGAGAAATTATTCAAATACAGATCCCCACTGTGTGGTTCACTCACTAGAAAGTGAATCCAAACCATAAAATTAAACTTATAAATCTTTCTCTTTCCATCACATCTTACACTCTGGCAGAAATGCAAAATCTATGTGTATATATATATATATATATATGTGTGTGTGTGTGTGTCTGCATGTGTGTGTGTGTAATACATAAATATAAAACATAAACATAGCAGGGAGGAAATCTGATTAATTTATAAGAAATCCCACACCAAGTGCAGCTCTATCAGCTTGTCCAGCTGTGATTCAGTGCAGATCTGACTGTGTTCGTTATAGTGTACTGATGCAATCACAATTCCCTCTCCTGGTTGATGGCTATGTCATATCCAACAGTGCACCTTAACTGTTTTAAAGCCACATCACCATGACTGATGGCTGGCAGTGCTCTGACCCACACACCCCTAGTGGTGGCTGCATTTTCTTTTTCTTTTTTTTTCTTTTTTTCCTTAACAAAGCACCCTGTCTCTGCAAGATGGATTTGAAATCACACAGCACCTCCTACTGTTTGAAAAACAACATCTCGCTCTGTCAGTGGACCAGACCGACCACGGCAAGTTATTCAGTCAAGCTTCTGTACGGGTAAGTGCTTGATTCATAGGGTGTCCTTATGCAGAAACTCGTCCTTGCATGGCTGACAGATTAAACAACAACATATTATTCCGCCATTGCTTGTTTCCATTTTATGGTTCCCTGTCAAAAGATTCAAGACATGCTCCAATGTGCCTTTCCTCATGCTTATGTGTGAATATATCCTCTGTAAGTATCAACTTCTTTGCCCACCCCTGATCTGACTTACTTTATGTAGCCTCTTTCTTCTGTTTTGATTCTCAGCCAAGAGAACATGTCACCATCAGACAGACAAAGCAACAGAATGTAACAGCTCAGAGAGACGGTAATAAAAACATAAACTTGTAATGAATAAAGGTCTATTATTTAGAAGTATAAATACAACTTCACATCCATCCGCTTCTCACTTCCGTCTTTTGCATGAATGAGAAACAACTGAGATCATTTGTGAAATAGATGGAGATGTCATGCTCAAATTACCCAGACGTTCCCTCCTTCACATAGGAGCAGGGGGAGCTGTCTAGATAACTTGCTTCAGTATCTGTAAATTAATGAGCCATTTTGTCAAGTGAAAATTCATAATAGGAGCTTCTCGCTTGGTGGGAAACAGACAAGTGTGTCCCTCACATGTTGTTTGTTTCACATTTCTCACAGGTTAAAAGTGTCAGCCACTTGCTAAAGATATCTGGACTTTATAATTTTCCTGACACATTATTTGTAGGAGCCTATTATCATCAGTGATATTACAATCCAGAACCTGCGCAGGCTCGGGGGGTATTGAAAACAGGCCGATGAATGGATGAATAACATTACAATACATACTGTAGATCTATGGATACTCCCTGCTTTTTTTCCAGAAAAGCTGATTGAAAAAAACGCAACATCAGGATTTACACACTAGATGGCGCTGCATGAGAGAAAGTTACTGATCTCACACACTTAAAAACTTCTAAAGGAAATGCCAAGCGCTACAGTTTTAGCCTATATTTGCACCACCAAGTTTGATAAATCCAATGAAATATGATTTGTATCCTTTAAAATTTGGCTCAAGATTTCTATCAGACATATGAGTCCTACAGTAAACCCTGTGCTCATTTGTCAAAGGCAATTCGATTTACACTTGACTGGAGTTTATAGGCGTAAATTAAGTGCTAATTAAAAGCAGCCATCATGTACAAAATATAATTTGGCATACAGGCGAGATTTGGCCGGAAGTTCTCCTAGGCACTCTAAATTTCACAACCAAAACACTCGCCATAATTGAGACACGGCAAATCCGAACATTGAACTGATTGATTCAGCAGATGCCCAATTTCACACCGCGCAGGGGCTCGGTGATCCTGAATGTGTCGATCTGCGGTGCGGCGCACAGGGAGAAGCGCGCCGCGCTCCCAGCAGAGGTCCTGTGGGGACAGGAAGGAATCACACCACACCGGCCGAGGCGGGGATACAAACATACTGGAGGCTTGAAGCAGGCAGCTGAGCCACAGCATTTTTTTTTTTTTTTTTTTTACCCAGAGAGCACTCGGCTCTCTCCCACGAGCTACCTCGGTTAATGGTGATCTGGGTGAGCGGGGTGGTCGGCTGCATCTCTCTCTCTCTCTCTCTCTCTCTCTGTCTCTCCCCTCCTCAGCGCACAGGCGCCCTACGCTCCGGTCTGCTGACACACCGGGAGGACAGTCCGCACTACGCGTCCGTGTCATTGGACTCTATGGATACAAAGCCCGGTCAACACAGATACATGGGGAGACTTTAGTGGGAACTGCAGCCTGCGACCTTTTACATGAAAACTGGTAAGTGACTTACATTATTTTTGGACAGCCTGTTCCCAAGTCTCCAACTTGAAAACAGCTCTTATCCAGTGGGTGACATTCTTGACCGCTATCGACTGTCAAATGTAGTGTCTTATCAATGGAATTACACCGAACAGAGAAACATTCATTTTCAATTTCACCTTCAAACTCTTTTTAATGGGTAAGCACCGATTTAAAGGCAGAATCAGGCCTTTTAACTACATTCTTACTGCCTTTCTGAATCACTACAGTCTGTTATGTTTTGACTTGGACGCACTTAATGAAGACATTAACTGACTGGGTTGTTAAATCCACCATATGGCAGAAAGTCGCCAGATGAGCAGGCGACACGGTGAGACCGAGGAGACAATTGGTCTCTTGTGTGTGGACGGTTTTATGATAATGAAAGTGCACCCCGTTGGCCGGGCCAGCCCTGTACACAAAGATCATTCTCAACAAAATAGTGTGGGCGCCTGCTCGGTGCTGAGGCAGCGAGTGTGTGTGACAGCACCTATTATTCACCAAGATGCCTAATTGCATTAGTCTTTACACTGGATAGAAAAATGTCTTGATGAGCTGACCCACATGAAACCTAAAACTCAGGGCAGATGTCGTTTGGCTGCACGTGTTTTCTGAAATTGACCATTACATTTAAGAATTTGTAGCCTAAGTCACATTTGACAAAGTGTAAGTTAGTAAGTAGCAGTTACGTTTGCTCATAAGGTTTCCACATATTACCAGAGTGTTTGTTTGCTTATTTACAGTCAATACTAGCAATTTTTAAGGCTTATTTTCATTTAGCACAGAGAACACAGATAGGCTTGTCATTATCTGAATTAACTTTAATTTTGGTTTTCAGTACAAATCAGGCTTGATATTTCTTTCAGATTGTTATAGCTGGAATGAAAATGCGTCCTGTCTCCACATACAGTTTTATCAACACTCACATTGTTTCACATGTTCTGGGCTTAAATTCTGTCATTTTAGCAAAACAGGCCAACAAGAGATTCAAGAGACGGATCATCTTCAGACTCTTCAGTACAATTGAATCAATAAAAAAATAAAACATCTGAGATTAAGAGAGTGGACCAGCTGATTGATTAAGGAAATCATGGTCCTTGCTGCCTGGAGATGCTCATGAATCTTGTATGTCCACCTCCCTGTGTGTATCTGCTCAAACAAAAGATTTTTGTCATTTTGAGAGAAATGGGACACAACTGGTGAATTTCTCATCACTGAGGGTGTAACTCTAAGCTGTTTGTGGGAGAATTCATTTGGATGCAATGCACTGTATAACAATTTTACTGAAGAGGTAGGAGAACACGATTCAGATTTATCTTCACAAGCAGAGATCAATAAGCAATAATTCTCTTCTGTCTGTGTGTGTGTGTGTGTGTGTGTGTGTGTACGGGGGATCTGCTTGAGAGCAAATACACTGTTTATTCTTGAAAAGGGAAAAGAGAAGAGGACATACAATTTGGCTGATTTGAGAGGCACACACGTTTTAGAGGGACTCCCAGGGTAACAGACAGGCCGCCATGTATTGCTGACTCTCTGTCCAAATGCAATTGCTTAATGCACTCTGAGAGTCAGAGATCTAATAAGAAGTGGAAGAGCATCTTCAATAATGAAACCCCACCTGCATCTGTGCTGCAGAGTGAGGGCTGGGGCCGAGAGGCTCCATAAATAACAGAAGCCAGACCTGACACGTGCTGCTCCAACGTCTGTGAACTGCCAATAATCCCCCCTCATCTACTAAGATGCTGTTCTTGCAGACTGAAGGGGGGGGGGGGCAGGCACAATGCTTGGTTTTAGTTTGCAGTCATCAAGTAAATGCAACCCAGTACAGCTGCTTTACTCTATTAAACAGTTCTGCAGAGAGAGATCGTGGATATTCATTCACCTTTTTACTGATGAGGAGAATAAAAGCAGAGCTTCCTGGGATAATTTATTCATTAACAACACAGGATAGCACACTTCTTTACACTGGCAAAACATCTTGAAATGTATGCAGATTCCTATTTTATTCTCTTGATTTAAAAAAAAAAATTCATGACAACATCAAATTTGTCTTGAATAGTTTTTGTTCTGAATTGTAATAACGCTTCTGAACTCAACACTTTACGAGGCAAATCACCTTCACTCAGGCTTTCATTTAAATGTTGTTGTCACAGGAGCGTTGTTGTGAAACAAATTAATTTCCTCTCCAATATTTGAGATAGATCCCCTGCAGCAATTAACCTGCATTTGAGCAATTAACCTGTGCTTGTCACTATCTAATAACTACAGCCTCTTGAGGCTCGACTCCCATATACCTTCTCCAGCTTCGTCAATTGAAATAGATTTTTGCTGCGTGTTCTTTATCCTTATGTTTTACCATCGAGTGTGTTGTATGAGAAAGGCATGAAACAAAAATCACATGAATGCTTAATGATTTGTCATCTGGCAAATTAAACAGTGTAGATTTCTTTGTTTTGGCCCTTCTTGTTCTGCTATGAAGAGAGCCTTTCTCATGAAACAGAGTGTGACCCTCCCTGCTGCTCTTAAGACTGACCCAGCGGTTGACAGAGCCGCGGGCTGTCCCTGCTATGAAAAGATAGCACTGTGTTGAACTCCGAAGATCGACCCAGAAGGCCTCATGACTCTCCTGTTGTGTCTCGCAAAAGGGTCTCATGAGCGTGATTTATTTAGAAGTTACCCTGAAAGAGCAGCTTTCATGCTGTGTCTATACTGTACAGAGAGTGACTCGAGAAATAAGGATAGGTGTATGCTAAGTACGCCACTCCAGTGAGTAAGTGCTGTATATCAAGCGAATAAGCTACAAGACTGCCTTCGTGACGGTAATCCGCTTTGCTCTACAGTACACTAAATGGAGGTTTTTCCTTCAATTGGCCATCTGCATCAGTGTGTGTGTGTGTGTGTGTGTGTGTGTGCGTGTGTGTGTGTGTGAGGCATAGTGTTTTTTGTGTTGCGACCAAGGAGGAGAGAAGCTTTTTATCCCCACCACCACCCCCACCGCCCTGCTTCAGCTGCCGAGTGCCTGAAATATTTAACAGGGACTGCACTATTTTTGGGTTTGTGCTCAGTTTGTTGTGGGGCTTATGTAATATGTAGTTTCAGCTCAACGTGCATGGTACTGCTGTATACCAAATAACACACCATCGGCTTGGTTAACTTGAGCATAGTGATGCTGCAAGCAGTGCGATTTTGCAGCCATATTGTTCGGCACTATAAAGGATACTGTACCGTAAATCAGAGCCAGGACTGGTGAATTTAATTGCCATTTTTAACACAGTTTCTTGAACCATCAAGGAAGCAGGGCCGATCCACATCTTCTCAGGTTACTTGTTTCTCCGAGATATTGATCAACTCTTCTCTCTTCCCTCCGACTGCCCCCATCTGTCCCTCTTTCTCTCTCAATTTGTCTCCCATCTCCCTGTACCGGTCCTCCTCTCTCTCCTCTCCTCTCTCCTCTGAGGTGTCAGATTCTCTGACTCATGCCCTGGTGTGGAGGATGGGAGGAAAGCAGGGATGAAAGAGAAGAGAGGAAAGTCATTTTGCAGATAGAGGGAGTGACCTTCATCCAGTAAGAGGGATGGGATAAAAGCTGGAGTTAATACCCTGCCAAAGTGTATTCTCCACCATGCCAAAAAAACCATTCAGAATGATATATGGTCCCTAATAGAAGCTCTCTAATAATAAGAAGCATGCCACTGTAAGTCAAGGCAACGTAAATGACCAGAAAATTCCACTGTTGAATCGTCAAACTGCATAATAGAATGAAAACAACACTGCAGCATGTGACATCCAAAGTCAGTTATAGATTCTCTTAAATTTTCTGTATGAGATCTCTAATATGAAAAAAAAAAGATTAGCTTGCAACTGAGACAGAGCTGCAACGATTAGTCGATCTGCAGAAAATGAGTGGCAACTGCTTCAGACACTCTTCCAGAAAAAAAAAAAAAGATACCTGATATCTCTTTGGTTTTAGCTTCTTAAATATGATGATTTGCTGCTTCTCTGCGTCATATATAACCCTAATTTGAATATCTTTGTTTTTTGGACCAATTGTGGGATAAAACCGTGATTTGAAGACTCAATTGGCATTTTCTGACATTTTATAGAAAAACAAGTAATCTGTTAACTGAGAATATAATCAGCAGATTAATTGATGAAAATTATCATTAGCTGCAGCCCTAAACCGAGATAAGCAAAGCTAAATGCCAAATGTGTAGTGTACGGGCTTGGGCCACACTGTCCCCATGCTAACCAAAGCCAGCGTAAATAGAGGGCTCAGACGGTGTCACTGTGTGTCTGGAACCAGCAGCGACTTGGGAGATAACAACTGACAGCACAGAAACACAGCCCTGTAAGGTTCATTATCTGTATGTTTGTGTTGTTTTATCCCTGCCGGCGATAATGAGGAGGAAGGAAGGAGCTAATGCGTAGATGAGATCTTTTGTGAAAACAAGTGCATCAACACCTGATCAAAGTACGTTTCTCATAGGCCGACCATGTTCTTTTAAAAGGTATTCTCTTATTAATAACCGTCAAGCCTGATCTAACTGAACGCTGCTCCAGCCCGACAGTCAGACAGAAACCGATGGCTTAGGATGGACTGCCACAATAGAGTGTCAATTACGCTGCTGTTCATTAGCTATTGGATTCACTCGTAATTATGCAGACTCTGCCACAGAAGGTGATCTTTGTCTAAGCCACGCAGACAGACTGACATGATTGTAAGTTGCCGTGACAGAATGAAGCACTGAAAGTATTGATTCGTGCCACTTTGAGATATGAAAGAATTTGCAGAAGCTCTTGTTTTCTGACGTCAATAATTTGTCTGTGTTGTAACTCCTGAGCTGTCATCACACTGATAAAAGTGGAATGACAGTTGGTATAATGTTGAGATATAATCTGCTTTTTTGTGTAGATAAGAGTCTGACAATGAGGGAGATATTATAATATTTTGTTATAAATAAAAACCTAATTTTATAACCAACTCGACAGTGCTCCAAATTCTTCACGTCTGCCAGAAAACCCACACACTTTTTGAAGATGCCTAGAAATCCCTACTTCAGTAATTTTCTCTCAGCTCTTTGAAACTTTGGAAATTAAAAACTTTCATTGCAACTTTTCAGCTGATTTGTGTAATTTGCAGGAAAATCTTGTAGTTTTATTCACTCTTTCAAGCGGATTATGAATTAAAAACACGCTGCCTGAGGGTAATCTTATCAGCCCACATTTAGGTGCGGTGGCTGCAGTGAATGCGGCTGTTGGCCCTTCTCTCTGCGGGGAAGTCGAGCTGGCTCCAGGAGCAGCAAGCAGCCCAGGGGTCTGATAACCTTCTCAGGGGCCTGTGGTTGACAGTCGGCTCGCGCCGCAGGCTGACACAGTTATGCTTTAACACCAGATGAAGCTGGGGGCTGATAGGAGAGGACAGTCCCCTCTGCGCCGAGGGCTGACCCCTCCCATTATATGTGACATAGCTGAGACAGACATGCTGAGAGATGAAACACTGCTCTTTAATTTCAAGCCTCTCCTGTTTCACAGCTAAATCCCTCTCCCGCTGTCTCTTTTCTTTTCTCTCTCATCTCAGTGGAGAGATTGTGGTAGTGCAATCATGGTGAAGAAACCTTTTCATACTCAAATCAAGAGCTCTTAAGTCTTTAAGGTGTGAGCTTTTGCTCTCAGTATATAATACAGCTACAGGATATATGAATATTTAACAAAAAGCCTTGAAATATATTTTCTCAACCAGCCTCTTATGATTAGTGATGGGGTCTATCACATACACACAATTTTCTCCCAAAGACAGATACGTTTTTGTTTTTTCTGCTCTTGGTGGTGGATCAAAGTTGTTGAGATATTCAGTGAACTTGAACCAATCAGAAGGTGTTAATAGGATCGAATGAAAATCTGATGACGGTTGTTTGCTTAAGTTGCCAGCACTATCCCGCACAATGCTGAGGATGCAGGTTAGTTGAGTTTGAGAGTATTAAACACTTAGGATTATAAACTTTAACTTTGTTGTGAGTCATAAACATTTAATGTAATTGAAAAAAAACTTAGGACCAAGTTTTCAGGGGCTTTCAAACTGTGTTTTTTACTTTAGCTACAGCTAAAGTGATGGACCATAATACAGAATTTCTGAACGTCTGAGAGGAGGTTTAAAGTACGTTTCATTTGTGCTTGTCCTGGGTGGTGGAATGAGTTACCGTACTCGATTTGGGCAGCTGAATCCCTTTCTATCTTTCTGTCAAGAGTACTCACCTAAAATTCCCTTTTTCTCTCTCTCTTGATCCTACTCTTGCTCTCTCTTTGTCACTCGCTCGGCATTTATATGTTACTTCATGCACCTGCAAGCCTTGTGACACTCGTGTCAGGTGGGACGTGGGACTAAATAGTATAGAGGCACTTTTTTCTCTTTGAGCTATTTGGACGTCACTTTGGACAAAGGGGTCTTCCAAATGAATGAATGTCATTGTAAAAGTACAAGCGTTTTATGTTGCATATACATTGTTGCATATTCTCTCAGCTGTGTTAACATCGCTCTGCGGTACAGCTCATGAAGCAATATTACTGATGAATCCCACCATCACTTGTGGCTGTGATGTGGTTAAAGCTAATCCAAACACGCAGCCCCTTTTTGAATATTTCATTCACACGGAATCGAGTTCATTTAATCAAAAGGCCTCTGCATAAAGAAATAATTCTGCTGAAGTTCAAGTATTCAGAGTCGTGTTAATATGCAGTCATTAGCTGTGTTAGTTCAACATCTTCCACTATTTAGAGCTCCTACGCACTGTCTCGTGTACAGGATGTAGTACACCATGCTTACATTTGCTTCTGTGTGTACCCTTGCGTGTCCTTGTGTGGATGTGTGCACACACGTTTATTCCCCTAGGTCTCATTTAAGTCGAGAAGAGACTGACCACGAGTAGAGAGGAGCCTAGAGGACTCTGTCTCATTCCCCTCTTGTACCCGAAGTAATTTTTTTCTTTATCCTCATCATCTCAGCCACTAACGCTCTCATTGTGTCATCCATGTAGTCCGACAAGGCAGTTGTTTGAGTTTGCTCGTGACAGATAGCTGCAGAAAGTCAAGATCAAAGGCTGTCCGCTCTTGTGTTTCCACAGGACACTTTTCGGTGTGTGTGAATTGTTGCCTCCTTTCATCCCAGCAGCTGCGTGTGGATTTGTGTGTGTATGCGCTTTGTTTTGGTGCACACAGACCTGGGAATGTGGCTGCCTGTATGTGCGTCAGGAGGGTTGTCCGAGCATGTGTGTGAATGGTCTCTCACCTCTTACCCTCGCTGTGCGCGTGTACACACGTTGACACCCTCTCACTTATTCTCTATACGTGCCCACCCGGGGAACACCCTATCCTCTCTGCCTCAGTTTGCTCATCAAGCAGACACTTAATACCCCCGACCCCCTGTATGTACTGTATGCAGAGGGGAACCCTGTTTCAGTCTTTCACCATGGAGACCAGGCATGTCCTCATTCCTTCTTCATTTCCTGTAAGCTGGCCCAGAGCCGTCTGTTTACCGGTTCTGTGAGGGACATGGTTGTCTCAGAACAGGTGTCCAGTCCTCTACACAAGCAGGTTGTACAACATCCTTTTCATCTTGACAGTCTCTCTGGAGTGGATGCTCCTGGAAACATGGCAAAGAAAAAAAAAATGTTGCTGGCGGCTGTTGAGGGATGTACGCTGGTTGCTTTTATCCAGGACATCTTTGATGTATGCTTCATGGATGTTAGTGAAAAATACACCTCTGGATTCTTGATATTTCAGGTTTATTTCATCTTATTTTATAATTTTCTTCCATAATTTTTTTCATTTGTTCATTTGTACCTGTTAAATTGTTTATGTTATCACATGTTATATAGGTTATAAGCTACCAGTGAAGTTTTGAACAGTGCTAAACATGTTTACATTAGGTATTCTTTCCTTGAGTGTTAGAATACCAGTACATATATTTTTATTACAGGTGATAATGCCGTAGTTTGCATGTGTACAAAAGTTACTGAAAAGCAGTAACCCTTTACTTTTATACACTATATGAGCATTTTAGGGCTGCAACGAACAATTACTTTCGCTATCGATTAATCTGCAGATTATTTTCTCGGTTAATCAGTTAGTCTGTGACTTGTTACAAAAATGTGAAAGTGTGCCATTCACACATTCTTAGATCACAGCGGTCCCTTCAGTATGCTTGCCTTGTTTGATCAACAACCCAAAATATTTTAAATTTACTGTCATATAGGACAACAAAAACACAAAACCTCATATTTGATAAGATAGAACCAGAGAATATTTGACTTTTTTGCTTTAGAAATAAATCACTGAAACAATAATGAAATTGTTTGCTGATCATTTTTTGTCAATTACCTACCTAATTATGGCAGCTCTAAATCATTTAATAATTGAGAGGTCTGCAGCCTCGGACAAAGCTAGTTAACAGTGTGTAATGTGAAATACAGATAAAACATCAAGTGTGTAATGGGCTGGTCTGGGATGTAACTTTCTGTTTGGCCTTTATGGTGTGATTAGAATTTAAATATAAACCCTCATTCACTGTTTTCCCTGTCTTCTGACTTGAGTGAGTACTCTTGTTTAATTCACAAGAACGTTGGATTTAATTAAATTGAACACAAGTCAAGATCATCTACTTATTATCCGAATATGATAAGAAAATATGCCACTACATTACCCATGAAGTTGATTGATGAAACCAGGTAACAAATAAAAAAAAAAAAAGGCATATTTAGAAGAAAACCTAAGATTGGAAGACTACAACCATGCTCGTGACTCTACAAAGCTTTACACAGGCACAGTGGTGTTGGCACTACATGCTATGCACTACATGCTAACAGGCCTACAATGCCAATGCTGATGTTAAGCATGCGGTTAACGTTAACCATCTTTACCACATTAGTTTTGCACGTTAGCATGCTAACATGTGCTAATTAGCATTAAACACAAAGTACAGGTAGGACTGATGGGAATGATTAGTTGTGCATGGATTTTGTTATAAACCAAATTATAATTTTAATGTGACGATGTCACTAAATGCAAAGTCTGAAGGTCACTGAAGTCTGAGATGTTTCAGTGAAAGACATAAATGTCAACCTGGTGGTGGTGCTTGAGGAAAAGTCAGGGATATTGGAGATATCTGAGTGTGGACTAAAGTGGTGGATGGATAGATGCAATGACATTGACATCCTACAGCCAGCATGGCTATAAACAAAGGCAAAATGTAAAATGATCTCACAAACTGTAAACTATAACTTTAAACATCCATCACAGTTTACAGAACAACTTTGTAGTTCAGTTTTGACCTTCCACACTTCCTGTGCAATGATTGATCATAACCAACATTTCAGGTGAGCTAACATTCAGCACTATATCCAAACAAAGGGGTTTACATAGTCTGGCCAAAGTGCTGGTTGTTTACAACCTGAATGATTGTTGTTTTTTTTGCCAAATCAGACAGGTCACCATGTTCTTTTGTTGAGTACAGTGTAATCAAAACACTGATAAGATGATGGCCAAAAGTACAAAAATCTGACCGAGGTTGTAATAAAGCAAAATAATCCGTTAATTTTTTTAAACCTTAGTTGCCATTTTGAACTGCAGCAGACTGAAGAGAGACGTGGCTTTATGGCAATTTGTTTCTGTGTCAGCCATTTGGTCTCACAAAGTCATGCTTAATCTAGTGTATATAAAGATGAATACAAGCAATGACTCACAACAGGAGCTCCCGCATACTGGATTCCCTGTTCTGAGTTACCAGGTCTAATTCAGAACAGAGGGGCTCTGTTCATCCTGGAACGCTGCTGCTTGGGATTCTGGAAATGAGGAGTTCAGAGGCTCACCGCCCTCACACAAACACAGAGCACATGCCTTGTTATCAACCCACAGAGCAGAAGATAATGATCCCTCCAACCATTAACTCCTAATGCAATAAAGTGCTAACATTTTAGCCATGCCCTTCAGTGCCTAAACATAATGAAGTTAGCCCACGGGTTGCACAAATGCGGTCTGTGATAACACGTGCTGAGGATGCATCGATCAAGCTTAAAGTCATGATTGCTTGGCCTTGTATCTGTAGCTGACAGCAAGTAAAATGTTCCAGTTTTTGTTTATCTCCAGTCAACCCTCTGGTCTTTGTTTGATATTTATGGAAATTGTATGGAGATGAGCTTCTAACTGATAGTTGTGCAAGTCAATCCAATGAGCATGCCTTTCAAAAGAGTAGCAGAAGTTTGATTTGATGCAATCTAATCCAGCAAAATGACACTTTGCTCCACTTACTCCCACATTTTGACAGGCTGGCATGTCAGACCGTGCCACAGCCATGGAGGGAATACAAAACACATACAGGCAGTCAGGCTCTCTGACATCTTAAAGAAGCATGTGTGTGAGCGTTTGAACGTGACTTTGAAAGCATCCAGCGCATAAATAAATCAGCCAAGCAGCGATGGCCTTGTGCACCGAGCAAAAGCAATAAAGCAGCCCACAACAAGTCTCTCAGGAATCGGATCTCATCTAAAATAACACCAATTTATTAAACATGATCTCCTCACACCGCTCACCAAATCTACAAACTGTGCAGATTTATGAAAAAAAACACAGACACATGTCAGGATTGCAGCAGAGGGCTAGCATACAGTGGCACTGTAGGCTGGGTGGAATACATTTGGCAGACAACAAGTGGCCTTGATGAGTCAAAGAGGAGAGAATCATTTGTTACTGTGTTGGTGCTGAATACGAGCGGTTAATATGATTTGGCTGTCTGGTGTGGTTGTTCCACAAATGTCTGAAAATTGTCATTAAAAACAAATATATATCATCATCGTATGGACAAGGGAGCTGGTACGATAAAGTTATCATTTGTTTAGTTAATTAGCAGCTCTAATTGAAAACATATGCCAACATTATATGCCATCCGTGTAGTGGTGGGAGAAGTACTCGGATCTTTTTCTTAAGTATATATGAAATAGAAATACTTACAAGGAAGTAAGGAAGTTTTGCCTTCAAAATTTTACTTAAAGTGAAAGTGCAGTATTAGTATTAGCATTAAAATAAGGTACCAGAATAAATTACATAATTTTATTGGATTATAATTATTGATGAATTAATGTGTACATCACTTTAGTGTTGCAGCTAATTTTATGTAGTTTATATAGTGCCCGGTTTGTTGTATTTGTTGTTGTATTAATAAAGCAAATGTGCAAAGTAACTAAAGCTGTCAAATAAATGTAGTAAAGTAAAAAGTTAAATATTTCCCTCTGAAATAAAGTAAGGTGGACTAATAAAGCAGCGTAAATTTGAAACACCTCAAAACCTCTTGAGTAAATGAACTTAGTTACTTTCTGCCACTGCTAATCCTGCAGCACCTGGCTACACATATCTGCCACTATTTATCTACCTACTTCTCCGGTCCCCACTGACAAATGTAAGGAAATATAAATCAAGAGGAAACATGAATAATTCCGTGAACTAATTGTACACATCATGCTGAGACTGAGACGAGCAGCCAGGTGACGCACACATTAATCATCATACCGTATGTCACATAACTGACACGCACGTAGCCGCTGCCACATTGTTATTCCGGGATCATTACAGATGCTTTTCATTTGCTGTGTGTGTATAAATTCTGCTCTGTCTCTCCAGAACAGTGTTTTTTTTTTTTTTTTTTGTCACAGCCAGACTGGATGGAACAGATAAAACCAGGTCCCCAAAGAAACTCCAAACATTTTCAATTTTATGAAAACTGTTTCGAATTGAATTTGATTAACTTTGCATGAATCTCATGCCACGCTTGTCTGAAAGGAAATTTCCTTTTTTCTTTTTTTTTTTTTCTATCCAATTTCAAAAATCACTCGGCTCCACTGTGAGAGACACTGCCTGTCAGTTAATGAAGACACAGAGACCATGTTAGTCATCGATGGCCACCCACAGTCTGTTAGGACCCCAAACTCTGTAGAGATGTAACACTGCTGACACTGCTGGTGCTTACGGTCAATATCCTGCACATACAATGCTCTTCATTGTGACTTTGTTATGAATCACCATCAATATTGCATTTACTCAAACCAATGAAGCAGCTTCTCGCGTAGGTACTTCATTACAATGTGCTCCCTGAAAGGCCTCTGATGGTATCAATGTGCTTGATTTCAGCTTTAATTTGTCATGTATTCACCTGATTGTCTTTGATCTCTGGGAATTATCATTCAGTCAACAGTGCGGCGAGATACAGTACAAGCATGCCGTTTCTGAGAATTGAACTAGAACACAGCCATTAGTTTTAAATGTGGCACATAATGTGCAGTGAGTGATGGTGAATTAATGTTTCTTGTCAAGGGTTTTTAGTGTGTATGCATGTGTGTATGTGTGTGTGTGTGTGTTTGTGTGTGTGCGTGTGCATCCATGAGCTATGTCGTGAGTGCAAACAATGGTGTTTGAGAACAGGAATGCATATGTTTATGACTTTATTCACACATTTCTTTGGTAAGACATTGTTATATGTTCCAGAGAATATTTTGTTGAAACACTTAACACATCATTAACATCTTAACATCATTTTTCTCTCTCTCTCTCTCTCTCTCTCTCTCTCTCTCTCTCAGAGCAGCACTGAAGGACCTCGGAGAGCCAGAGAACGAGCGCTGGCCTTCGTCTGACAGCGTGACCAGCGAATGAGCCCCGTTCATGCGTCTCCCTGCATGCCACTCCCACAACACTATGAACTGTGAGCAGGACTTTGGAGACGGGGGCTTGGGAGTGACCCTCACACTACGACTGCTCATGCATGGAAAGGTACAACCCCTCTGCTTGCATTGTTTATGAATGAACTGGTGAATAATGAAAAGGTCAGTATTTTAATTTATGTAATTACTTTTATCTCTTTGTATTATAGGAGGTTGGCAGCATCATAGGAAAGGTGAGATGTCCTATTTTATTTCTACTGTACAAAATGCTGCATATTAATCATAAAATCATATCACTTTATCAGATGAGGTCGATATTTTAAACTGCTATACCTCCGTCTAATCTTATGTTAAATCCATAATTATTTTCCATTGTGCTAACATTGTATTGATGCCTTTTATGTGAGTTCATAATCAGCCTTTGTAGAATCATTTTTCCCTCCGTCTTGATTCTGCTTTGAAATTGGCGCAGAACACAAAGGCCCCTAACAAACAGTTGTTCTCCTGAATATCCTCATCCTCAATGTAATTGCCTTAAACCAACCCTCTTAAGACCGCGCCACCACCCCCACTCACCACCCATAATGCAACACAGAAATCCATCAAACAAAAACATTAGCACATTGGCTGCAAGCCTCCTGTTGAAACTGAGCTCCAAAGACATATTACTCTTGGCCCCTTGTGGGCACTTTTGGTGTCTGTTAGGAAGGGCCTGGCTGCACTGTGTTGCCTCAGCAGCTCCTGCTATCACGCCTTGTAACACAACACCTACAAAAGACATCAATACAAGGTGGAACAGGGACAAAAAAAATAAATGAGCGCAGAAAGTAAAGAGTGCTGGAAAGAGAGATTTCACAACGGATGCTGCAATGTGTTACGGAAATCAAAATATCGAAGAGGGAATTGAGAATGAAAAGAGAGGTTGAGAAAGAGAGAGATGAGTTTGGCTCATACTGTGCATCTCAACACAGAGGTGCACTTGATCTGCAGTACTTGGGCTAATAACTTGCCACTCCACTCTCCAAGCCCCCCCCCCTTCCCATCTCAAACCTCTCATCTCTTTCCCATCAATAGAAGACGGACACCAGAGTTACAATCGACCACAAATAATACGTTTTCCTACAACATAACATAAATAACAGTGTAGCCCAGGGTATGAGATGATACTGTTTTTGATGCTCTTGTAAGAAAGTGATCGTCAGTGGGTGCATAAAGGTGTGAAACAGAGGTGTGACAGCTTGGATGGACTTTAGCCAAAAGAAAATGTGGGAGAGGGGAAGAAGCAATCAAAAAACCAGCAGAGGATATGCTGCAGTGTGACACAAGCCCGACAAAATGTTCCTGTCCCTGGCAGGAGGTCTTCACACACACTGAATGTACAGCCATTACTGCAGGTGTACTTCCCCTTCAGACACTCAGATGTATTTGATATCTTTTTGAGACAGCGGCACAGAGGACACCACGGCGAATCATTGCAGACAGCTGGGATTTGTTCTGATGAATTCTAATCAGACCTACGTGGTTCGAAATGGCAGGTTTCACTTAGAGGTTGGGGACACTGATGTAATTGTATTTTTCAAACGAAGCACTTTTGATTCTGATTAAATCTATCTTTCATCTGCTCTTTTCCAGAAAGGAGAGACTGTGAAACGAATACGAGAAGAGGTACAGTTTAATAATCTGTGCAATTTGTTTTTTTTTACGTGTTTTTTACTGTCTGTCTTGCAATTTGCTGTTGATATACGAGTTGAGTATTAGGGACTAGCTGTGTGCGTGTGTCAGCCTGTCATACAGCCCAAATAAGCACACTTTATTCCCCATTTCTTCAACTAAGACAGGAACCCAACCCCATTTCTTTTATTTTCTGCCCTTTCTGTCTGTGACAAGTAAAGCAGGTTCATCTCAACAGAAAATGTAATGCAATCTCAGAAGGCCCGACTAAAACTGGTCAGGCCTTCTGGCAGATGTGTGTACTAATAATAAAGCTGTGGGAGTAAGCTAATAATAAAGCCTGTTTGGGAGCTTTGAGTCTGAAAAGAATACAGAACTGGTACATTGTCCGAATTGCCTTTTGGGCAATAACGACACCTTTTCAATTTAAATCCTGTCTCTCCATCATTCACTACCCCTCCTGTAGCTGCTCTCTCTCCAAATCCCTTTCTCTTTCTTTTCCTGCTTAAAACAACTTCCTTTTTCTCAGCCTGCTCCTCCATACCCTCTTTATAAATCTCAAGGGGGCAGCCAAACTAATGCCGCTTGGTTAACTCTTTGTATTAAAAAGTAATTAGGCTGACACTGTGGCGGCACATTTGATTCTTTCACTAGGCTGCTAAGGTTTTATGTTGTACTTTATGAGGCAGAAGAATAAACAGGGGAATAGTGAGGTCATGGGACAATGCAGCCCTGCAGAGCTGCTGGATAAACCACTCACCCACGGTAGTCATCCATCCATTCACCCAGTCAGCCAGCCACTCTTGGCTTTGTTACTTCCCAACTGTGTGAGCCTCATCCTCTCAGTCCGTCCCTGGGGCTTACAGCTACACTGGGAGCATGACTCACTGGAGTGACTGGAGAAAATGGCCCAGAGGTCAGAGTGTTGTCCTGTCTCTGCCCATGTGACTTTAACACAGAGAAATACAAGGACACAAAATGGAAGGAGAGGAGGGCAGGGGCTTGATCGCCCGAGGGCAGCAGCGCGGTACAGTGTGTCTGTAGCCACTGCGTGTCTCTGGAAACCCAACCACAAGAAGAGTAAAGGAGTAGTTTGACATTTGGGGAAATTTGCGTTCTTGCTGAGAGGTAGATGAGAAGATGACTCATGTGTTTATGCCAAATATGAAGCGGCTGTCAGCTGGATAGCTTAGCTTAGCATAAAGACTAGAAGCAGAAGGAAACAACTAGCCTGGCTCAGTCAAAAGGTCAAAAGGTTAAAAAAAAAATAAAGCAAAAAAAAAAAAAAAAAGGCTATTTCCCAAAACATCTATCTATTCCTTTGAAGTTGACCGTTCAGTGAAATAATGACCTCTGTCCCCACAGAGCAGCGCTCGGGTCAACATCTCAGAGGGATCCTGTCCGGAGAGGATCATCACCATCACCGGCTCCACAGACAGCGTCTTCAGAGCTTTCACCATGATCACATACAAGCTGGAGGAGGTATCTAACTTTAATGCATCATACTCATTGCCATCACACACAAGTCAAATCAGCTCGACGTCATCTCCTATAAACAAGCCAACACTGTCAGACCAGAACTGTTTCTTACAGTGGAAAATAATCAAGATACAATAAGAAATATATCCAAAATATCCTGTTTGTGAGAGTTAGAAAAAGTGCAAGAAGCTATTTTACCCCATTATCACAAAAACAAAATCCTCTCCTGAGCTTCATCTTAACATTACTACTAATGTGCTCTTATTGCTATCGATTATGTCCTAAACTGAAGTGATGGAAGAAAAAAATTGTATCCGTTTCATAGCACTTGACATACTTTCAGTTAAGATTACTCTGCAGATGAAAATTTAGGGTAAGTGATTGTAGCTATTGTTGCAAAACCTTTTTGACTATTGGGAAGTGGAATGGTGTGATGTGTGTTGTACAGTACATTCAGCCATTCCACGTAACTTTCACACATTACTGTGCAACACATGCTGAATCAACTCTGTAAAAGTGCAAATGATACTAATTTGTGCCTGTTAATGAGAAGGATTTGTATGTCTTTTCATGGTCTTCTAATCAGTTTTAGATGACAAAGTTCCTCATGCTATTAATCCCCATGGTGACTGTCCATCAACACACTAATTAATATGGTGGAATGAGAGCCGCCCTCGCTCTGATTTAGCATCACAACAGACGCTGGCAAGGAAACAGGTGCTCCCTGCTCAGGTCGACAGCGTTCAGTAAAACACACATGCTGGCTTGTAGCACACTGCAGTATTAATTAAAGATCTTTCGGACTCACCTCTTTTCAACCCTGTAACTCCTGAGTTTCCATGGCAACATGTTGGCTGACCCACTGCACGCCGCTTCCACCATAGTTGAGTTATTGTATGTCTGACACCTTTAATTAAAAACAAATGGGAATAATCTTTTTTTTTGGCCACTGGATTTGTTTGTGTCTCAATACTTTATGATTACACAGCGGCTCAGGCTCACTTTCATTTGGCAGCTGATCACTCGTGTCTGTGTTTCATGGATCAAGTTTTCCCCAACCACTGTCAGATTTATGTGAATATAGTGATAGTGATATGATAATCAAAAAAAGTGTTCTGATAACACAAGACATGCAAGACAGTATCATACGTGTATTTTGTTCCCAGGTGTCGAGGCACAGCATGCATGAAAGCCTCATAATCTCTCTGTATTGGAGTCCTTATCCCACCAGCAACACAATATGCTTTGGGGATTTAAGCCCAGCAACTCTTTGTGTGAGCAGTGCTTGTGTAACCCGCTGTCTTTATTTCCACCAATTTGCTTTGAGAGTCTCTTTTTTTTTTTGCTGAGATGGAACAGGAAAGTATGGGAACGTTCACAGTTGTTAAGATGTGGCTCATATTTTTAGATCAAATCAAGAAAATGACGCCCAGAGTCTTCTGATTGTACAGACGAGCTGTGTGCTCCTCTTCTAATGAGACGAGACGTCAGAGAGCCTGATCTGCCTCACTAAATATAGACACGGAGCAGAGCGGCACAAGAGCCACATCAGAATATGCCTTTCAAATTTAAAGTTCAGTTATTGGAAACATTATGCAGTTCCCTTCATAAGTAAAATCCCTTGAGGCTGCACATCCACACTGTCACCTCTCAAGTCAAACTCTGCTAATTTTACTGCAAACTGGCCCCAACACAAACCATACAAAAACAAACAAACATTCTGTCACACATTTGTTCTGTGTTGAACTCTGATGGGAAGAGAGACAGCGTGGCGTATTTACATTTCAAAAGGTTCACAGAGACATGCTGTTCATTAATTAAAAGCTCAGTCTCCACCCACAGCAGAGCAGACGGATGTTTGCTACCTGCACTGTAAAACACAGTTCAACACTCTTCAGATCAGTAAGGTCCCTTGTCTAAATACCTGTCTTAACTTACAAATATATACAATACAAGCAGGACAGATAGAGATATCCTCACCCGTTCTTTATTGGGTTTTAATTATCATCAGACATGTTGAAATATATTTTAACTTTTTGTTATTTTATAAGAGACTGATAATCTATTATAAAATAACCTCTTTAAAAGAGTTTGTCTTTTAAGTTTTTCATGCACCCCAGAGTTTTCCTTAGTGACCAATATTCATGACAATTTAAAGGAATAGTTCTACATTTTGAGAAACACTTATTCAAAAATACAGAAAACACAGAACACAACTAAATACAGTCTGGCAGCAGCAGCAGCAGCAGCAGCAGTTAGCCTGGCTCTGTCCCCACTCTCCCCCACAACCTTTGGACAGAGCCAGGCTTCCTGCCCCCCCCGTTTCCAGTCAGTTAAAGCTAAGCTAACTGGCTGTTGGCTGCATGTTGTGGCTGTGTATTGCATATTTAATGAAACGTAACATGAGCGTGGTATTGATCTTCTCATTTAACTCTCAGCAAGAAAGTGAATAAGCACATTTACCCAAAAATGTCAAACTATTCCTATAAATTGAACCTCATTGCATGGCATTTAATTTAAATGACAAGAAAAAGGATTAAACAATTGAAAATATATAAATTCACATTGCATAGATGCAATTCCTGTAACGAATAGGTCTGCATACGAAAAGACATTCTCATACAAACTTGTTCATTCAGTTCGTTTGAAAATATCTTTAGAAAGGAATCTCAAGGTGACCAGGTTCAGGCAGTGGGAAGGACATGTAGACAATGTGCTCTGGCTCAGTTTTATGCAGAGTGCTCAAGCTCAAAGCATAATTTGCTCACCACCGGTATTGTTTCCCCTTTCATGCAGAATTCAGCAGTTCATAAAAATGATTAAACAGCCTTTTCAGACCCCCTCACACTGGACTGGAGAACATACATTGCTGGCCAGCCTCCTGTGGGCATCTCTCCCTGCACACACTCACATATACAGATACAGGAGCGGAGGTTAATTAGGTGCAGATGCTGGATTGCTCTTTGCTCGGTCTGCCTTGCTCCCAAAGAACCACCTGCCATTTCCAATACAGATCCCATTTGTTTTATCCGTTTGTTCGATTCATGTTGATGCAGTAGAAACGGAGCTTGTCTGCACTGTGATTGGTTCAGGACAAACTATGAATGTATTGCCCACTATGGTCTTCATAATTTTGGATTTTCAGGTTATGCTAATAAGCAGTGAAATGTTGACTCGGCTCATCATGACATGGCATAATTGGGCAGGTTTTAATTTTACCCAGTTTTTGCTGTTTGGTTTCCAGTATTCAGATCATTCACTTAAGGGTGTTCAGATCAGTTTGAATGAAATGAGCTTGATTCAAATTCAGCGGCTGTTCAGTCGTTATTGTTGGAGTTAACACCCTCCAGTGACATATCTCTCCCTTTCCACCTTGACCCCTTCTGTCTGATCTTTTCCTCTGGGCCTCTCTCTCTTTCTCTCCTGTCGGCTCTCACCACATTTTTTTTTTCTTCTCTTGTACCTCCCTCCAGGACCTGACTGCGCTGGTGGCCAACGGCACCATAAGCTCCAAGCCACCAGTCACCCTGCGCCTGGTCATTCCTGCCAGCCAGTGTGGCTCTCTCATCGGGAAGGGAGGGGCCAAGATAAAGGAGATCAGAGAGGTGAGCAGCCAGAACGCAAATCTACTCCATCCTCATTTCACAGGCTGGTCGAACACTGAAATATGTAGAGAACAAATCTGCTCCTGGAAATGAGGGGAAAATCTGCAGCTGGAATGGAGAGATATTTCATTTTTGCTGTTTTTTGCCCTGCTGCATAATTGCACTGTGTATTAGATGCTCTTATTTAGAATAACTGCAATTACAGTTCATACATCTCAGTAATAAGGCTGGAAGGGTGGTGATGAAATGTAAAACAATAATAAATCTATTGTATGTACAAATTAATGACATATGAAGAAGCGGAACTCAGCTAAAACTGGACTGAGGCACAGTGGTGCTTTGAGCTAAATGCTAGTAGTATAGTCACACTGATAATCCCAGCATGCTGATTTATAGCGGGTTTAATGGTTACCATGTTCACCAGCTTCATCCCCTCAGATCTGCTTACCAATCACTATTCTTTTTTTACGCTCCTGGTTTAAAATCCAGGTCTGATTGCACCTTTTCTCACTGTTGGCCCTAAACTGTGGAACAGTTTTCCCCCTTCACTGATATGTGAAGTAGTTTTTATTCAGTAGTCACACATAATACAGTAAATATAAACAATATGGACAGCAAAAAAAAAAAAAAATTGGTCTATGCATTAATTAGTGATTGAACAGGCCAAAGCAAAATGCTTGTATGTGCCTGCCTAGCTTCTTATCAATTTAAACTACCCACCAAAAAGGAAATTGTTGACACATGTAACCCTCAGAAATAGCTCTGTAAACCACTTTTGAAAACCAAAAGCAAATGACACAATGCTAATTTATATTAGCATTGTTCATTAATTACAATTTAAGAAAAGGAAATCATTCACTGATATCTTTAAGACTAGTCTCTAGTCTTTTAATAGTCATCATGAAGACACAACAGGAATGTGCTCTAAAATAAACGTAACTGATTTGATTTGACTTAGCTTAGCCTGTTAGCATCCTAAAATGTTTGGTAAACACACAGTAGAGCTGAGGCTGATGGCAATATCTTTAGTCTTGTAGGTATTTGGTCATAAACCAAAAGATTTTCTGAGAATAAGTAAAAATTTGACCTGATGATGGTACTGGATTAAAGATTCAGAGGATGACCACTGACTTCAGTTTCATCTTGAGAATAAAATTTTCATGTCAATCTGTCCAATAGTTGTCAAGACATTTCACTCAAAACCTTGAGCCAATCCATCTAGCAGACAAGTTTGAGCAGAAATTAAAAAATGTTGACTTGTTGGTGGATCATTTAAGTCAATATGATTCATCCATGAATGTTTGTCCAAAAAAACAACCATCAGACTATCACATCATCTTTACAGATATGCTGCAGTGTGGCTTAAAACATAGCAATTCACAAAGCATGCAACATTTTGGATAAAAAACGAGCAAAACTAATAATTGTAGCAGATACCACTTATCTACACATAGGTGTGCGGGAGACTAAAAGTGGATTTAGACCATCAAGGACAGGAAATTAGCGAGACAATGCAGCCCAGATAAATCACTTAGTACAACATATAGTATGACTCAGCAGTGGCAGCTTTGAAAGGGAAAAACTCCTGACTACATTTAGGCCCAGTTGAAACATTAGGATTAAATTTATCAGATCTGCTGCCAGAGACATCTGACTCTGTCACTTTAGCTCTGTACTATTCTACAAATAGTCTCCTCATTTTAGCTTTTACCTTCACCAGTAATAGCATCCAGTTGATTTTATGCAGATAGATGGATTTTCTTGTCTTGTTCTCATCCCAAATTTGTTTCAGTTGCAGATTTGTTTTGTTTGTTTGGTTGCCACAGGACACATGCTCCCTTGCAAAAGCATTTTGGCCTCCAGAAATCCTACTGTCTGATAGAGACTTCACTGAATGTAGATTAAAGCATGAGAAGTTGTACCCCTTGCCTGCGGGCATGCTAAATTAGGGATGTGTCAGCTCAAATTAGGAGAATCGTATCTTCTTATTTTCACTTATCTCCTAACCTGACAGGTCTTGACATTAAAAACGTACTACAGCACACATGGTTTCCTTTAGAATAGGTGGAAAAATATAAGGTCAGCTAAGTCAGCAGGGAGACACAGAAAGAAGCCATGGCAGTGTAATCACAACTTGTCTTATCTCCAGAGTCAAACTAATCTTTTTTTTTTTTTTTTTTTTTTTTTTTAAACCCAATTTTTTTTTTCCCCAAAGTCAAAATAATTTTTTTTTTTTTTTTTTTTTTTTTAAAACCCAATCATTTGCAGAGCACCGGAGCTCAGATACAGGTGGCAGGGGATTTGCTGCCCAACTCTACTGAGCGAGGGGTGACGATATCTGGGAATCAGGACTCAGTAATCCAGTGCGTCAAACTCATCTGCACAGTAATCCTGGAGGTAGGAGGTGTACCATTTCTGTTGTTACTCCACACACTCACACCTAGCTCACATTTTGTCAGAGCTCTGCTGCTTCTGCTACGTGAAGGAAATAATTGCTGTTGACATCCATGTTTTGATTTTACCAGCATGCAGCTATCGTCTATTCCACTGCAGCACATGTTAATGCAATTTTAGTAGGCTGCATTGGTTTTCTTTGTTATGTAACGTTACCTACGGCGGTGTTGCTTAGAAATTGACTAGATTCACAGATGCTGTGGCTTTATCCTCATCCACAACTTAGGAAATGCAAAGAAAGTAGTGCAGTTTCTTTACTATTTGGACCTTTTGTGCTGTAATCTGCCAAAAGAGACATCGGATGGAGTCAAAAGGTGCAGCTCTCAGGTCACAGCTCAGTATTGTTGCAGAGGACACTAAGGGAAAACAAACTGGCCTGCAGCAAAATCTGTCCACCTTTAGACAACAGTTCTCTTGAGAAAATCGAGAAGGAGATGAGAGAAAAACAACCCCAAGCACAGTTTCTCCCTGTGTGTTCATGGAAGTGCACAAGTCCTTTTTGTTTTAGCATTGCAGCTGGACCTGACTGACTAATTGCTAGTTTGATCCAGTTTTCCAGGGCTTTCTTCAAAGGCTTGCAAGTTTCATTAGGATTCTGTACCAGCGGCTTCTTGCTTTTGGCTCAGAGATTTAAATTATGCAAAGTTATACAAAGAATTTGCTGTGACTGCTCCCGCAGAAAAGATGCTCTACATTTTAAACCCAAAAACAGTATCACCAACACTGCAGTAACTCGATAAGATATACACTGTCATGTACACTTTATAATCCCCTTTTTCTTATGGGTGTTTGAAGAATTTCATCTTAAACTGTCTTCTTGTCGGATGCTTGATGTATCCAGAGGGTAAACCATTGCAGACCCTTGAGGTCTGATATGAACTAAAGCTCAGAGTAGGGTTGTATGGACGATATCAGTCATCCACGATCATCAGAACAATCGCCAGTTGCTCATGCCTTTGCAAAGGTCAAGGCGATGTGACTTGTTTTCCCAGTAATATGGTAACTCATTCTTTGTAGTATTAAATTAATACTACATTTAATTTGCCTGACACAATTTAAACATGTATAACCGCACATAACCGATGCTCGCATCGCACATACACTCAGTCAGCTGATTGTAATGAAACTTCTTTTTGGTGTGTATGAGCTGCTGTGATTTAAGAGCGGAGGATATCGACAGATTGACATAACACGTCATTTAGTTCAGTTTCTTATCCTGCTGCTTTTCATGGCTGTAAATAAAATGATCTTCTGGAGTCAACATGGGAGAGAGGCAGCGAAACGGGACACACCAGGGCCACGGGAAGATGTTTTAAGTTGGGGGTGCTGTAGTGGGAGGAGCATTTTTGCAAATACATGTTGGAGCTCATTTTGTAAAAATTCATATTCAGTGTCTCTCCATACAAATACAACAGAGGCCTACAACAGTGCAACTACAACGCAGACCAAAATGACGACAACAACAACAACGTCTATAAAACACAGAAACACAATAATGCCATGGCTCAGCAATACACAAGTCCAAAAGCTCATTGCGCACAGCACACAAGAACATATCTAAACATGCACATTTTTTCAGCACATGTATATCCTACTGACGTTAAAATGTATTGACAACGGACTATTTAACTGCTCGGCGGCAGCTTGTTTATAAACCAAATATCTTACCTTGAGCTGCAGACAATTTGCTCCAGTAGTTACAATAATCCAAAGGTGGCCTTGCGCTCGGGCGTTGGGTATGGACGGGGCATGGATGTCCAATGAGTTCAAAATGTCACTGTGGACATGCATCAAGGAGAGATGAGTCGGTCTCTCCTGGGCCATGGTGTTGCTTAGCCATGTTTTCAAGTGACTCAAGGTGGAGAAGACGTGTAGCGTGACCCCTGATGATGATCCCCTTGCTTCCCAGGAATCTGATGGATCTGAACAGTAGTTTCAAAACACATTGTGTGATTCCCTGCTGTTCGGGCATTGATCGTCACATCACTTAAAACTGCCTTCAATC
Source organism: Seriola dumerili (assembly GCF_002260705.1). NCBI lineage: Eukaryota > Metazoa > Chordata > Actinopteri > Carangiformes > Carangidae > Seriola > Seriola dumerili. The sequence continues at coordinate 2,803,649 of NW_019174298.1, read as the reverse complement.
AATCAGTTTTTTTCTTCCATTGCTTTCATACCATAGACTGTATCTAAGCAAAACACAGGAAGTAGGGGGTGGTGCAGGTGCTGCAGCATAGGTGTAGAGCTGCCGGAGCGCACCGGAACAACTCTCCGCTACTTTTTTTTTCTCCAAGAGATGAAATAAAATATCTACAGTTCAAATAATTCAGACAGAGAGAAATGTACTTCTGACATTTACAGCCGTGTAATCTATTCTGTACTTACAACCCCCCCACCCAACCCGCTCAATCATACCGTCTATCAGTAATTTAACGGTGTGACTTTAGGACGATCACACTATGGTTAGGTCTTCACAACCATAGCTCAGAGCTACAAAGACCCCTCACCACACTGCTTCAATTATTAAATGAATGATTAGCATAATCAAAAGACATCCAAGGCGGGGATTAATGTCAGTGTCGTAGCAGTTTAGTTAATCATTAATTGTTTTTTTAAATCAGAGTTTAACACTATTTGTAGGACGTACTCAAGGGGCCTCAATCTTTGACAGAAGTGCTGACGTCATGGCAGAGTAGATGTGTAGATCTTATTCATGTCTATGAAATTACTGATAAAGATTTATTCCAACCTCTAACCCCTCTTGCTGTTTTTGACTCCATAGTCTCCCCCGAAGGGTGCAACCATCCCCTATCGACCGAGCCCCTCACCAGCTGCCCTCCTCATCGCAGGGAACCAGGTAAAGGAGTGAGATTTTACCAGTTGGGAGGCTTATCTGTGGCACAGTGGTTCTCAAACTGCCGGGTGATACAGGCTTTATAGGTCATAAAGGCTTTACAGGGGGTTCGGGGTAGATAAGAGAAAAATTTGACCTGCTGGTGGAGTCAGGGAATCACTGAAGTTATTAAGATTCATCCTCTAGGCATTATGAATGTCTGCACAAAATTTCATGGCAACCCATTCAAGAGATATTTTAGTCTGAACCAAAGGTGGTGGACCAACGGACAGCCAGAAAGTTTGAGAACCACCGGATTAGCATTTGGGACTGACACCGTCACCTTCACAACTTAAATGAAAGTCCAAATGGTTATTTGAGAGGGTTTGGAGAAGGAGGCATTGCCAATAATCAATTCGTTCACTGGAGTCTTGGCGAACCCTTACGTTGAAACAAGACGCACGTAGGTGCTCCTCAGTGGGAGATCGGGTGGTTTTTGTGTGTGAGGGTGGGGTTGAGTGCTATGTGAGATGCTTCTGTTTGAGAAGGGACAGATATCCACCCTCCCATGGAGCAAGTCACAAGATTAGCAAGTGAGACTGGAGACCTGCCGTCTCCTCTGGCTACAGCAGCACCCAGATATTCTGCATAGCTGTCAGCAGTTCTGACGCTGTTTGTGCTGCCTCAGACTCTGGTCAATTTCTGGAATGGCTTTGTGTTTTTGATATTCCACATAATAAGCTATCAAATTAAATCTGGGGCGAGGTCCCGGTCACTGGGAGATGGCTGTAATGGAGGCTGCACAGTGGTAAGAGATGTTCGTATAATTTGTCAGAGGAGAAAATGAAGTGGAATAGGAAAGGGCCTGCAGATGAGTCATAGCCTATAAGCTTGTTAGGTGTGTTAAAGTGTCAGAAATGCAGCTTCGAGAGCCCATCTCAGACCAGAGTTGATCTATAGTGAAGTCCTGAAAAAAATTAAATTGTAGGTTTTTATTTATCAGATTTACCATGGGAGGTTTCAGCTGGTAAGAACATATTTAACCTCAATCCAATGCAAAAAACAATGACTTTCCAGACTTTATAAACATGAATATATTTCAGTAATGAACTATCTATTTTCACTTGGTGCTTCCTTCTCATGTTGCTGTGTGTTTGTAGGTGTTTGAGGCATCAGAATTTGCACCCCACCCTCTGTACTCAGTCACCCAGGGTGGCCTGGACCTCCAGCAGGTAACTAAACAATCATTCATGTGAAGTCTGTGAATAACCTGTTTTTCTGAACATGAAAAATCTCTTGCTTGTTTCTAACATTGGTCCTAGACATCATTATGGGACATGGAGCACAGGAATGAGTTTCAGGGCTGTGAGGATTTGAGTGGTGAGTGAGAGCAGGGGGTTGTGTGGTATGTCCAAATTTACACAGTCCATCATCTGGCATGAGGCATTAAAAACAACAGCTGAGAATAAGCTGCAGCTATTGTTCTACCCTGTCATAAGAGCTATAACCCCTCCTGAAACACGACGCCATCACACACCACCATCACAGCTCTGCCGTCTCTTTTTTAGTCCTGCCTAGCTCTGCACCAGAAATATTTCAGCTTTAAGAATATTCCTCCCATGACAGCAAATAGCATATACTGTCATAATATCAAAATGGATACAACAGCCTCTGACAAATCAATCATAGACGGAAAAAAATGTAATTGTTGGTAATGAAAAAGCCTATAAAGAGTTCTGCCAAGTATAAAGGAGTATAAAGACACAGATTTCACTCTTGCTGTAAATGACAAGATTACTGCTAATTTGTGGCGTTTGTGTGCTTTCCTAAATAAACACAGCTCTAATGTATTGATGAATTCTTCAGGCTGAGCTCTCCCCTCTCCAGTTTATGACCATATAGGATGGACTGGTAATAGTAGCCAGACTGCTGGCGTCAGGCTAAGCTAAGTGCTGTCTGCTCAAACCATAACTGTAAGGAGGGAGGGTTGCGCACACACCACCCTCACTAATTACAGTACATATATATATATATATACATACACATATATGTACATATATTTATATACAGTGAGTATTGATGGGTGGGCTGATACAAAAGGCGGTTAACATGTGAGTCTGCATTATTTAAAGTAATGAGGGGATGAGTGATACGAGTATTTCACATAAATAGATCATTGATACAACAGAGGTGAAGGGGATTTTGTTTGTGCTGTTCACAGCACTGAAAAATGGCCTTTAATCCTAATGTTCTCTTTGGGGTCCTAGAGCCCCCGGGCCATCTTTAACAGCTCAGTAAACACACATAACATTGTTTTATCAGCTTGATTCTTGAAATGCTCATAAACAGTTTGAACTGATGACACGTTTCAATAATGCTGCTATAGAGGTTGATGCATTACTTCTGTCTGAGAAGCCCAGCTGTAAAACATGGTTAAATTCAATGGATTTTCATTTGCTCTATATACTGTATCTGTGATTGATGATGACAGTACACAACACTGCCCCTCCCAAATAAGTCTGGATTTCTGTAGTTTTATCTTCACTTGGGAGGTAAATCTGTCAGTATGTAGGACACCAAACTCGACATTTATTTGTATGTAAATGACCAATAATAAATTATTGTTCATGCATGTTTGACATATGGAACATGAGATATTTCCTTATTTGGTGTAATAGCAATGCTTAATGGTCACTTATGTATCCACATATTTGGAGTTTAATCAGGTCAGAAGAAAAAAAATAAATAAATAATAAAGGTTAATTTTGCAATTGCTATTATGTTGACACATACTGCAGTGGGGTTTGTGGGACATTGACACTAGGGTTGTAATGCCAATCTCAACAAAGAACATAGGTTAAAACATCTAACAGCCATGTGCATGTCACAGAACAGTCAGTTTTCACAGGAGATACTTTGTATTGACATAAAGAGTCCCACTAAAAACTGCTTCCAATTAGGTCTGTGTATTATCCAGAGTGACTGTTGAATCTCTTATATGTCACCACGGCTGTGAGCGCTACAAGCTACATTTGAACGACCTCCACTGTAGTGGGGTGGGGGCAAAAATCTCACACACGGATATTTCAAACCCCACACATATAAAGCAATAACTGTGGGATATGCATTGGCAGGGACGAACTAGAGGTTCATGGGAAAATATGGCATATCTCATCTGTATAAGTTCACAGCTTAACTATAAAGACTCATTTCACTTATTCTGAAAAACAGGCATGTATTGACAGTGAAGCACTTCCATTAAGAGGCTACAGATTTATTGCCTGTGTGTGATGTTTTATTGCTGTAATTTACCTAATGCAGGATGCTCTCTTTCAGGCCTACACTTTGCAAAACCAATATGGCATTCCACACTCAGAGGTTTGACCATTTGTAGATATATTATCATTTAATATAACATGAGTAGTTTATGGTTTAGTGTGCACTGCATCGACCGTTTCCTCTTTGTTTTACAGCTGGCCAAGCTACATCAGCTGTCAGTGCAGCAAGGCCTGAGTCCTATTGCCCAGCCTGCTTCGACTGTCATACCTGGTATGTATAGAACTAATAATAGTATTTGCTCTGGATTATATCGCTACCACTATAAGCTTGCCGAGTTTTGCCTTCACATTGCTCCTCCATCTGTAACTTGTCAAAGATTGTCCAGCTGCCTTCAGACGTGAGAAGTTACACTCACTGTCATGAGCCGTACAGATTATGTGCTTGTGTCAGTGAGGAAGGAGGAGAAGAGGCTTTATAGCTTTCTCATATCTCCCATTCTTGGAGAGAAACTATTATGTGAAATGATACGTTGCAGAGAGTCGGAGAACTGGGAGAAAGAAAAGAATGAGTGCCGTGTTAAACATCAGTCCATTAAAATGGAAATTAACTGCTTTACTATATCTGGCAGTATCTATATCTTCGCTGAAAGGGTTTTCCAGCATGTCACCGGTGGGTTTGTGTGGATTCACTAACTACAGGAGTTGAATAAATATTAAAACGTCTGTCAATTTTATTCAGTTGTTGCTTGTATTTTCTCTCATCAGGGATGGACTCAAACTCTCAGACATCTCAGGAGCTGCTTATTCCCAATGATGTAAGGAGAAGTAACTCGACTTTTTTTTTTTCTTTTTTTTTTCTGTGATGTTAGTATTTTCCCATCTGAACAAGGAAAAACAACAGGAAGTCGGCACTCATCTCACGTGCACACTGCTCTGCAGCAGGTGACTTCAGATGCAGTAGCTGCAACTGCAAAGACGTCTGGTGTGACTTCAAAAGAGACTGGAGACATGTTGGCAACTGACTAATTATCCTCATTATTCTAACCTCCGACTAACCCAAGGTTAAAGGGATTTTGAGCCGATATGGATCCTTTCGCATTATTGTCTGGGCAGCAGTTGCAGTGTCTTAGAATGAGTCCCAAGAGTGCTCAGTAAATCCTCTCATGTTCCCTGACCTACTTAGAAGCTGTCTGCTGTCAAAACAGCCAATAAGAAAACAGACAAAGATCCTTTCCCTCCTCACTTACCCTCCGCCAGGGTTTGATGAAATGTCTTTCCAATCAGAGTAGAAATCAGAATGCAAAGATTCACTTCAAAATAAAGTTAGACTACATTTCTTTTCAAATGATCACTGTTCTATTACATCAGGCTGGTTTAGACTGAGAACATCTGTTCATTAATTACAGTGATTCCCTTAATTTGAATTTAACTCAGAAAAAAGCTCACTTATGAAGGAAAATTAATAATGAAGCCATTTGTGATTTACGATTTAATTTGCTGCTCTGATATCTGGCGTAATAACAGAACCGCAATCATTCAAACAAATGATATGTTGCTCAGAAGATTAAAGGATATGGATGGTGTTTTTCTACTGTCGACAAATCCCACGAGAAGACCAAAACTAACAATGTATTAGTTCGTTGTCTCTCAGTAATTTCTCATTAGTTCCTACTGAAGATACAAGTCTGCAAAATCAGGTCATAAATGTGTTCTTTCATTGTATAAATAGACTCAGTAATTTCCTAAAAGAGCTGGGCACTGTAGTTTTTAGGAGTTGATAGTTCATTTGTTGGGGACTATTTTCAACTGCGGAGCAATACACACTAGTAAACATTTATGGCAGCAGGACGGCGTTGGTGGGAGTGACTCAATATAAACCACAGTGCCCATGTTTGTGATAATAAAGGAACGTATCATTCAGTGCAACAGTGCAGCTCATTGATGTGTTTTTAATCGTTTTGGAAAACAATGGAGGTCTGTGTCACAGAGGAATAACTTAGAGTATATCAGGGTTTTGCCACATAGAAGATACTTGTTAGGATCAGCTCATTGTTGGTTTTCTCTTCATGGGATTTGTAGACACCAAGGAAACATGCTATCTTTATCCAATTGTTACCCAAACACGTCATGCACCGCAGTTTAGTTTGAAATGCTCCTTTATTTACAAGGATCTGCAAAGAAAAAATTTTTTTCAGACAATGAAATTAATTTCCCTTTGCCGTCTTTGTTTTACAACAAAGAAGAGAAAAAAAAGAGAATTGATTACTCAAGGTTTCACTGTACTGTATAGGATATAGCCACAACCCTTCAACAACATTTCTAAAATGCCTGAAGTAAACCCCCACATGGTGAGCGGCACAATGCATCAGAGGAATGAGGGAGTCCAGTGCTATACGTGACAGGGACAGCTGTAAGCTCCAGCCATTGTTCCAGAAGAGAGGACTTATAGCCATGACTGAGCCTCCTCAGTCCTCTGTCCGCCCTCAGGCCGGCCACACTCCAACCGCACAATCCCGTTCTGTGCTCACACACTGAACGCCGAAGGAGTCTTGCGTGCACACACACGTACGCGTGCGCACACACACACACACACACACACACACACACACACACACACACACACACAGATGCATTGAGAAACTGCTTACACCCAGTCAGCAGTATGCACTGTACTTCTGCGCAAGGAAGATTTCGCCAGAAGAAAAATGGCTGCACCCTCACCATCCCATCCCTCTTCCTGTGTCCTTTCAAATGACTGGCTCAGCAGGAACTCAACAATATATAGGCCACTCGTAGCTGAAGACCAGGAGCATTGTGCTGTGTTTCTGTCATTTGAATGCTTAGGAAAAAATAATCGCCACAGCAAGCGTATATGTAGTGTCTCCTGGGTCATTTATTTAGCTCTAGTTGCATCTTTAAAGTGTTTTTTTTTTTTTGTGGTTGTTCATACAGGAATGCTGTTGACTGAGGTCATACATACCAGAGTGGGTGAGCTGTTGACAGCTGGTATCTATTGACAGGTGGTGTAAAAGGCCAGAGTCCAGTGGAGATTCTTGGTCTCAGTGGGGGAAGAGACGTTATCTGTGATTTGAGGTCTGTAGTGGCCATTGTCTCATGAGTTGCTCTTTAGGCCGGCTGCTCTCTGTGTGTCCGCCCCCCCACCCACCATTCTCCCCGAATAAACTGCTGAGCCAATAATAGCCAGGCAGACCAACCAGGTCGCTGTGTGACAAATCAGACATTGTGGAACAGGCTGCTTACTTCTCAGGAAAGGAATGTGAAATGCGGGGACAAGTGCAGCACGATCACTGCGCGTGTGTGTGCGTGTTGTGTATTTCTACCTCTGTGTCAGCCGCTGTTTAGCTGCCAGCACACACACACAAACACACACACACACACACTACAAGCACTTCATCACTGTCTGTCCCACTCACTATATATCTGGCAGCATAACCCCGTCGCTGAGCCCTGACACCCTGCACTTGAGCTGATACGCAGCCCCCGAGCCCTGGGTCTGTTAAATATCTATTGTGGCTAATAGGCATGGGTCCAGGTTGGGTAATGAAAGCAAAACAAAAGTGATAATGTATTTGGGAATGCAATAAAACTCATGTCACTGTCTAATCTGCTCTCAGCAGAGAGAACGCTCAAGCCGACGGGACGTATATTATATATTTGAGTTATTTTCCCATTATGTTTTCCATTAGTGCGGAGATGCATCTAGCTGGCATGTGTTTGGGAAGTGATTTGTTTGGGAAGTCATCACCACTCCGAGGAATCAATAACCTTTTAGCCACTCAGATTAATGACAGGCAAATGTGCCTTCTCTCGTCTCTTTTACCGGAGCACACGCAGTAGCAATTAAGGGAGACTCTGGGGGGAAAAAAGTGCTTTTGACATGCATGATGGATGACCAGTCCACCGAAGACAAACAATGTAATTGCAATATTTGAAGTGGTCTGCATTAAGTCAGTTTTTTTTTTTTTTGGTATGTAGTGTTTTGCTTTTGCCCATTTCGTCAGAATCACTTTCATCAGCATTACAGATCCAGTCAAATGATTTATTGGAGCCTTTCCCCGTAAAGCATGTCTTCTGAGCCCTCTCTGTGTATCAACATATAGTCATTCATCTTTCCATCACACTGACCAGTCTGCCTCACCTCTGTTCTTTTGCAGCTGATCGGCTCGATCATCGGCCGTCAGGGCACTAAGATCAATGAGATCAGGCAGGTGTCGGGAGCGCAGATCAAGATCGGCAGCCAGCTGGACGGGACGAGCGACCGCCATGTCACTATCACAGGAACACCCGTCAGCATCAACTTGGCCCAGTACCTCATTACCTCCTGGTGAGGCCCAGTGGCACACACAGCCATCTAATGAATCAAGTGCAAGGCAGAGAAAAATATATCGGTTTAAAAGGGTCAAAGGTCATGCTATAGTGTGATAAGCAATAATGAGGTATGTCCTGGTGCTGCTGGTAATTGGCCTCCAGGGAATGAGTAAAATCAGGGTTGTATTGTACAATGTAGTAAGAGTGTCTCTTTGGAATTCAGTGTTTGCAGCTCTGCAGCCTTTGTTTTGTTTTGTTCTGGGCACATTAATACAAATAAAACTGAATGCAATTCTGGTTGTAAAAATTATAATAAAGTAACAAACCAATAAACAGTAAAAAGGTAGAAAGTACAACATAAAATGAAGCAGCACCATATAAAAGTAGGAACATTTACTTCCTATTGTGTGTTTCTCTTTACATACATTTAAAAATGTGACTAAATTTAATATAACCATTGGTTATTAGTCCTTGCTATTATTGATTCAAAAGAGGCAATGTCCATCATTAATTTCAATCTGACTGACCCTTCCACTGATGAAGAACTAGAACATTAATTCTTGCTTGCATATACCAGGTGGTTTGAGAGACCTGTCCCGTAAAAAAAATACAGCAAGAAAAATTCTGACAAAAGTTTATGCAACCTCGCTTAATACTTTAGATTTTTAAATGAGAAACAAAAGAACATCCCCACATTAACCCCTGTGTTTGGATGAGATTGGCTTTACATCCTCATTGTTTTGGGTCCCAAAGAACTCCACTGCTGCAAAATATAAGTGATGACCTTTCTCTCTTTTTTTTTTTTAATCTTTTAAAAGAAAGAAGAACAAAAAGCACAAAAAAGAAGCTTTTCTTCTGATCTCATGAAAACCTTGATACTACAATAACAGAAATCCAGTTTGACTTAATTGGGATTTGGGAGAAGTAGTGCCGCATAAAAAAAAAACAACAAAAAAAAAAAAACTGTCAAAACAGTCACAGAAATGGAGCAAATGAAAATCTATTGTAGTTAATCATGCTTTTCACCTGGGATTTCCAAACAGAAGTAAAGCGCAATTTTCTGCATCCGACTTGTTTCAAAAGCAATTCTTATAAAATGAGTAAGCAACACTATTTATATGGCACTTTAAAAACCAGGGCTACAAACTGCTTCACAGGCACAAAAAAGATGATGAAAGCATTTGAATGATTAATAACAACCAACAAAAGCAAATATTGTCAAACTAGGGCAAGGAAGCATCAATAAGTTTGCAGATCTGACCCCGACAGGGAGACTCCTCCATAGTTTACGAGCCAGAGCAGAAAAAGCTCGGTCACCACAAGTCTTGAAGCCTAAGCAGGGAACAAACAGAAACACAGCTAAACTGACAGATAACGATAAAGACAGACTAAAATAGGTCCCAGTATAGAGCCTGGAGGAGCTCTACAGACCAGAGGAGCACAATGGACACACAAAAGTTCTGATAGGATAAGTAGACGGAAAACAATTCAAGTGCTGGTGCATTCATGCATTAGATATAAAATTAGGAAATGCCATGAAGTATCAAAGTGATAAAACAATGTTAGGTATCTTTTTTGATCATTTCTTGAGTCTTCATGACCCCCAACAAAACATTAAGGTTTAATAAAGAAAAGAATCTGTTTCAGTTTTATACAGTCAACAGTACAGTAGTTTCCATGTTTGAAGTTTAACTAGTGTATAGCTCTGGTAAATTATGAGAGTTCACTAATATAGCATTACACTCCTGTAACACCGCCAGACCCATGATGGACAGAAAAAAATAAAAAAGGTAAAAATCAATGCAGCAGAACCAAAGATATTGTCCTTTTTTTATTCCATGCATTCTTCTTCTTTGTCAAAACCTGGCACCTATATTACCCACAATGCAACTGGACCACTGACAGTTTGGTCAGGTGTGTTATGCTAGTACTGGCTAAGGACAGAGATGAGGAGGGGGCTACAGAGGTCTGGTAACCTCCCTTCTGTCTATCTGCACCTTTCCAGATAGAAGACCGAGCAAACACCGACTCAAGTGACATCATGAGCAAATCAGATTTCACCCACAAAAGGCTTTGCACAACTTGTTTCACATATGCAGTGGTAGCTACTCCCAACAAGACTTGTAAACAGACTTTGTAAAATTGGAGGAGTTCCCCTTTAATGATTTTCCAGAAACTTCACCCAGTGTTGCAGCAACAGTATAATCCTCTAATCTTCCTCTTCTGTCCTCTCCCCGCCTCCCTATCCTCCCCTCCTCCTATCTCTGCCCTCATAGTTTAGAGACAGCCAAATCCACAGCCCAGGCAGCCACCATGGCAGCTCCGGTCGACCTCAACATGGCCTTCACCCAGCCGGCCTCCCCAGCTGCCTCCCCTGCACCCACCCTGGCCGCTGTGGGCGCCCTGACCCCAGCTCATATGCTGGGCACCCCATACGGCGCCATGCCCCTCTCCGGCCTGCTGGGGGTGAAGTCCGTCCCCTTTCTGACTCTGTCCAGCCCCGCCCCCACCGTGGCTGTCACTGCAGCACCCTCCCACACCACTCTGGCCGCCTACACCGCCAAAATCTCCTCAGCCAACTGCATCAAAAAGCCAGAGAGACAGAAGTTCGCTCCCTACTGATGTAGCCTCTGCGTCTATGTCTGGAGAGTCAGATGAAGGACAGCTGCGCAGTGTTCTTCCACAGACGCCTGATGTAGCCATATCCGCTGGCAGAGATGCTCTTGACTTTTATTCTTTGATGCACCAACAGAGAAGAGACCAACGGAGATGTGGATAAAGCTATTAAAAGTTATTTACGGTTATAGATAATTTGTGAGTTTCCCATGAATTGATGGACTGCTTTCATCGTCACCTCATCACTGTTATTGATCACAAAAAAAAAATTAAAAAAAAAAAAAAAAAAAGGGCTGGAACCTCACCTGAGAGATACATGTTTAAATAAGTTTCTACATGTGTATCTCAAGTTAGAGATCAGCTATGAGTATTTATCCTTCAATAAATTTGTAAATTATACTCAGATGACAAATGCTCTACTGTATTATGCTTTTATACAATGTCTATGTTTGCCTCTTGAAGTTTTTAAGAAAATTTGTAAATGTCTGGGGGGGATTTTTTTTTTTTTTTTAATAATCTGTGCTACTTTATCGTTCGGTGTTTTGTTCATTTTGTTGGATTTTGTTTTGAATGAGCGACTTGTTTAATCTTTATTTATTAGTATTGTTTCATTTATTAAAAGTCTTTGTTTCCTGACATGGTGGATCTATTTGTCTCCTAGTTTGTTTTTTTATCTGTAATTATCTGGTGCACAAAATGCTGTCAGTCACTCAAACAGAAACTGTATTTAGACTGAATCAGTGATAAATTAATGTAGCAGCACAGGGACACACATTCAGGAGGAAACGGCGAACACAAGATGCAATGCCAGGTCCAGGTTATATTTGTTTTCCTCCAAACAGAGTCTGGATGGCAGCTTGTCATTTGGGTTGCCAGAATTTATGAGAGGTGCTTTTCACATCATCGTGCTCATGTGCCCCAAACAATAACAGCAGAATGAGACCGTGCAACCCCAGAAGAGACGAGAGCTCTGCCCACATGCCAAGCAATACACTGACATGCATGCAAGTGTGCACAGACAAAAGCAGATCCAGAATCACACGCTGTTTTTTGTTAGAGTGTGTGTGTGTGTGTGTGTGTGTGTGTGTGTGTGTGTGTGTGTGTATAGAGACTGATATACTGAAAATCAATCACTGAACATCCCTCAAGACAAAATACAGGCTTTGCCAGGAAGAAAGAAAAGGACACGAACAGAGGGAGAGAAGTAGAAAAATGAGGCGCCTCAGTGATGCTGCAAAAATAAAATTCAGTATCTGCATCAGCATGCACCACAGCATCATCATCCTCTGGAGAGACAGCTAGGATCCTTTCATCCTAACCCCCCCCCCCCCCATTTTTTTTTTTCTGTGACTGCATCATGGGTATGCAAGACACTGAGTGCACAATCCTCATTGTTGCCAAAGACATTCATTCTCTGAGGCAAACAGACTCACAGCCCACGCCTGCAACTTCACTGTTATTCAGCCGAAGTCCAATGAGTGGCAAAGCAAAAATATTAAAAATAAGGACAGAGAAGCCTTGAGATCTATCTATAGGTCAACCAACAGCCAGTTCTAATTTTATGATTTTCAATGATGCAATATTTTCCAAACAAAATAGATTGATATTTCCAATTGTCCTTGAAGGCATGAGTTTTAACAGTGATACTCAGGGTCTCATTGGGTCACTTGTGCCATCTGCGGGCCACACATCAATACTCAGTGAGATGGTGTGAATCGACCTTGAAGCACATCCATGTTCCGGATGTTAGCAGAAAGATTTGTTAATAGCACCCGCCTACATTTATTTATAACACGCCAAGTTTTTTTTTTTTTTTTTTTTTTCTCCATCATATGAACAAATAAAACTTTAAACTCAAACCGCAGCTATACTACTGTATATCAAATAAGATGTGTTGCATTTGAATATCAAAGTGGGACGCTAGTGACAGTGTGAAGCTCGAGTTGGTGAGAGCAGGGACCTCAGCTGTCACTGCAGCTGAAGAGTTTGTCATCTTCCTTCATCTGTGGTGGAGCAAGGGACACACACACATGAAAATTAACATAACTCTGCATTCTCACCACTTTGGTGTCACAGTCTTGTATTTCCATGACAGACAGCGCCCTCTGCTGTCTGTCTCTACATACTGCTTCGTCAAGCACAGCACAGAACAGCACAGCACAGGTAAGGAGGAGGGAGTTAGAGCTGATAAAAGATTGTCTTTAATGTTTGGCATCGTTAATGAATTCCATACCACAGCAGTTATGGGAGTAGGAAAACCACTTTTACAACCAAACACTGTTCGATCATGCTAACACCATATGTACAGGAAAGCACATTGAAAAGTGTATAAAGTATTTATATGAGAAGACTCAAAGTCAAGAACGGTGGAGACAGCCACAGTCTAATGGATTTGTCCTTTTTCAAACACTGATTATAGATATTTATCAATTACATTGATCTCTGGAGTACATGTATATACACAAAACAACGATAAACCTTTTTGGGGCGTCTGCAATAATTCTCAAAAATATTTCACAATACTGCTGTATGTACAATAACAGAATTTACATTGAAAAATTCTATTGTACCTATATTTTGAGTATCACTTCAGTCACCAGTTATCCTCAGTGCCATCGAGCTCACAAGAGATACTCACATACTGTATATATCTAACCTCAGGATCATCTCCATACAAAGTACAGCAGCCTATGCAGTACCTTCTGACTTGGTACGGTTTCTGAAATATGTTCACACAACTGATGATCTCACATACAAAAATAGATGTTGTCTAGTCAGCTGACAACTTGATGTACAGTAACACAAAGCATCCACCTGCAAAAAAACGACCAGGAAAACAAGTTAATTGTTAAAATATTAGCTATATCCTTCCAACCCACTACGTCGCAATAAACAGCGGTGTTCGTCTGCTCCGCAAAAAAGTAAACCTCCCTCTCAGTCTGGGCTTCAGCGTTCTCCTGAAACATCAGTTTTCACACAACAGAAGGTGATTGAAAAAGAGCCGCAGGCAGGATAAGAAATATTAGCGCTACAAACCAAACAACAATTTGAAACCAAAGCGGGACGAAACCATACAAAAACATCACTACTGTAGGTAGATATCTTTTTCTTTTTTTTTTTTCCTCCAGGAAGCGTATAGTGAACAGAATGAAAAGGAGAGCGGCCTCCGCTAAATGAGCTTCTCACAGTCTGGATGAAGGGGTCAAACTGCATTTGAGTGCACTTAAGGCAGGTAGGCAAATCCAACGCTGTCTGAGTGGGCTCCTCGACTGGCCACTCAGCGGGCGGGTTCAAGGCAGTGTCATCAGCATCAGATCTGACACCGATGCCACTGCAGCTGTCCATGCTCAGCCCTCACTGCTTAACATGGTCTGACAACCATACAGAGAAGGAAAAAGATGGAGGGGAGAAAAAGAGCGAGAAAAAGAGAGAGGATGGTACTGGTGTTACTTCTCAGTGGCCAGCAGGCGGTTGAGGTGTGAAGTGGATAAATCCTCGCTCTTCGTTCACCATGAACATGAAACGTGACAGGTGTGGGTGCTGCCTGTCATTGTCCTCCGCTTCCCCCTCAGTCCGCAGAACGCTCTCACTCCTCTCAAGATATCTTTGTCACACAAGAGAGACAAATAGAGACTTCTGCAACATGGACTGAACTTAAAGCACTTGAAAAAAAAAAAAACAAAAAAAAAAAAAAAAAAAAAACAAAAAACAGGATTGCATCTTGTGCAATACAAATAGAACATCTCATCTGAATACATTCACGTAGGTTTCCATACGCACGGTGCGGATGGGAAATCGTCAGTCTGTCATTGACTGAAGTTCATGTCCCTTGAGATGCCGGTCCAAGAGGAGAGCTGCAAGTCCAACCTTAGAGACCTACGGATTTATGACAGCCCGTCAGCAACACGTATTACAGTGCGCCATTTGATATGATTCACTATTAAGGAGCACTTAACAGTGTTTTGAAAAACATAATGGACATAAGCCTTTGAAAACACTATAATGTAGCAAATTTATCAAAATAAGAATTCATATATATGAAGCCTTTAAAGCAGAGAAGTCACATCCCTGTGAGTAATAACCTTCTGTAGTTGCCTCGTGTTGTGAAAATGACATGAAAAGCAAAATTAAGGGAGTTCAGAGCTTATACTGCACCTGGGATCATGTTGGTTATGACCATGGTTGTCATATTTCACAAAACTGTTGTCTTATTATTCTCAAATGAAAAAACATGCTCACAGACGAGTTGTACAGTCGTGTACAATCAATATCAATTTCTGAACAAAGTTTATCCGTCTCATTGTTCAACAGATAATTTTCTTTTAATAATATCTAAGAGGCCACGCGGAGCAGTGACGGCAGTTGTGCCTCATACTGTAGATTCATCGAGGTTCAGTCCTTCGTTTCTTCCCTTCATGTGCACTGAAATTAAAACACAGAGAGAGAGGGGTCAGCTGAACACACTCCACTGCTTCGTCGGACTCTTTCCATCACTGCTCCTTTAACTCGGTGCACATGGAGGGAAAAAGATGAGGAGTAGAAAGCTCTAACTGAAATATAACTGGAGCCTCCTCATCACTGTGTCTCCTCGTGCTCCTCGCTGATGCACTGCTCCCAGGCGTGTTTCCCCTGGTCCTCCCTGTGGCCGTGAGGGGAGTGGAAGATCCTGCGGGGCAGTGGGATGGGCTGAGGCGGCAGCTCCTCCTCGGGGATGCAGCCCTCTCTCAGGTAGGGTTTGGGCGGCACGGCTGGAGGCTGAGGCCTGCGGTAAGGGATGTGGTGAGGGCCGTGAGTGGGAGCGTGGTGGTGAGGCGGTGGCCCGTGGGAATGGCTGTCCATACCCGGGTGGGCGTGGGCGTGAGGGTGCGGGTGTGGGTGGGTGTGCGGGTGTGAGGCAGGGCTGCGGTAATGGAAGGGGCGGACTGGGTCCACGGAGTCGATTTCTGGTCCGCCGTAGTGGAGGTGCATGTAGGGAGAGGCCAGGTACTCGTCAGGAGGGGACCACAGGTGACTGGGAAGAGGCTCCAAGGCATCGTTCCTGATCGGGCCAGGGTCTGGATACTGACCTCCGTAGTTACTCTCACTCAGGGAGGAAACACCGCTGCTGGCGCTGCCTGACAGAGTGGAGTTACTGCCCCCCAAAGCTGACTGAGGACTGGTGGGGGAGCCAGGAATCGGGTGGAGAGGAGACTGGAGCAAGACAGAGAGACAGTGGGCGTCATGGGTGTGTTTCTCTTGTCAAGGACAGAGTCGAGTGTTGTCACAACAATCTGAATTTCAATACTACTCATGCTGCCTTCACATGCTGACAGAAATATTGGAAATACAAGTCTCACATGAAAGAAGGTAGACAGTCAGCAGCTACTTCATCTTTCAAACATTGAGACACTTACAATGGCTTTGTAATTATGACTTGACTAGTCTACACTCAATCACAGGCGTTTTGCGATGAGTCATTTGACTTGCAATGGTGTATAATTAATAAAATGACTGCAAGTGAATACAATGTGTGGGAGCGACAATATAGGAAAGAGGAGCTTGTTGGACGGCAGGGTTACAGCAACTGAAAATTTCATTTCAGACATTCAAAACGTGCTGTCCAAAACAGCGTCGTATCGACATGATGCATTCGTGTAAATTTAAATAAAGAGGAACAAGAACAAAGAAGGAGAGAGAGCAGGGGGAGTAGGAGGAGTAGAGAAAACTGGGAGGAGAGACTTGGCTTGTAACAGTCTCCATACTTCAGTTCAACCAATTGAACATGAAGAGAGCAAAAACCATAGCACATCATTTTTACATTCCTAAGGTGGCTGAAAAAACATGTTCCGCAAGTGAAATTTCAAACTACTCCCTGCACAAAACTGACTGAGCAACAAATATGCATAATATATATGGAAACCAAGAAGTTGCTAGAAAGCTGTTTGAGTCTGACATTTTATCTTGTACGTCATGAACTCTACACAGAACGATGTTTCTCTGATGGATGTACCTTTCGAAGAGACCGGACAGGCAGGGCGGGGGGAGGGTCGTTGTTCTGGTGATGAAACGCATCACAGTGCATCAGGAAGTGTCCTGCAAACAGAAGTCAAATTCATACAAGTGAGGCCTCATTTCCAAATCCTGTCTAAACTTGACAGGCTCAGTTTCTGCTGCCAGGTGGAGAACATCACTGAGAATCAGCTGAGGTCAAAAGTGATCTCAACACCAAGTAAAAACATCACGGTGAAGGGAAAAGAGAAAGTACCTGGTGGGAAGGACCTGGGTGGGACAGGGGGCATGATCACGCCTCCAGTAGAAGCTGGCATGTAGGACACCTGCTCCCTGTTCTCTCCATCCAGACTCCAGCTGCTGGGAGCATTGGGAAAGACTGGAGGGAGAATATATTAATACGTCAACACACACACTGTGATACACGTCATGTGAGTAACACCCTGCATTTCAACCTGTCCGTGCGTTACCTTTCTCTGGCAGATTCATGTGAGGATCAGCACACGGCTTACAGGGGCTAACTTGCTGAAGTAAGGCACGCTGCATGTGGTTGTTCTGAGAAAAATAAAAATGTTCAGTAAATTATTAGCAGTTTTGGTCTTACAAAAATGACATGCTCGACATATCCCAGTCCCATCCCACCTGTCCATTCTCTGCCACGTTGTAGTACATGGAGTTGTTTGCCCTCTCACGATGAGATGGCAACAGTATCATTACTTCCCGGTTGTGTTTGGCCTTATCAGGCAAGGATGGAGAGCCTGGTCAGAGGAGAGACATGGAAAATGTTGTATTTCTACTTACAACAACCACATTACCCAGTGATTGGTAAAATGCCCATGAAGACACAAGTATAGACAGATCAGAGAGAAATATCAAGGTTGGTGAGGATAATGATGATTTCAGTCTCTGTATCCATCTCCAGTGTGGCTTTCTGTAGCTGCGTTACTTACCTCTGGCACTCGAGGGAGCAGAGTTAATAATCTGAGAAGAGTTGGAGCGGATTGAGCTCAGGCTGGAGGAGGAGGGGCTCGGCTGCAAAACACAATACATTGTAAATATAACAAAAACTATTAAAGCACTGATCTGGAATAGAAACCCCCTTTGTCTATCTCTTATATTTTATCTAGCAGACAGAAAACTAATGATAAAAGTTTATGTGCATTACAACAGCAGCAATAAAAAAGCAGGGTAACGCTTTATTTTACAGGTCCAGTATTTTCCAGCTAATTTCCTGGAAACCCTCTTATAATTTCCACAAATAGCCTACACATTTTCACAGCACTATATACAGTATATGAACATTTTCCACTTAACTGCTCCATAATTTCCTACTTTTTGTCTGAAAAACTTATAAGTGGTTATTTCATAACTGTGGAATTACAACTTTCTGCATGATCGAGCCGCAGCCGATGCCCCCCACGATACCCTGCGTGTAGCACCTTACTTCCCTTTCCCCTAATGAGCCGCTTGTAATACTTTCCTTTATAAGTACCAAATGTCCTAGTAATTCATAGCTAAATAATAGCTCATTTTAAGGAAATTAAGAGGAAAGTTTCCAGAAATTTTGATGGAAAATACAGGACCAGAATAAAGTGTTACCAAAAGCACTTATAGTTACAGTATCAATATTGATAATCACAAAGGAAATCATACAAAAATTAAACCCTCAGTTGCCAGCATTAGGTACACAGTTTGATACCATGCAAAACAAATTCATACCATTTCCACTACGTCTAGGCCAGTGTGTGTTTTCACTTCAAGCCTCACCTGCATGTGTAATGCCTCCTCGGGGTGCTCTCCCATCAGGCCGTCAGTCATTATGACAAGGTTTCCTGCCTCACTGGATGTGTGAGAGGACAGGGAGGAGGACGAGTGACGGATGGAGCCCTGAAGGTTCAGAGGGCTGTAGGACGGAGACAATGTTGGACATTGTAAAAAAAAAAAAAAAAAAAGGAATTTATCTATAGAACTTACGCAGCTACTGTACATTCCAGTTTACAGTAAGTGGTTAGGTTCAAGAGAAGGTTAAGTTGCACTTTACATGAACACTACTTTTACATTGTAGTAAAACTGCTCTAGTCAAGATTTTTAATATAAAATACAACTGTTTTATAAGCCTGTATCACCAGGTGTGGCTATAACTCTGAATGGTATATGCCTTGTTCTTGATATTTGCCCATATGTGATAAATGCAACCTGTCCCATTCGCCTGTCCTGCCTCTTGCCTAATGCAAGCTGAGATATGCATGCAAGTACAAGTTTCAGCCCTAGTAAAAGATTTAACATGTGATCATTCTTTCAAGCTTTAAAATACTTTTCAATGCCAGTTATGGGTCAAAATTAGATATGTTAGGGTTTGGGCTGGGATTACAGATGTGTCCGTGTGAACGACTGACCTGTGTCTGTGTATGAGACGCACACTCTCGGGGCTCATGTGGCTGTGGGAGGACAGGATGCCTCTAGGAGAGTTGACCCCTGGACAGCCTGCGGGGCCGAACCGATCCACGCTTTGCACACCCTGCTGGGACCCAACCATATACTGCTCTGAATAATTAGACTGCTCACACATGCATTGACGCACTGGTACATGAACATACTGCAACCTATTATCACGTCTCAAATTATGGTCTGCAAACAGGGCAACGTTCATGTACACGTCAGCAAGAATAATTTTAGCACAGCTCAAACACAAACATAAAATCCTGAGCCACAAGTGAGAATACTCACATGGTGTAAACCTGTCCTCATCATGTGGAACTGGTCTACAAGCTTTTTGTGCAGGGGGCGCATCTCTGGATGCACCAGCTTCTCGTGAACAGCCAGTCCCACTCCAAGAATATGCACCTAAAATAAGAAGAACGAACAAGTGCTGAAAAGGATATTTACTCCATCATCATATGAGTCTGTTAAACTAGCAGTTCCCCATATGAATATTTCCTTTATTTCACAAACAAATCAGAAATAAAGAATAAAAAAACAAATATACAAGCATAATAGTAGTAATGGGTGAAAATGGGACACCCCAATAAGCTTCTAAAGCTTGTGTGTAGCGGCCCAGTCACTGCATGTACAAAATATAATTTCATCCATAAAATACCTACATCCTAATACCTAAAACCCCAAAAGGAATAACTAAATGGTCCCAAACATCTATCCCAGTCCAAATATCAATTTAGGCAAGATACACAATCAGCAATAAATGGTAGAACAGCAAAAAATAACAGTAGCTCAGTAGAGTAACCAGTTCTTAAGACTCCAGCCTTTCAGGGAAAACAAATTTAAACATATTTTAGTAGCAACTGCTGTTTTAACTTCTTATTAAAAAGCACATAGGGATAGTGACATTTTTACAGTTTCATCAAGCTCATTCCACACCTGTAGATCTCTGCACACCACACTAAAACTTGTGCATTAAAGTTTACGTTTCTTTTCGTGGATAAGATGCTTTTTTCTGGCTTTGTATGTGTGCAAGGGAACGTAAGCAGGAATAAGGTCACAGAGAGTCATTTAGCTTCAATACAACATTATACATAGTACAAGCATTGAGAAAAATATCACCTTCAGTGAGCTTCAAAAAACTAAGTGGAAAAGAGGGTCAGTGGGAGCATTTACTGCAGACCATGATATTATACATATGACTTTTCTGTAGAATCTGTAGTTTCTCAAGATAATTAGGATAAGTATTACATCATACAGTATAATGTTACAGTAATTTATATGAGGCTCAAATAAGGATCCATATAAGGTTTTAACTGCTTCAAGTGGTAGAAAAATGCCTCAGCTTAGAAAATAAACCAACATGATGAACTTCAAAGCCGAGTCTGACCTGCTCCTGCATCAGATCCTTCAGATGTGTGATCCTCTCTGTATCTTCTGGGTGACTGCTGATATAGTCCTTATCAAAGAAGGCCTGGTGTAGAAGAGGATGAGTGAAAGGATGAAGATCAACACACACACACACACACAGATTCATCATTTTTCCCTCCCTCCTCCCTACAACAGTACCTCCTGATATCTGGCAATGCCTCCGTTCACAGCAGCGTCTATGACCCCATTGAGGCACATGCTGAGTGGGTTGATGTTGCCATGATGCTGCCTGTGTTGGTACTGGCTGATCAGAGTCCGCAGCTCCTGGGTCTTATTCTCCACCACATAAATGGCATTCTCCAGAGGGCTCACCTCCACCTGGAAACAAACACACACATTCACCCTAAGCTATCAGGAAACGAGTATAAACAAGTTCACATCGCCTATAAACAAGTTCACATTAAGTCTGAAATACTGCCTCAGAAGCATGGCTACCATGGTAACCTCACATCGGTTGTAAGAGAGCTTGAGAAAACTGTCTGGCATTCCTCAAGAGGAAGTTTGTGCAATTTAAGACAGCAGAATGAATGTTTGAGCTGCTCACCACTTCTCTCCTTTCCACCTCCGCCCAGCGGGAGATCCCAGGGAGAGGACGGGAGAGGATCAGGGTTGTCCTCTCAATCCACAGACTCTGTAAAGAACATCCAGAGAACAGAGGTTACGCTGCCTATTGTCAATCACATCTGGCAACATCATGAAGGTCTAGTGAAGAACTGACTGTAATAATAGACAAATAAGCTGGCTGGAGGAGGAAATACCTCACAACTGTCTTTGAGTGGAGCATGTAGGTCAGTTCAGTGAAGAGTAAAAGTCCACATTCAGGTTAGTGTGTCAGAGGAAACTACTGTATCATGTCTGGTCCAAGTCTCTAAAGTCCCGCTGGTTGCAGTGTTTTTTTTGTTTTGTTTTTAGCACTGTCAGCTGTATTCACACTAGATATGGGAGGGTGAGTACAACTGAACCATTTCAGTCAGTTAATCAACACGATAAGAATCATCAACAATTCTGATAATTGTTTTATCATTAAAGTCATTTTAAAAAGAAAAAAATACAGTTTTCAGCTTTTCAGTTTTACAATGTAAAGTGAATCACTGGGTTTGAGGACGTTGGTCGGACAAAACAGGTTGTTTTGAAAATTGTGAATGGCATTTTTTTTTAAACTAATGTTTAGATTTTTTAAGATTAAATTAACAGTTTCCTTGGATTACATCATTTTGCAGTGTTTATGACTAATGCACCTGCAGTTCACTCAGACAGGAGCACTGCAAGTTACAAAGGCTGCTAAACAAGTGAGTCATACTTGGATGACTCTAATATCACAATCACATTTTTCAGTTTAATACAACTTAGTAGCTACAGAGGATTTAACAGACCAAGGTAAAATGTCCCAAAATTCATTGCAGCGTATGTGATTGACATCACATTATTTATGTTGCTAGGCAAATGTCAATCAAATCTGATCAAACCACACCCGCACAGTCCCGATGAAGCAGTTTTTTGTGTTAAACTCTTAAGTAATGCCTAAGGATGTTATTAGTCATCAGTTTTAAAAGTTAGAGAAATACTTCAGATTTATTGAATGCAAGTTTAAAGGCATCACTGCTCAAAAGCTTTAGTTCATCCACATTGGCCACCAGGGGGTGTTACATGCACTTACATCACCTTAACGGTCAGATAAATGTAGAGAAAATTTAAAAAAAATAATAAAACTGTATGAATCATCTGCAGTTTCCACGGAGTTTGATCTATGTCGTGTCTTTTACTAGTGTTACATCTGAATTCAGCTGTGAGGCGGAGATGGACAGAGCGGCACTGCTGGCTCACCGTACCCTGAACTCATTCTCGCGGTCCTTTGGCCCCTTGTGGAAAGGCCTGTCATAGTGGAAACGGCTGACATTGTTTATGCGGTAGAAGCTCTTGATCCTCTCAGGCACACGCTCCAGCTGAGGCACATCAGAGATGTCTGACACTGGAGTCACCGCATAGATCTGCAGATCTAGAGACCAAGTGTCAAGGAGGTGACAGAGACATGCCCGCTCACAGAGGAGGAAGAGCAGGAGGGATATTCAGAGGAAACACTTACAGTCCCACTGTATGATTTTGGATGTCAACCTCAACATTATGTTCAGACAGCTCATCTGATCCGTGATCACCTCTAATACATACGCAACCATTATTGGTGTTTACTGCAACGCTGAAACTATTAGTTGAATAATCAATTGAAAGGCAATTAATAACAGAAAATCAAATAATCATTCAAATAAAATATTTGCTGGCTCTCGAATGAGGGTTAGCTCTTTTCTGCTGCTGACTATTGTTCAAACAGACCAACAGTCTTAACAGCATAGACAAAATGAATAAACTACACATTCATTTATAATAAATTAAAACAAAAACAATAGCCAAAGTAAAACTAATAGGATACACTGAGCGTCGCTCTGCAGGATGGTGTCGTCAGGTTGGTTGGGATGCTGCATGGCGATTGCTTGTGGGAACTCCCCCAGCATCCTTTGCTGGAAGTCCTCGAGCCGTTCATAGTCATAACCACGACAGACAAACTCCTTATTCTGCGCAGAAGGGAAGATAACAGGTGGATGTACACATGGCTGACACTGACAGGCAAAACTGGCAGCTGACATCTTGGAGCAGATCATGCTGATGACTGTTTTCAGTCTCGATAGTGTTTGCCTCTGAACGGGAAAGAAAGTATTCCACCGCAGTAGAGCACAGTAAGAAAATATTCTGCCAATAGATTACTTATTTGAACAATGAAATGACCTGCATGCTGTGATGTGAGTATACGTGGGGGAATGTAAGGTCTCAGGTGGCCCTGAGGGCTCAATACACTGCAACAGGGGAAAAAAAAAAAAAAAAAAAAAAATCTTCAAATGAAGAAAACAATTTGACAACACATTCAGGGCATGTTTTAAAAAAAATGTATATGGAAAACAAAATCAAATAAATAAATAAAACTAATAAACTACAAATAAATAAAATACAACCAAAATACAGAACATAAATACAATACAATTAAATTCACTTAATAGAAAAAGGGATGTATTTCAAACACTGATTGTATGATTCAGATATTCTGTACTGTTGGCTTGTAGTCAGTAAAAGGCTCACGCTAGGTTGACAGCAAATATCTGAAATAACAGATTACTCAGGCAATCAGAATGTTAAATTTGCTGATTTAACAACCCCACTGACACTGATAATCAAATTCACTAACTTTATGACAAAAACAAACCATGGCAACAAATAACACAGATGTGTCCCGGTGTGTTCATGTATAACTGTCCCCTGGAAACCTGTTTTCTACTGTGTTCTGTACGACTTGCAGCATTTGTCGTGTTTACTGTTTTTAAACCGTGTTGCTGTATTTGGCGGTTTTCTCATTTTGCAGCACTTTTTTCTTTTTTTATCTAAATGCTGTGCATGTGCTGTCACATTGGGGGAAGATGTTTTCTCCATTTGCTAGTGTTTTCTTAAGCTGCAGTGTGCTGAGCTTTCAGTCAGGAGCGTAAAGGTCTGAGGAGTTCTGCCAAACAGGAAGGTGCTAATATCTGGAGAGTTCTGTGGGTAATAAATAGCAGTTTGTAGTCTGACCTGGAAGAAACAGGAAGCCAATGAAGAGAGGACAGATTTGGTTTTGTGTGTTCAAATCTTTGGCTTCTAGTAAAAATTTTAGCAGTTGTATTTTGGACCAGTTAGAATTTTCTAATGCTACAGAGTGTAAAAACCTGTGGTACCGTCCAGATGAGATGAATGTATGTTAGAAACAGAGGTGGAGGAAAGCTGATGTGTGTGTGTGTGTGTGTGAGGAGTCCAAGGAGATTCTTCTCTCACTCTTCTGCTCTGGATTCTTTTATTATTGCTTAAGTACAAGTCACACTGGCTGTTTTACTAGTAACAGCACTACAACTGGATCCCCAACTGCATGATTCTTTTGTTTTCTATTCAGTCCTGCTGAATAATATGACAAATCTCCTGCTGCTTTATTGAAATAATAAGGCAGAATAAATCACCAGTTTCACATTTAGGCCCATTTTTTTCCTAAATTAAATGAGATATTGTGACAGTGTAGTGGACACATTTCCTTATATCCTAAGATGATGAAGTGTTTCTCCTCAGGTCTCAGGAGCTGTGGGTGAATATTTATGCAGGGGCTGATGGATCTCAGTGGTTAAATTTTACAGATAAAGTTCTGTTATGCTGTGATGAGATTCATGATACATATTCATGATGATGCCAGGATGGCTGGCAGAGAGACAGCAGTAGCTCGGTTAATCTTTATGCCAGTACATACCAGTGGACCCTTTAGAAACAAGCTAAACTTGTTCGGCTTATTACCATGTATATAAACAGAGGTGATTCAGAACTGCACTATGCTGCTAGGAATTGATTTGGATTTACTGTTACATATTTAGTCTCTTCTTTATCTTTAACATCAATTTCCCATCCAGGCTTTCTGTCCTGCACAAGCTACTGTAGCCGACATCGTCTCCTGCTGAAGCATGAAGGAGCAGCGAGCTGGCTGCATCAGCAGAATCATAACTGTGTCAGAACAGACAAGAGGAAACCAGATTTAGTAAGTCTTACCCTGAGGAAGAAAGGAAACTTCCTGCCATAGAAACCCATTCGGAAAAACTCGGGTTCAATCCTCTGCTGTTCAATGATGTTGTCGTAGTACGCCGCCTCCATTTTCTGCCACAATGACACACACACACATACAGAGGAGTCATGACGAGTAATGATTTAATCACACACATTACTGAATCCTCTGCATTTCCTGATGAGCGTGGGTGCCCACAGGTAATTAGGACATTGTGTTTGGCGTTCTGCAGACTTCGCACCACATAACAGAGGATGACAATGACGGAGGGAGCCAAAAATGTAACCTTCCAGCATCACAGAGAATGCTTGTTTGATAATAACAGCAGAGAGAGGAGGCATGCATGACTTCACTCACCCGTATCCAGCTGAGGCTCTGATAATCATATAAAGTCTCATACTGGAAAGCGAGCTCCCGGCAGAGAGAGATTCCATATTCCCAGCACTGCAAAATATAATTGAGATGAAGGATGAATGGGAGAAAACATTACAGCCTCGTTTATCCTTTACAAACAAGAGATAAAAATGACAACGTCTGGAAACTTGGGAAACCGGCATTAAATCGTCATTTTAGGACTGAGCAAATTTAGATTTCTATATACACATTTACTGTAGAAAGAATAACAGAGGGTTAGCAAATCATACAGCAGCATAGTAACCATGAAAAGAAAATATTTGACTCGAGTCACTGTCATTTGAAAGTAGAGAGAGAGAAAAAAAAAAAAAAAAAAAAAAAAAAAAATTTTATATTCCAAAGGTGAGCACTGAGCAGGAATATCACATTTAGAATTCAAGACACCTTCAATATGTGTCACAGCAAAATGGTTGTATGTGCAGTAACATGCATCTATATTTACTGTATATTATAATAGTGCAATTTAAAAAAAAAAAAAAAAAAAAAAAAAAAAAACACCAACTAACTTCAAAAACAACTTGCAGGTAGAATCTTACTCTATTTGACTTGGAAATGATTCAAAAGGTTCATGTATGACATGATACGGCAGAAACTCAAATTGAAGCCATTGTCCCTCGTGTTCTTTGAGATGGACGTGAATTCTGCCTTACAAGAAGGAATCCAGATGTCTTTGAAGTTTATTAAGATTGTTTTGTTTATTTTGAAGAAAAAAAAAATAATAATAATTTTTCAATCACCCATTAATTCAGATCAGAAACCTGCAAGTTTGTCTTTAAGAGCATTTAGATTTGTATTTGTCCTGGATGAGCTTTGACATTTGTATTAGCGAGGGATTCCACACATCCAGACAGACTGCCTTTGTTGTTTTTAAAAAAAAAAAAAAAGTCATAAAAACAAGAGATGATAAACAGTTAATGAAGGAGGTCACTTTTATTTCCTCCTCAGCTGCTCCCAGAGGCCACAGGGCATTGTCCTCTCTAAAGTACAGACACCAGTCAACTAATTTAATTTTGTGAATGAGCACCAGAAAGGGAGCAGTGACTCGGGGAAGCAAATCACATTTGAGCCACCTGATCCTTACTGAGCAGTAACACTAACACAAATTGCTACATGTTGGTATTCATATGATGATATTTAATGTTTGCCTCAGAACAGGAAGCTCTTGACGTAGGATATATACCAGAGCGATGACAATAAAATGTAAGTTTTGATAAACTGCAGTCGTGGTTGTGCTCTCAACCTTGTGGAAAGGATGCTGCTGTACTTTACTTGAGTTTTATTTTATGCTGCTTCATACGTCTACTTGATTACATTTATCCGGCTATAGTTACATTGACCTTACATATAAAACGTGAAGTATTGTAAAGTATGATGCACTGATTTAACTACTCGGTTACAACGGTATATAAAGTAATTAAAATTACATTCAAGTGCTACAAAAACATGAATCTATAGCCTTTATCATTAATAACCATCAAATAACAGAATATATATAGTAAAACATTCTCCTTGGCTTTTTACATAAGACTTGTACAACTTACATTTTACAGTACCTTACTACCAATACTGTTGTACTTTTACTCAAAAGACATGGATTTTTTCTTCTTTACTTGTATGAGTATTTTTACACTGGTATTGTTATTAAAGGATTTGAGAACTTCCTCCACCACTGTGTTAATCTAGTTCAATAGTAAATGAAGCATCATAAAGCGATCAGCCACTGGAGACTGGTAGAAAATGTGTAAGGAGAAAAAAACTTTGAGAAAGGTTATAAATAAATCAGATTGTGTCTCTCTCCCAGTGTTAATGAGGGTAAAATTGAATTATGCTCGGGATGTGAACAAACAGCTACTGGAACATTGTTGAAAAAAAATGTATAAAACTTATGTAACTTTCATTTATCTAAGATGATTTAGTTCTTGGTGTGTATGGTCCAGCACAAAAATACTAATATTGTCCCATCATTATAATGCTAACATTATAATGATCACATTTTACTAAGTGAGGTTCAGCTGTAGTGAGGCCAAAGGCTGTTGAGTGTCAGAAATGATAGGCCTTTAACGTTTCCCTGAAACACTGGCTTGAAATCAGTGAAAACAGGAGCAGGGGATAAAGCTATAAAACATTCACTTGCCTTGCCCTTGTTAAAGTAGTGGAGGATTTTACGACTCAGGTTCTCCTTGCGTTGCCACTCGCTCTGACAGGGATAGTGGAGGAAATCCCTCAGGGGCCGGTCCTCCCACTGCAGCAACTCCCAGTACAACAGCAGGGTGAACGCTGCCTCTGTAGCAGAGGTCAGAAGAGGTCGACACGATGAAAGCGTGTCATCGTGATTATCTGCTATCTAGTAAAGCAGTTTGCACAGTCTGGCCACAGTGATGAAGTGATAACCTTCCAGACATTTTGGGTCCAGTTTTTGTGAACAGATGGCGAGCGGCACAGAGCGCAGTCAGTGGTACAAAGCATAAGTTGCCCAAAGCAAAGCGAGTATGTTTTGGTGTATCGGTGGCCAGAGGTGCAAAGAGCACCTGCACAGTTGAAATATACCATCTACTCTCATTTCCTGTTCCAGCTTTTCTCTAATCTTCAAATGAAAATGCATTTTGTCACAACTTTCACACAGAACTCAAAAGTATTCAGGTGTGAATATTCAGGGCATCACAGGGACGGTGTGGACAGACGGAGAGGGAGAGGAGGCTGCTCATACAGAAGACAAAGCATGTAAAAGTATACTGTATCTTCAGCCCTCACTAGGTGTGTAGGTTGAAGACAGGGGATTGCGCCTTTGAGGAAATGATTAATTGATCAGCCAATCGACAGAAAAAAAAATTCTCTCAGTTGTGAGGTTTTGCTGTTCTTTTGCTTCAGAGATAAATAATTAAATATCTTTGGGTTTTGTGGAGCTAATCAGACAAAATGAGCAACATGAAGACATCATCTTGGGTTTCAGAAATTTTGATAGTACTTTTAAAAAAAATAAATAAGTTTTAAAGACAAATGATTGATCAATTAATTGACAAAAAGGCTGATTGATAAAAAATGAATACAATCATGAGCTGCAGCCCTAAAATAAACCGTAGGACAACATGAATCCATTACATTCAGAGTATAGAGTAAACACTAAAATGCAATGTAATTATCTTGCCAGCCTGTTTGTTGTACATAAGTGATAGATAAGGTTGCATTCAATTAGTCGTATTTGTCACATTTACATGCCAGCAATAAAGCCCCCACTGCCAACGACGTGAGTAAAGCAAGAACACTTACACTATTTACACGATTACATAAACTGACATTTCCTGTTTACATGATTTAAAGTGGCATTACCAGACTTAAGTAAAATTTACTATAACCCCCCCTCCAAATATTAGCCTGCACGTCTGTTGCCCTCAGACTCTCTTCTTCTCTTCTATCTTGTTTGATTTCGAGCAAGCCTGATACTCAACCAATACACGTTAAACGTCAATATGACAACTTTGTCTATTTAATTTGTTTTTTTATTGGCTCTCTACATGACACACGCATGAGTGATGATCAGATCTTCAAGTGCTTAAAATGTATGTAAATATCAACTGGATTATGTGAACTGGGGAGATTTTATTGTTGAGCATTACTCCGGTGGCTCCGGCAGTGCTACACCTGTGCGTTACGTCAATGTTACGTTACCCTATGAGTGAGAGAGAGGAGTGACCAAAAAAATGAGTGTGTGTCTCTGGAAGTTCAATTTACCAACATTTAGAGCAGCAGGATCAGAAACTGAACTAAACGATGTGTTCTGTCTGTTGGTCGGTCTCTCCGGAGTGTGTGTGCGCTCGCGTGTTGCAAGCGTTGGTTATATACGTTAAACTGTGGCAGGCAAACACAATTTAGTATTAATCTATTACTACAAATAAGTAACTACATTAATTAGGAAAACAAGTCAAATATCCTCTTGACATTCGTCAAGATATCAGACCTGGTATTAACATCCTTTTTGGGTGATCCAATCACAAGTCGTCAGTTCACACCTGGCTTCTCCACATGCGTCTCGATTGATCTGTTGTGATTGGATCTCATTTCCCCCTTTTACACGCAAATAAACAAGTATACTTGTTTTTAGCCAATTGACAGATTGCCACAAGTCGACATGCACTGAAGTCTCGGCTCTACACTTGCCCCTCCCTCTTTGCCCATTTTTGGATTAGTCTGGAGTTAGGGGCGGAGTCAGACAATCTGGCGACAGCAGAGCAGCCCACTTCAAAATCGCTGGTCAGAAACCTATGGGTGACGTCACGCAGGCTACATCCATCTTTATTTACAATTTGTGGTGTGTGTGAGAGCGAGCGAGAGAGCGAGCGAGTTGGGCACGGGAGGGGTTATTTGGTTATAAAGCAATCTGATCACAAGTGGTCAATCGAGACGCATGTGGAGAAGCATTTTAAAGTCAGGTGTGAACTGACGTTAGAGCTGTCCACTTGTGATCCGATCACTGAAGGCGCATGTTAATACTAGTGCTGACTGATTAAGTTTATTTTCATTGTCATCGCGATATGAACATGTGCAATAAACACATCGGAAAAGACTGATGCATGACTTCGAAAAAATTATTTTATTTACGCACGCCGTGCATGCAGGGTTTTCAGGTCGCAGCACCGGAGCCAAATGAAACGGAATTTAAAAAAAAAAAAAAATTAAAAAAAAAAAAACTGCCGCATTTTGGTGTCAGACCGCAGCCTCACAACATACACACACAGCAGACAGCATAGAGGCGGCGGTGACCAATGAGGAGTGAACTTTTTACTGGCGCTGACAACAACTACAGTCATAGCTCTGAGTGTCATCACAACCTTTGCGAGTAAAAATGCAATTATCGTCAATCAATTATCATTCCTACTCCGTATTATCAATCCTACACCTTACACCTCTCTCAAATTGACTGGAGCCTCACGATTTTCCGTTCTAAAGTTTGATCAAACTGAAGTCTGCGCCAAGCAAAACAGGCAGGTCGTTTCACAGAGAAATATAGTCCGACCACACCTCAAGAAGACATCCAATCAGCTAAAATAGAAGAAAGCAGTGCCAGCCTAAACTTTAGCTACTTACGGTCTAGCTTTGTCAGACTTCAAAACCTGTGTTCACCCAAGAAAAATACCACTTTGACAGCAAAAAGTCCCCACCATAATCCACGTTACGCCACAAAGAAATGAACTCAGTATCTCTGCTACCTGTGAAGTCCTCTGCTTGAAGGTGCAGGTCACACAGCTTGTGGATGTAACGGATGTACATGTCCTCCTTGTTCACCTCTGATTTGTAGAAGTTCTGGGGTTGAATTAAAAAAGATTAAAAAGACTGGTTAAAATTTTTATCCCATATGTGGAAATATTCTGAGAAGTGTTTCTAAAATCCAGACACGCTCATGAATGTCTCACCATGAGATTGACGGAACCACCGATTTTCTTGTTCTCCACCTCATCACCTTTCATGCAGTCCCTAAACATAATAAAAAAATAAAAAGTTGTTTTTCCTCACTGCTTTTCATTGCATAAATAGTGTTATTATGTGCACCGTAATCTCAGTATACCTGTAATCCAGTAGTCGCTCAACAAGTCTCGTGACTGATGTGACAAATGAGATCCCCGTCTCTCTCCAGGTCTCCTGCTCGATCTTCTCAAGCAGGCTGCACAGAGAATACAGTAAGATGCTCTTATTAAAGATAATCAGCAAAAGGAGGAAATGGACATTAATCAAAATGCCTTTTGGCCTTGGCCATGAAGGCATCACACCTCACCTTGGATAAGGACCAAACAGCTGGGTCCTGGGGTGTGACAGCCAAACACAGAGAAGTATGTTAGAAGGAAATAGTATGAGAGCAGCATTATCCTGAGGATCACCCACAGGTTTTCTAAACACAGGTTTGATGCTTACAAAAGGCTGAAGAGCTCTCTGTGATTATCATCGCCTTTTCCGTCTGACACCATGCTGTCCAGCTTATCCATCAGCTCTGCCTCCACCTACACACATACGCAAACACATTCAGCCAAAAGATGGGGTATGTTACAGTATGTGACAAAAAGCTGTCCGTTTTTAACCACCGCAGCGCACAATCTGCATCTCATAACATAATGATGTCATAATGACCTGTTTGAAGTTGCCGTTTTTCCTCTGCTCCCAATCCATCATGTCGTGGAAAATTGGGATCATAATATTTCGAACCTCAGTTTGGGGGACGAGGGTGACTCCCAGGAAGGGTCCCATCATTCCTGGGATGAAGTGGGGCTTGTTGTCACCTGGATTGGGTCAGAAGGCAGTGTTCTCATTGATTTCATAAGGATGTAAATGCAGGTGTGACACGTGTGCGAGTGTGTGGGAGGATGGTGTATGTATGTGTATGCATATACATTGATGATGATGACGCACCTAATTTTTGCCACATGCTGAAGAGCTCATACGCCATCATCACTCTCATGTCTCCACACCTAGAAAGAAAAGAGTGGGTATTCAAGTTTAGAGAGTTAAAACAAACACGTGAGCCGGTGTCGGAAAGAATGCACACAATGAATATACGGTGGTTTCTCACTTGTCGAGGACTTTCTTCCTCTTGGCGGGGCCGAGTGCCTCCAGCTGCAGACTGGGCTGGTTGATGTACAGTACAGTGAGACTGAAAAAGGAGTTCCACACCTGACACACACACACGAGACAAACAAAAGTTAATGCTACTTTGAATGAATAATACTAGTTTCACAAACTGAATCATGAAAAAGCATAGCGTATTTTGTTGCGTTATGGTGTGGTGGGTTTCCTAAATGCCAACCCACGCTGTTGGGACACACGCACCTTGAAATCAAAATCTGCCTCTGAGAAGTTCTTGTGCAGCGCCGGGGACAGAAACTGTGTTGTCACTACGATGATGCTGCAGAAAGCAAACATTACACAGTCAGCTTACAAAACGAGGAGCAGCCAAAAATAGATGAAAAAAAAAAAAAATTGCAACACAAGCGTCACCTTCAGGGCAGGATTATCTGAGGAGAGTCTGATCTAATGGTTGGCTGTGTACCCTTACCATCTCTGGGACAAAGACTGCACGACAGAACAGGAAAAGCAGACTCACTGACTAGTTAGAAGCCTCATGACACTCCAGTCTCGGGGGAAGATAGTCAGCTTCATCAGGTTGCGAAACACACAGAAGATCTTCAACAGGAACTCCTGCATGAATATATTAACAAAATGTATAGTCTGGGTATGTACTAATCAGGCCACAGCAAAAATGCTGTAATCTTGCTCAGCTCTGTGATTCAAAGAGTTTCCCACCTTCAGCTCCTCCTTGCTATGGAAGTTGTTCAGTAGATGGTGAAAATGGATCTCTGTCATCTGTCGGAGCAGAGAGAGGAGACAGGAAACATACTCCCCCTGCGCAAGAGAAAATGACAGATATGGACATACATATTTAGAAAGGTTAATCATCAAATATTCACTAAATTTCCATTTGTTTGGATTGTGTATATTTTAGAGGCCAATGATCGGAAGCTTACCGTTATCTCGGCAGTGCACTGGGGACAGCGTTGTCCCCTGGACGTCTCCACAGAGTGAGACTTGCTCATGATGGACAGCAGGGTCTGCAGCAGCACGTCCAGAAGGCTCTCCACCATCATCTCCACCTCCTCTTGAACTGAAGACTCCTGAGGCGCCGAGAGCAAGTAGAAGGAGGCAGAGAAACACTGAGTCAACAACAGAGATGCAAATACGCTGCCTAGTGGGAACACTTCAGTGTTTACAGCTGCTTTACCACGATCCAATACATTTCAAAAGAAAATGGGGATTTTATGTTGCATTTATTAATTCAATTGAACTTTTTCTGAGATCAAATGGGATTTTCGGTCATATATGTTGAGTACACATGTGGTACAAGATGCTAGTACCATGGAGCTTGTCTTGATTATGGAAAAGATGCTGCCAAGGATCCCAGAGCAGATGAGCAGCTCCCTCTGCTGGCGCAGATGCAGATGGATATGATGTAGAACCACCGGCAGCAAAATACTACGAGACTCTGAGGGCAGAGAGAAAGAAAAAGAGAAGAGAGAGAGAGTTAGGATGAAACTGAAAAGTACTGTATGCACACTATTCTCACGTACATGGTTGTTTCAGTATCTTCAGAGGATGAAAACACCTTGTAAAACCTTCACATTTGTCTTACCAGGGAAGAAGAAGAGGCGGCTCTCAACTGTACGGGCAATGGACTGCAGTTTAACCACATCCATAGACTGGCCAATGTCCACTGTGCTGGGCATGCTCCCTAGGGTGCCCCTGACATATTCGGCGACCTCCTGAACAGTGAACATCTGCAGCAGCTCATCAAAGATATCAGGGAAACTGTTCAACAGTGCTGCCTGAGGGAACAAAGAGCACAGAGGGGGATTGTGTAGTGTACATATGGAATATATAAGCTCTTTCAAAGAAGCTACACTCAAATACATTATAACATTATAACCATTGCCCTTTTCTTGGTGACACCAACACACAGTAACCCCAAATTAAGCCTGCTATTAATATTCCAAAAGGAACATGACCAATATCTTAATGTAGGAACACAGTTCATCTCTTTGTACAGCCATAATCTCAGTTTGTCAATATTCAGTCACAAATATCCAGTTTAAAAAAAAGTAAAAAAAAAAAAAAAAAAAAAAAAAAGCCAAATCTAAACTCTTTGCTTCTCAGTTTCTTAAGAATATATATCATCCTGTTTGAGCAGCCTGGTGTAGGCACTGCCTCTGCTGCATTGCCGAACCAACACAGGGGGGCGCTGTGACTTACTGAGATGGTCGAGAGCCCCGAGCGTGACCACAGAGAGGCATGCAGCTGGTCACACCCCTAAACTGTCCAAGAGCAAGACAGGGATGAGGCAACAGTGGGGGGCGAGGGATAGAAGCATCAATCACAGAACGCACAGAACGAAAGGTGGAACAAGTGACGAGAATGAGACGAGAAACAAATTAAAATTAATCAATGAAACATGAAATCAGACTCAGAAGATGAATAAATGGAAAAATAAAAACATTTAGAAACAAAGATAAAGTAAGACTGCTGAGCAGGTGACATACATCGTCGGAGCAGCAGACAGTGAAAATTTCTGGTCATGAGGTGTGAAGTGTCTGACCTGCGTGAACACCAGGTTCTCCGAGCTGCGGCTGTCCAGGCTCAGGACGAAGCGAATGGACTGGAAGAGCTCTTGGATGCTCGCTCTGAACTGCTCCTCCTCCATCCCACAGGTGGCTCTCGAGTACAGGATACGAGACTGGACGATGAACTTGAACAGGTACTCCAGAGCCTGGCAGGGTTGTTGGCAGCATGCAGATGGAGACATGCAGTCAGCTAAGGTACATGTCATATTGTATTATCAGTTCCCTAACATGAAATGAAAACTAAGCACTGAATGGCTTTGCGGTTAAAAATCTATACGTAAAAAGGAAATGTTTTCAATTTTCGGGTCTCATTACAGAATATCTCTTCACATAATCTCATCAGAGGGAATTGAAAAACCATGTGGAAATGTTGCACTCGGCACACGTCAATATGTGCAGAGGTTTTTTTGATAACTTCCTTTCATTAGCTTCCTTTCATCAGCAGGCAATACACTTCCTGAGGCCTCATATTACTCCTTATCAGCCCTTCTGTTTGACCATTTCCGCATGTCCTACTAATTAATCCCTGTAGAAAGAGCCAGGACGGACTCGATTTATTCTGCCACTCTGAAACTAAACCAGACAGAGGCGTGTGTGATACTTTACCCTCATGGCTTCCTGGATGTGGTCCTGTCGGACGACCTCGGCCGAGCGATCCATGTACCACTTCAGACATCGAATCAGCTCTCTGCAGAAATGATAACAGTCAATATCACATTTGACTATGTTGGTACGTAGATTATAAATTTCATGTTCACTGAAAAGAATGGAGTAAATGTTTGTTGTACTTGTATGCCAAAGCCCCAGCAAAGTGGTTTTGGATGTAAGAGTCCATGACAGGTCTGAAGTGGTAGAAACGGCTATCCCTGAGTAGGTTGATGATGAACACCTGAACAAACATGTATATAAAGATGTTATGCCCGTTTCCTCTGCTTCAAGTCACAATGCATAATTTAATTTACGAGTACAGTTGTGCCTCTTTAAATTTCCTACCAGTGACTGGAAAACCAGCGGTCCGTATTTATCAGTGTTGTCATCTAAAAGACAGAAGAGCGTATCCAGGACATCTCGCAAGAACTGAGGGGAAAAAAGAAACAACACTCAGCACAACCATCACATTAAGGGCCTTGCTGTTGACTAAAATGGAAACAAAGGGTCGCCCCTTCATCTGGAAAACATGGCACTAATGTGAATAATGTGACTTATAAACCGTTTTACACAGTAACAGATGTTTTACTTAAATTATTTGTGAAAATGCATTGTGAAAATCCAGTGAATTAAAAGCTGTAAATGCTTTATACCTAATCTGATCAATATGTAATGATATCATAACATCACCTGTAATCAATGAAGTCACGCTTGGATTTTATCCTAGAAAACTGAAAATGTCTTTGCTTTCTCAGCCTAAATACTGCAAGAGAGGCAAATTTAAATATTTTATGTAGTGTGTAGTCAAGGAAGCCCACTACACCACACAGCTATACAGGAGGGTAAATATTTTTACATCCTTCACATTGTCAGATAAATTATCTGAACTCAGTCACCTTGACAATCTCCTCTCCGCTGATCTGACGCAGTCGACCGAGGATGTCCAACACCCTGTCTGGATGAGCCTTCCAGTTCAGAAGAGCCAAAAGGTCGACTGAAAAGAGAAGGAAATCAAACCGGGTTTAATCAAACTGAACAGGAGGTGAAAATATATGAGGAGCAGCAGCAGCAGCAGCATGTAAGGTGTTAAGATTACCATTTTGTGTGAGTTTGGTGGAGCAGAGTATTGTGGAGACCCAGAAGGTCTCTTTAGGGCTTCTCTGGAAGGGCAGGTTGGCCGGCAGGTTGGGGCAGCTGTTGAAGTCCTCTTTACAGCAGGGCAGGCTCAGGTACAGACCCTGGTTACTGAAGGTGGCATTTTCATCACACTAGAGGGTGGACACAGGAGGGTCAGAGAGGATTCATTAAGGCTCGGAGACTGTTAACAGTTGGTGCCGCTGCACCAGCATCATGGGGGCTTGGTTACAGCTGCAGCAGGGTGTTTTCATGTTGGCCCCTGGCCTGGGAGCACAGAAACCTTTCAATGGCTCTTCGCTCTTGCAGGAGTAAAGTAATCAGCCAACTGCAGGGAAGCGTTTCTGTGCTGTTACTGACCAATAAACAACCTGGATTTCACTCCATGACCATGCAGTATGTATATATTATCATAAAAACATTTTATAACATCATATTACAAAATGTGATATAATTACATATTTTATCACATCGTATTTGTAAAATATTACTCTAACAGGCTACAGAGTAGTAATTATAATCTAACAGGCCAATATCACATCATGTTGTTAATACATAATGCTAGCATACTAAAAATGTTAGCATGTTAGACTGACATAATATGATATAATATTGTGTATAGCAAAGAATTTCCCAACCCTGGGTCTGACAGCCCATGTGGAGCCGCTTCATGTGCAGATTTAACCATTGGTCAGTCTAATAGTGCATTTACTTGGGCATTAGTATCCTGGTCATGATTGGATGTTTGTTTGTTTGTTTCCCAGTTACTGTATGTGCTGCATTTGTAAACGTCTTATCCAGGTTTCTGAACTGCACACAAAACCAACATAAAGCCCAAAACTAAGATAGTAGTGCACACGTAAACGCACTCATTGATATACTGATACAGGTTAAATAACCGTAACAGTATTAAAATTAACCCGAACCCATGAACACTCTAGAAAAGAATGGTATGAAATATGTCAAACTTACACTGGTTTATTTATGTGACCACTGCTAGTCGTGGTCATTTGAGAAATTCAAGGCCTGAAAGCAAGGTGAAGCTAGTAAAGGCTGACAGTAGCCTATGGACAAAACACCTGGTATGACATTGTTGGATCAGTCATCCAGGGCTGCACATTTTTTGGATGATGGAGAGCAGAGAAGAGAAAAAAAAAAAAAAAAAAAAAAAAAAAAAAAAGGATGGCACATTTCATCACATGTCACAGTCTTCTGCTATTCTGCCAACATGTGATGAAGCTCACTCTCAGAACGGCTCATTCCACCAACACAAACACTACACCACAGCTGTACATCATCTAAAAAGGCTCACCATAATGTTTCTTTATCTTTGAGCATTTTTATGCACACAGTCACACTATCAGTGAAGGAAAATATTAATGTCTTTATGCATCGACTTTCTGCACTTGCTACTGGGCACCATGTATCTCAAGTGTGTGTCAAATCTGCTCATACCTTGTACACATACAGCTCATGGCTCTCATCTGACAGCGTGGTCCCATCTTCTCTCATCAGAGGAGTGAAGGCAAAGCCAAACAGTTTTTTCTCTCCTTTGTCTTTAGCTGAAAGAAGGCACACCATAACATCATGCTGTATATCTCCCCTGCACAAACCATGCTTGTGTAGCTCTGAGGGAGATCCAGTATGTCCTCATAAACTCATGTACTGAGGGATGACTGCCACTGGGCTGCATTACTGACTCACTGGAGCAGTGTCTGAACTCGAAGCGTAGGTGGGACCCTCTGAAACGATCTATGGGAATGGGCAACTTGACCATCTCACTCCAGCGAGGGCTGTTGTTGTGGTAAAGGACAAATGAGCGATATTCGCTGGTGTTGGGCTCCCCGCTGCCCAAACTGATGCAGTCCTGAGGAGGGGGGGGGCAAAAAAAAAAAAAAAACAAGATTAATGCTAGTGACATAAGCAGTTGATCAAATGAATGTGTGGATGGATGCAAGGAACATTATATTCATCGTGACTCATGCATTGATCATATGGTGCATAATATCTCATGTAAATATGTGTCGTACTTTGAGCGTGTCCCCGTC
Source organism: Seriola dumerili (assembly GCF_002260705.1). Classification (NCBI taxonomy): domain Eukaryota; kingdom Metazoa; phylum Chordata; class Actinopteri; order Carangiformes; family Carangidae; genus Seriola; species Seriola dumerili. Next base: position 2,764,870 of record NW_019174298.1, on the reverse strand, counting down.
AGCATAGAGCACATAGAGAGTGACTTCGATGTTCTTCTGGACGCTCTTGCCGCCCCTCTCAAACTCCCCCCGCTCAAGGGTCAGATACAGGTCATTGCGCGTGTCACCTAGGACAATTACACAGAGGAAACTTTGGTTAAAAAAGGAGAAATCCACTGATTTTACACATTAAAAAGTCAAACCTCTGGCAAACAACTGTCCACTGTGAGTCCGACAATGTTTGCTAAATTGGTGGGAAGCTCTTTTTTAAGCTTGACACATTATGTCATGAGTAAATTCATTGCCCTACAGCTTCATCACAGCCCTCCCCCAACACAGCTTGAGCTTCAATTTTACCAACAACAGCAAGGCATCTCAGAAATTCCCAGACTATGATTACAAACGCGTCTCCTCCCTGGCGATGTTAATAAGTACATGACAGCCTCTGCTCTACAGATGAACTGCGAGTGGTCAACATAAATTAAGCCGCTGTGTGGACTAAGATGTGCACCACACGTCGTTGTTCTTGTCAATGAGAAATGACCCCGCTGAGCTGTAATACACCGTAGCTCATGACTGCCCCAGCACCTTTTGTGAGGTCAGTGTTTAATGGAATAAATATCAGAGGCAACAGTGGAGGAATATATTGCAGTTATTTATAAAATCAGATTACAGTTATTTATATCCAAGTCATTTCCTTGGGGACAGATGAGTCACAAGGAGTGATATTGGGCGGTATTTCAGGCTAAGAGGAGAGGAGAGGATCACACATCTCAACAGACACAAAGCAGAGCAATGTTAGCTGATGAAATATACCGAAATAAACACACACCTGTCCCTTTCTCTCTTTGAACTATCATTGAAGACCTCTACTCTTTATATTTTGTACAGCACCTGACCTAAATGTTGATCTCAGAACTTAAGAGTTTCAAAATACTGGCTGCAGAAGAAGTATTCAGATCCTTTACTTGAGCAGAAATAAGAGAACTCCATTACAGGTTAAAGTCCTGCATTCAAAGTATTAGAGGCTACATGTATTTAAAGTATCAAAGCAAAAATACTAACTCTGCAGAGAAACTGCCCCCGCGTGTGGCATTATTAAATATGAGATTATTGGATATGTAATACTGACGCATCAATGTACATGTTGCATTTTACTGTTGTAGCCGGTTGAGATGTTTCTCATTTTAACTACTTAATGCAGTTTGGTCCAGTGGTTCCCATCCTAGGAGCCGGGCGCCTTCAAAGGGTCACCAGAAAAGAGAAGACTTGATATGTCATAAAATATTTTGATATGAGATGACTAATGAGATAGGAAAGAAGAAAAACCAAAGTTCTACTTCATTCTTCTAATCTTTGCTGGTTTTGTGAAATACTTGAAAATGTTTCTCTTTGGGGCCTGAAACATGTTTAAATGACACCATGAGTCATTTAGAGAGGAAGTGTCTCTTTGATAGAACTGCTAATAACACACAAACATCTGAAATGTGATAAGAGCTCAAGAGGGAAGGTAAGTTTATTTGTGTAGCCCGTTTCGACAAGGTAATTCAGAGGGCTTTACGTAAGACACACGCATTAAGAAATATAGACACTACTTTTTTGTCACATGCCAAATGTTTGGGAATCAGTTTAATCTTACAAAAATTGTTATCCAGCACTTTTAATGTTAAATCCTGATCTGAAACTCAAATTCAAGTAAAGTACAAGTACCTCAAAACTGTACTTAAGTACAGTATTTGAGTAAATGTACTTAGTTACTTTCCATCATATATTGCAAAACCAACTTATATTTCCTCCTCAGCACAGCCCTCTCTGCTCTCCTACGTTAATTCTATTTCCAGCTGTTTTCTTGTATTCGGTCTTTAACCACCATCCTCATCCTTTTTACCCCCATCTCTCTCCCCTCCTTCATCTGCATCCTCTGAACCCTGATCTACTCGTTCCAGTGCTTTTCATTCCTCCAAGCCATCTGGCCTCTGCTCTCCACCTCCTCTCTGACCCTCTATGTCCCCATTACCGCCCACTGCTCCTTGCCTCCTTACCTGGCAGGATGACATCTGGGAAACCCAGTTTGCGTGTGAGTGCCAGGGCCCTGTTGAACACAGCCTGGTTCTCTCGTCTGATCTGCTCCAGCTCACCTCGCAGCAGCTGCAGGGAAATGATGAGGCCTGGGGGCAAGGGGTGGTGGGTGTGCATATGTGTGTGTGTGTGTGTGTGTGTGTGGGGGGGGGGTAGTAAATGAAGAGGTGTTGTGGGAGGAATGCGGAGTTGAAGGAAAGAAAGCAGAGGGACGGAAAGGAGATAGGGGAAGGGAGGGACAGAGGGGTATTTAAGGGACGTTAGTCAGAATGTGGGGGAGGAGAAGACAGACAGGAGAGTGGATGGAGAGACGTGATCAGAGCCAAGGAGAACAGAGGGAGGGAGGAGAAATGGTGTTGTGGAATTACGCAAAGAAAAATATGGGTACCGCACAAATCTAGTGACAGATTTTTGGGAGGCATGAGTCATAATTTAAAGTGTGACTTGCTCATAAGAGGAGAAGTAATAGGGAATTGAAAGAGTTCAGCCTCACAGCAAGTCCAATTTTTGAACCTCCACTCAATTTGCTTACTACCAAAGATATAACCAATATCTTTGGTTTATAAAACCCAATGGCTGAGCTGATCAGCTACGTTTCCTCCTTCAGGCGATTATTATCATGCTGACAGAGGTGAGCAATATGGATACAATCATCTAATGTAAAGTGATTTTAATTGACCACAATTTTAACTGTAGAACCATTTACAGATAAAATAATTAGATATGAATTTCTGTTTTTGGCTAATCCAGTGAATAAAAAAAAAATGCTCTACATTCTGGGGAATAAACTTTAAGGGCAGAAATCATTAGTCAAACAGTCAATACACAGAAAAATAATTGGCAACAATTTATCAATCAAGTCATTTTCTAAACAAAAATGCATGAAGCTTTCTGGTTTCAGCCTCTCACATGTGAATATTAGGTATTTGTAGACTTTCACAGAAGTCTAGGATAGAAAACAGAGACAAAATCGATTCATCAAGAAAACATTTGGTGGCCCTATTCCCTTTCTTGCTGAGAGGGAGATGAGAACATACCTGTGTCTCATACCTGGCCTCCTTTAAGTATGAAGAGCAGAAGTTACTGCACCCAACCAAGGAATAGTCTCCACATTCAGCATACACAGTATTTCAAAATCATCTAATGGTATATCTCGCCCAACCCCAGTCACAGTCATCAACACTATCATGATGAAGGATGTCTAATTTCCCTTTATGAGTTATTGAAAGGATGGTTCATGTGTGTGAACCATCCTTACACAAAACATATTTTCTCACTTCACCCTTAGGGGTAAATGGTTTCTCTGAATCATCCGATCACACACTGTTTTTCTTGGAACTACTTCCTACCGAGGAAATAGTTCCTATAATAACTGGTGACAGTGTGTGCTGCGGATTATCCAGAGTAACTGGGGCACTGTTTCTAGAAAGAGATGCTGATGCAGAATTTTAAATGTAATGTTTTGAGCAACACAGACAGCACTGGATTCATCCACCAATCTCAAAATTGGGTTTCTGAAAATCCAGGCAAAATACAAGTAAGGCTTCATTTTGTATGATAATTGCATATCTTAGATGCTGATGAATATATATATTTACTCAAGACTATGTGTCCTTGACCTCCTACTTGCCTCCTTGCTGTGAGCTGCTCTGGATAAAAGCATCAAATACTAACTTTGACTCTGACTTTTTTGTCTCTAAATTCTCACTAAAAAGGAAAAAAAAAAAAATCCAATACCAGGAGACCAAACACGCAAGAGATGTGTAGAGACAAGATATTTACCGTAGTTGGTGCTGGGAGCTGAGTACTTGGTGTTGGACTTGCGGATGATGTTCTCATGTACCTGGTACCACTCGTTCTCATTGTTACATCTGGAGAGAAAAGACAAGCGGGTAGAGCTGTTAACAGCGCACCCATTAGCGGGTCCAGATGGAGGGATCGGGAGTGTGTGCATGGGGACTATATGAACAGCATGTGTCCCAGAGCCGATTTCCTCCTGGAGAAAAGGTAGCAGCAGGGGGAGGTGCTATCAAGCAGCACATTAGCCCAAATGCACAGCACACTAAGCAGACCTGACAGCCAGCTCTCTACCAGCCTTTTTCATTACTGTGGGCCCGTAGGCCCCTGGGAAAAGCATGGGGAACTGCACAGACTGGAGCGTTATAGGAGCCGACAGTTTGGAGGCAGCTCAGCACTGAATCACTGCTTGCTTTTTAAAAAAGGGAAGAGCTCTGCGCCTCAGCACAGAAATCCAATAAAAATGACAGCCCTCTATTCTGGAAATCTTTATTTCACACAGAGCTGTAAAGTTATCCTGAAAATACCACGCAAGAAAAATGTCATATAACTGGACGGCAAAGCGTATGAATGACCTCTGACCCAGAGGGGATTGCTGAGGAGGACATTGTAGACTCAAGGAGACATCCTAGCTGTTGACCGACAGGAGGAAACGCTGAGCTTTGTGTTATTATCCTTCGTCCTCTAACTTTGCTCAATTATCTATGTGTCATCTCTCTCGGTCTCTTCCTCTCTCCTCCTCTGTGTCTCCTTCCTTCGCTGGGTCGGCTGGTGCACAGGAGTGGCTCTCTGTGGCGAAGCCTAACAGCAGCAGCCAGATTCACAACACGCCAAGTGCCCCATCACAAGGCCCGGGGTGAGCAACCATTGATTTTCCAGAGGACACTTCATTATCATTCTGGTCAAAACACACCAGGCATCAACGCTGAAGCACTAGGTTATCATGCATGACATTTGCAGAACATTTACACACATTCCCGCCCCACTACATAGACACTTTAGTTTCCCAAAGTACAGAAGCAATGCGACTACCAACCGAGCTATTACACGGACATATACAGAAAAAATGAAGTGTACACAGACTGTTTCACTTTAAACTTTCAGAGGAATTTATAAAGCAAAAGAAGAAGAAGAGGAGGAAGAGCTTTACATCTGTACTCACGTATAAACTTTGAGCACAAAGTCCTTCTCCTCTTTGAGGTCTGTGATGGTGTGGAAAACATCACTCATGGCAAGAACAGCGCAGCCATAAGGTCGTCTGTACTGCACATGAGGGGGGCCTTTCTTCGAGTCGTTCAGCAGCATACGACCTGGACGCAAGAAGGAGACGCAAAGAAGGAGCACTGATTATATCAAAAATCTCCGTCATTAAACATGAAGAATATGGTTCTTTTGGACACTGTGCTGATTTATTTACCAGTTCTTATGACATGTGCAACAATGTAGAGGTCTCTCTTCAAGTCTTTACTGCTCAGGTCCTGAGGAGAAATGGGATACCGAGAGAAATGTCAGCACAGCTGAAATACAGAATATTTGTATTTTATGGGTAGAAGGGGGAAGATGTTACCGTGAAGAGAGCACACAGACGATCAATCTTCTCGGGATTCTTTGGTCCTCCATTTTTGTTCAGTTTCACCATGAACTTCTCACTGCAAAAAGGAAGCCAGTTCACAGTTTGAGTCTCTCAGCCACAGAATGCCTCCATCAACAGAGATAGTGTGTAGACATATGTGTGTGTTTGCCCTTGCGTGCATACAGCTCAGCAGGCCTGTTATCTGTTCACTGAGATTCCTCTGCGTACCTGATCTGTTTGGCCTCGCGAGTGTCGTACAGAGAGAAGAAGACGTCTGCATCCTCGCTGATGCTGTTGTAAGTAAAGCTCTTCAGATTGATGAAGAGATGGTGCGACACGGGGACACGGCAACCGTCACCATGGCGCTGTCTCATGCTGTCACCCTGGGAACGAAGAAGAAAGTGACCACTAACAAGACAGGTCCTTACTGCAACCGAGGCCAAGTACCTGCCATTCTGTATACAGATAAGCTTATTTAACAAATCATTGGCGGCAATGCAAGAGGTGAATAATTCACTGATGTATGCTCTGTAGTGTATTTCATCCTGTCACAAGTACATGCTATTTACAGTAGACTGAGCAGACATACAGGGTGTCATCAAAATAAAGAAATTATGAATTAATGATGAAAAACTGCAGCGCTGGTGGTTCTGTATTTGTTGTAAGGGGCTGCAGGGAGAGTGCTCATGTCCATCTAATACATTTTTGCAAAGTCCTTTTAAAGGGATATTTTGACATTCTGGCAAATAAACTTAATTGTTTTCAGCTGCAGTGACTTACAATTTGCCATTTCTGTCAGATCCATATATACTGGGTTCACCTTAGCCTTGTTTGTTCTCTTGCTGGGAGTTAGATGAAAAAATTGATACCACTTTAATGTCTATATGAAGATACTGCTCGCAGCCGGTTAGCTAAATGTAGCAAAGAGACTGGAAGCATGGGAAAAGAGTTAGCCCAGCTCCGTCTGAAGGCAACAAAATCTTCCCACCAGCACCTCTAAAGTTCCATGCCATGCTGACTGTTGTCCCTCGTTTCCAGTGTTTATGCTAAGCTAAGCTAAACGGCTGCTTCTGTCAGCTTCATATTTACTGTACACACATGATCTTATCTCACTCTCAGAAGAAAGTAAACAAGCTTTTTTTTTTTCTAAATGTCCAACTACTCCTTTAAGTCAGGCGACATCAATTAGATTAAACAGTGGGCCAGTTTTTTTTCCAGAATATTCTGTTATGTTATTGATTTATCAGAAAAAGACTCATGAATATATAACAAACAAGATATATAAGTGAAGTTTATCTGTAAACATATCTACTGTAGATTAATGAAAAATTATTCTGATTGACAATTTTGATTATTAAATTTAAAACTTTAGCTTTCATCAAAGGGCCAAATATTTTTGTAGGACGGCCAGATTTGGCCTATAGGTCGCTATTTGCCTACCGCTGCTCGACAGCCTTATCTCAGCTTAATTTAGCCTTTGTGGGAGATCTAGGATCTAGATGCAAAACTATGCCAGAAATTTCACATTAAAAATATTACACCGCTTAACAGAGCCTCAGTGCAACAGGTCTTTAAAATAATGTTCCCAAAAACAAATGAAATTCAGTGGATAGTGTTATTAAAAGTGCCCTACTGTACCATTTGTGCATACATTTGGGCATATGTGGTCCCAGTGGGAACCAACCCTCACACCCTGGCAGTATTGGTGTGAGGTTCTTATGTAGCATGGACAACAACACCTTGTAATTAAATATATCATCTAGGGATTTTAACCCTACAAGTTCTTATCCTCAGTGCAAATGGAAAAATCCCTCGATCACCAGGATTTAATAATAAAGAGTGTGAAGGTGATAGGCAGGATACCCTGACCTCAGGATGATTTGGAGAGTTTGGAAAAGAAATATAAAATGAGAGTTGGAGAGACAGACAGTATGAAAAGCTTCTGATGAATTCATAAACAAAATGGGTTTGTAAAGACTGTACCTGATTTGTGCTTTGCTGACCACAGTGTCTGCTGGATACGTGCTAAAAAAGAGTGAAGTTCAAAAGGAAAGATGTCAGATCAGTCGGCCCATTCTTTACTCTTCCCACGCAGCACTGAACTTATTTACCTTATAGCAGCTTCAGACACACGCTACCTGAACAATGCTTCGGCTGAAGATACAAATCTAACAAAAATTCACCTACGTTCGTTGCAGAGTGGCTATACTACCGTTCCTGCAGCGCTAAAAGAAGCCCACATGAGGCAAAACGTGAGCATGTGGGAGAGGAGAGGACAAAGCCAGTATCGCCCACACACACCTCTCTGCTCAGCAGCCTGAAAGAACTCCTCTACTCCCCTACCTGAAGAGGTGCCAAGGCCTTATGCCCTGCCAAAAACAAGCTCACTTTCATCGACAGAGTCAGGAGGCTTTTTGGCAAGGAAGAGCCACGCTGTTGTTTCTGGACAGAGCATTTAGTGCACAAACATTCTGCGTGCAAAGCTGAGAAACATGGCAATGGGATAATGGGAGGCTGCGGGGCAGTTGGAAAGTGTTTTGATCAGCATATGGAGCTACAACAACTAACCAGAAAGGATCCCCCTCCTAGATAACTGTCTCCAGCAGTATTACATTAGATTTCATAACATCTGTGCTGTAATCGCATATTGCTAAAATTAGATCTGCTTCTCCTCTCTCTCTCTCTCTCTCTCTTCCTCTCTGTACAGGTTTGGAAGTCCCACATCGCTACAGCCAAAATACATCTGAGACATTATTTATTTATGGAAATACATCTCTAGTCTGTTTGGTGGTTTAGAGCAACTAAGACTAAAATATGTAATTTATTTGAAAAAGAAATAATAAAAAATTCATTTGTATGTATTTTCCCCATTGCCTCACCTGGCCCTGTCACTTTGCATTATGTCTGCATTGCTAGCTAGCAATCACGCTTGTGAGAGTCACGTGGATGCGAGAGAGGGGACACACTCAATATGGCGGTAAGATAAGCATAAAGAACAGGTCACATGAGGCAGTTCCAACAGCTGACTCGTGCTCTCTCTTGTGAGTCACCTTCTTATGGATGATTTGATAATCGGTACATTCACACATCCCTACACATCCAACAACACGTTCTTATATGCAAAACCAGGCTGTGCAATGGAAAAAAAAAAAGAAAGAAAAAAAAAGTACACAGCAGACACAAGAGCTCATAGTGTGTAAAGAAAGCATCATTGAGTCATGGCTACAGATATAGGGTATGCATGCTGCAGGGATGTATATGCAATTGCATTTTTATCATCCAAACAATACACAGTCACTTCATTAATTTAATCCATTTAATGATTCAGGGAATGAATTTGTACAGCCTACATACCAGTTTGTATAGCTCCGATACGCTGATCTGATCTGGATCCACCATTTCAAACTCTTTTCTGGGAACAAGATCTAAACCAAGGTGCCTGGTGAAAGAGGGATCAAGGAGGTATAAGGGAGAACACAAAAAAACTGTTGAAAATAGAGGTTCTGAGTCAAAACAATGTCACATAACCTTCAGTGAAGGTTTATCAAAAGTTGAGCTCTATACATAGGTTACACTACTCAGTAAATTCCAGGTTTTATTTTTAGTCTTATTCAATTATGGAATCTGACATAAAATTTTCATACCATCCTTAATAAACATGCTTTAGTACATTTACTCAAGTACTGTACTTGGTATGATTCTGATGTAGTTACACTTTACCTGAGTATCTCTTTTACATGTTGCTTTATACAGGTACATTTCAGAGGAAAACACTGTACTTTTTACCCCACTGGAGCTATTTGACTTCTGTGGTTATTAGTTTGCATATCAAGGGAATAATTTGCCATTTTGGGAAATACATATTGTTATATTGTTATATAAACTAACACACACACACACACACAAAAACAACAATTGGCTGTTTTACTGGCGGGGGGGGTTACAGTTATGGTAAGTCTGTTCTGGTTGCATGGCAACTGCTCAAGGCCAAGATATATATAGTGGTAGTGGAAAATTGTACATTTCCTAAAATATCAAACTTTTGTTTTAAAGTGACAATCTCAAAGATTTTCATTTAAATAAGTGTCTTTTAGGTTACTATCTATCAGCGAATAAGGTAATGTGATAGTGATTGAGCCGATGACCCGCTGGTGAAATTATATTAAAGTCTTTGCATTCTACAGTTTTATGAACTGGGTGTCTGGTATGACTCACCCACAAAATCACAGGGAACAGGAGTCACTAACACAAAGTTAGTGACTCCTGTTCTAAAAACAAACCTGCTGTTACCATGTATGGCCATAGGTGTTGTCAAAGATAACGAAACGGAGATCTTCGAGATTGCTACTTTAAGACATGATCACTTTATCAAATGTTATGAATACTTATAGATTTAGTAACTAGCCAACAGTATTTAAAGTAGTTAAACACAGCTCCTCCGTGACCAGCCACAACATTAAAATGCGGCTTATGCATTCATGTATCTTTTCAATAATCAATGATGTAATGTATATATCACTGTTTGGAATTTACAGTATATGTACAAATACACATATATACTGCAAAACAATTAGCTTGTAGAAAAATATAACAGGTACAATATTTCCCCTCAGAAATGTGGAGGGGTAAAAATACAATGTAACAAAACTTGAAATACATAAGGAAAGTGCCTGGACTTAAATCAGTCTAACTCCTATCTAAACTGTATAAACTGTACTCTGTATCAGTTTGTTGCAAGCTACAGTTTGATCTATCAGTGACACTAAATGAAATACTCAACAAAACTCCATTTTTCAATGGTGACATCATCACATCCAGTGGACAATTTTAGATTTGTCCTCTGCATCGTTTTGTTCCAACTCCTTTGTAAGACACACTGTATTTGGCATCTTTGGAAACGCTGCAACAGTACAGTGGAATGAGGACTTATGGATTTGAACAGTGCTTGACCACTCAACATGAGTTTATACTGACAAACCCACAACAGAGTCTGTGGGAATAAAGAGGTTAAGTACAGTACCGGAGTAAATATACTTCGCTTACTTTTGCCATTGACTCATGTCGTGCTGTTGTATACCATACTGTAACCATAAACTGTGCAGCCTCGAATCATGGAGTACTATCAGTGCTGCAGTGACCATGAAATCAAATCACTACAGCTTTCAGGTCAGTGTGCGGCACAGAGCACTGACATGCATGGTGAACGCACTACTCAGTATCTCAGGCTCCACTTCTGAGTGATTTTTTTTTTTTTTTTTTTTGTTTTTAAAATTAAAACATATTGTTCAAGCACAACACACTAATGTTGACCAATACAGTGATGTAGTTCAAAGTGATTAAGTGTGTACGTTTAAATGTGTAATTGTGCAGTGAATCTCATACTAAACTGACAGATGGGCTCTCCTCATAAAGCTCTTCTTCGGCCGAGCTGGAGCCCTCTCATCTTTATCTCTGTTATGGATGCCTGTCACTGCTCGGTTGGATCGAGTTTGAAACTGGCAACAGTAAGAATATGGCTTTACAGTTCCTCCAGGGGGATGTGCATTGACTTTAAGCCGCTTGAAATTCACTCATCTGCTAAATGACCATAAAATTACATCATAGAGGATGCTATTACGTACCCACTCACCCAGTACTGTAGATCTCTCCAGTGCCAAGGAAATATTGTATTCTTTGGTGGCCAACAGTTAAAAACAAATGTTTTTAAAGCAAGCCTTCTGACTCTTGATACAGTGCGTTCAGTGTAAGAGTTACTCACTCGTTTCCCCAGTCAAGCCGTACGGTGATGTGCCGCTTGATCTCACGAGTCTGGTCCTGGGCGAGATGACCCTGGATCAGCTGCCGACGCAGGTCGATGAGCTCGTTCATCACATGCCGGAGCTTATGGAACAGATCCACCTTGTGTTTCTGTTGATGTAGCCAAAAAAAAAAAAAAAAAAGACTTAGTTGGTATATATGATCTCCTTCTACTGCAGAATTTAAGTAAAGACTATTTATAAAACTCATCCTAGAATTTAGCTCATGCTATCTGTGATATTGTTTGTAAATACAACTACAAAGGTAAAACAGAAAAAACAAATCTGAAAAGTGGCTATATCGAACATCAAGATTTTACAGTAAGTTACAGTGTGATCAAGACAACACTCACTCTAACCACATTGCCACAGAGACTTAAGCCCGCTGGATTTGTAAATGAAACAAAAAAAAAAAAAAAATCTCTTTACAAGTCTGCTTTGACCTCCTCATGGTAATGAATTTCATCACCATTTCTCATGGGCCAAGGACAACACTTAATTCAGGCACACTCTGTTCTGCCTAATGGTAGGACAAGCCCACATTACCACCCAGGTTTGTTTACATAAATGAAAAGATTAAGCGCCACAATGCCCATGTAAATTTAATGAGGATAAACACTACATGTTCTCAAAGGCTGCTTGCTGCTGAAAAACAAAGATTTTTGTCAGGGTTGATGAGCCCTTTCGGACGACTATTCTGCAGGGCTAATTATGTACATTATAACAGATACAGTTATGCTTAGGCCATTGCTCCCTGAAGTAGTACCATGAATTCTAATTGGCAACAATAAGGTGAAATGTATCAACATCTAGCCAATGCTACATCCTATTATTATGGACGCAACTGTGGCAACATGGCCCATATCACACAGGGGGTGAGCACCAAAACAAGCCACTGTTAAATCAGCCCTTCACATTAGTCGAGCTTCAGAGGAAGTTACATCACCACACCAATGCCTCGGGCTCCTTAGTTGCTCAGAGCATGAGCAGTCCTCAGTGAGAGGTTATGTAAAAACTTGCTGCCAGCTCTGCAACGTATCCACTCCCGCTCCAAACTCAAAGCCCTACCAACCACTTCTGCCTGCCCCCTCGACACTTAGCAGGATTAAGGACGCTTTAGGTTTCCAGTAATCACTTTTGCCCGGCAAGTAAAGGCTGACTGAAGGTGGTGGATCTTAAGATGATGCAGAAACTATGAGAGGCAGGCCAAGCTCAATCAATGGCCGAATGACACAGCATGAAATTGCATATGACAGGTCTGTAGGCTATTATCTGTGTCCAACCACCATTTCTGTTCCTATATAGATAGTATATGAAAATGTAGGGTGACAGTCAGAACGACATGCTATGGGGAAATATCTAAAGGAGCTGTCACTGTATGTTTGGGATATAGCTCAGGCTACCACTTTTGCTGGTTATACCAGGTGCTGAATTTGGATCAGCGAGAAAATACGTACTAGAAAAGCTTAGTCCATCAAATCCCCTTAGGAGGATGCAAATGAAACAACGGATGCAATTTCTTTTTGCAAAAACTGTTTTTCCTACAATTCCCTTGGAAATCTCAATTTTATTGCTCAGTGTTTTGTTTCGATATAAGCGAGATGTACTGACCACATAGAGCTGCTTCCACAAGACACCCCATTCCTGCAATGTGGAGGTGGTCTCTGTGATAATAGGGTCTTCAAGGGGCACCACCGTCTCGCACAGCCTGCAGCAAAAAGAGAAAAAAAAAAAAAGGAACAAAAAACACATGAATGGGAGAACACACAAGGATACACGTACACAAGTGTCAGTGTTGGGCAGAAATGTATTATCTGATAACATGTTATCATGAGTAATGTAAGGGATTACCATGTGAAATTCAGTCATAACAGTACAGTTACTCATCCCTGTTGCACTCCGTTACGTCAAGTTTGCCATCTTACTGGTAGTTTGACGGTTCAGTTTGGTTTATGTGCATGTTACACCACATTCTGAGACCGCCATAAAGTGTGACCGTACAGTTATGATTCACATTATTCAGTCTTTAAAATGGGTAAAAGAAGGGCAAGTACCTGACAATATTTAAATGCTGTATATTTTTTGTTCAAGCACAGAACAGTGTCAGAAATTGTGACCTTTGTTCTAAAGTATCTCTTTCGACCACCTTTGAAACAGTGACCATACTGTGTCTGGAAGCTAAACAAAGATGTGCATCACTTAAATACTGTCACATACTTTCACCCATTTTAAAGACTTGAACAACACTAAAAGCAACAACCACAGTAAACTCAACATTCAACCAGTCCCCCGCGCCTCCTGTGGTCATGCTTTATGGCAGTAGCTCAGGGTTTATGCCGTGGGAAAACGGTTAGCCACCAGACAAAGAGGAGAAATGCACCAACTGGTAACTCCAAAGTTGTCTTATTGACATGTTGCGTCTTCTTTGCTAATGTTACCTTCTTGTAGTGCTACATTCAGGAACCACCTGGTTTAGTTTGCAGTTGCAGGGTGACGGATGGTTCTTAAGTTTGCTAATGAGGGTCAGTAAGTACCTGTAGCCTGCTTGGTCAACTACAATGTCTCGTTTTCCATTTTGACATGTTTAACACAGAAGAGGTAACGTGTGGGTGTGGTGATGTAAAAAAAAAAAAAAAAAAAAAAAAAAAAATTACTTTTGCCATTGAATAATTACCTCTAAAAAGTTGTTCGTCAGCACAATTAGCACCAGACTTGGTGGAGGGATTGGGTATTGGCCAAGGAAGAACCTATTTAAATTTTGGTGTGGATTCGGGTAAAGGGAATTCTCTTTTTTTTTTATAAAATCACATTCCTTAACATTGTGAAATAGGGCATTTTTAACCATTTGTCAATTTCTCAGGAAATAATGTATGGATCTTTGTGTAGAAATTCGACATATATATGGTTTTCAGATCTATGACTCTGTTCAATTTGGTGCAGATGCAGTTAATAATCCAGGTCTGACAGACATGTGTAAGATTGTTTGGCCTTGGCAGATGTCAGGTTTTGTAGTATAAGGGACCCAAATGCAGACTATCTTAAGTAAGTGGTGATTTATTAAATGAATAAGAAACAAAAACTTACAAAAACGGTGAAAATGCTGAGAACTCAAAATCCAAAACCACAGGGAAAACAAAAGCAAAAAATGAAGAGCCAAAAACTCTAGGAACAACTTCAAAAAACCAAAACAGAGGGAGCAGCAGAACCACAGAATACAGGACAAACTGACAGACAAAGGGGAGCACAGAGACTATATAGACACAAGGGAGGCAAGGCTAATTGAACACAGGTGAAACACATTAGGGCGGGGCAGACAATCAACAAGGAGGGAAACAGGACAAAGACAGGAAGTAAAGTAACCACAAGGCACACAAGGGACGTAATACAAAATAAAACAAAAGGAAACAAATGTCCGAACATAAGAGTCCAAAAAGTGTTCGAACATAAAAAGTGAAACACGGCAAACCATGACAGCAGAGTTATGTGCTACAGAGTGTCATTCTAGTTAGTGACGTAATTACTTTTTTATTCAGTAATTTGTAATGTGTTAATCATTACATTTTTCACTTAACTTGTCCATCACTGACAAGTACGCAAACATGCAAAGCCACATGCATGTCACTGCATCGAGACATCTTTTAAAGGGTTTAACATCTATGAAATGACAAAGAGGTAGTATCTCTGCCTGCAGTTAGAAAGGGGATGAAGCTCTCCAGTAAAAAACACAACACACATCACATTTCCCTATGACCACATTTATTGGGAAACACTAAACCAGAGGTTAGATCTCCTGTGACACTGCACTTTGCTCACTAAGCTCTGATCTGTGCTGCAAAGAATGAACTTTGAAACTGTATCATAGTTTTTGCAACAAGGGAAACATTACATTGCACAATGAATCAGGGTGATTGTCTGTGGTGAGGATGCTATGGGAGAACTACAGAGATGCAGTAGGTGTGTCACCTCATTAACTCCATGAGACAGCAAAACAGATTTCCCAAAGTGCAACTCCCGGAGCGAGGAAGTATAATAATGTCAATTTCCAAGTCTGCACTTTTAATTGTTTGAGTGCAAACGAGAGTCCTCCTGCTATGTGGTAACTCAACTGGAGGCTGGTGATATAACAGCAAAATCCCAGTCCACACTGAGCCACGGATCCCAGCCTGCACATTTCACAACTGTGAGTTCAGGCTGATAAAGAGCTCTGCTTCTGCTGTCTCTATTTCTATTCTGGCCTCTACCGCCATGGACGGCTGTTGGGGCAGAAACTGTAGATGATCGCTGTGTGTGTGTGTGTGCGCGCGCGCGTGTGCGTGTGTGCATGTCAGCAGCTGTCAGGTGGTAATTCTCTTGAAGATTAGATCGTCACAAATCAGTGGTGAGGTGAAATTAGATGACAATGGAGGGAGGGATACACATGCCCTGACATTGATCAGTTGATGAATCTGTATCACACTCTCTCGTGTAATGAGTGAAAGAGATTTCCTAACCAGTATAGAATAAACTGAACTGTTTTTTATTGTCATAGTTCATATCAGCCTCCAGTATGTCTTCAGTAAAGTTCTGGTAGCGATGGATCTGCTGATGTTGTATACAACAGCTCTTCTGTATTTTGAACTGCACTTCCTTCCTACATAAAATACTTTGCATAGCAATAAATTTAACTGGCTGCTTTTACTATACGTGTCTGCTTAATAATAAACACCTTTAGAGTCCATGACACACATAATGTAATGTTTCGTATATATGCAGAAATGATTCCCTCTGTCTAATCTGTCGCTTGTCCTAAGGGTGAGCAACATGGACAAAATCTAATATATCTATTATGTATATATTTTACTTTATGATTTCGATATATATCGTGACTTTTCGAGAAATTCAGTTGAAAAAGTGTTTATAGGAAAAAACAGATGGAAACTACTGTTAATTGCAGAATTAAATACCTGATATAAGTTCTTGTTCACACTGATGCAAAAGTCCTGTAAATCCAATTTAGCCGTAAGGACGTCCAGCTCACTGCCGATAGTGGCGTAATACATTCAGTCATATTACAAATACCAATACATCCTCATATTGCCCAGCCCAAGCTGTTTAAACAAACCAGTCTCAAGTCTGTTTTTGCATGTATTTATATTCCCACTGTGTCACTGACACATGCTTTCTTCTCCAACAGCTATAAATCCAGGAAATTTTAAAGCTGCCCTGACACTGACCAATGAGTATTGGTAACCTGAGATGAATATAAATCTTCCCAGCATTACCATTACAGAGGTTAGCATGAATTCCTGTATCCTGTAAAGTCTCCAAATATTTGCAGACCCTCTGCAGTGCCTTTTTAAAGCCATGCTGTAATTATAATTAGGGATGCACCAATGCAATACACTGGATCTCAGTGCCAACTCTGACTTTATTTAACAAAGTGGGTATCATCCATGGCATAACCAATCCACATTAAAGCCTCAAATCTTAAGTAACATTATATCACCCCACAACTGCCTCTCTCAAATGTTGCTAAACTCTGATTGGTGCTCAGAAATACATGGCATCACCCTCTTCCACTGAGCTCCGCCCACTTCAAGGTGAGAAAGACAAGGATGAAAACATATATGTGGGAATCTCCTTTGTGAAATGATAGTGAGTTCATGTGGGAGCCCATCACTCCTCATAGTAAGAAGCTGATTGAGAAAATAGGTTTCTAGGGCTTTGAAATACAGTTTCTTTGTCAGTGTCAATGTAAAGTTCAATATTTCTGTCACATTCATTCATTCAACCAGAGAGAAACCAGAGAAATGTCAAGCCCTATGTTTCCAAGGAGCTCCACAGCTATACAAATTTTAAATGTGGGGAAAAGAGGTCACCGGTATCACCCTGATATACCCTAGGAAGATTTATCGTAGTCAGTGTCAAGAGAAAAAATGTTGGGTCAGATGTGAGTCCCAGCAGGCTTCAGTGTTTGTATGGTCACAGCTAAAGCGGTTACTCTCTCTTCTTCCTCATCTGACTCATACTGTAAATTTGTTTATTTGAACTTCCTTTTAAGTCATACTAATTGTCCATCCCCAGGCTGTCAAAACACACAGACAATTCAAGCTAATATGGACACTGGAGATACAGCATATCTGAGCTTGCACAGACAATTATTTGCTACTCCTGCGACCTTTTTCTGCTTTTCTTTTTGTTTGTATTGTATGTTTGTGGGTGTATCAAGGTGGGGTACATCTTTAATGATAAGTTTTTAAAAAAGAGTTGGATCGGTGCATCCCTAATTCTGATGTTGCACAAGCTCAAATAGAAAACACTTTATCATACAACTCACCCTCTGTTGGTCACTGTGGATTTCTTCAAGTGGACATAGCTGACTGGGAAAATACCCTGTGGTCAGAGGAAGGAGCAGAGATGTTAGTGAGTGTGACACGGATTACATTTTTAATTCTCTTGCAATGTATAGTTTGTATTATTCTTACAATACACATATGATGTATCATGTTTGTGTTATTAGGTAGTCTAAACCAAACAATGTTGAGTGATACAATTGGATAAAAAAACAGGAGATTCAAAAATTCTGCTGGCGGCACATTATACGCTGAAGGAAGTGCAAGACAACACTTCCTTTATATATATTTTGGCAGTGTGTGCTTTGCTGTGTGCAAACATTCTCTTCCATGAAAAGAAAAGAAAAAAAAGATGCGAGTCCATACTGTTTGCATACACTAAAGAGACGAGACGCAGAGCAATGTGCAGGAGCCCTATTGTGGCTTGGCTTAGTAGGGGAAGGGCATGAGAGACTGAGTGGTGCCAACTGCCACCTTTGCAGTTCATCTTTCATAGTCTAATCTGCCAGATGTGAAGAATTGGCCACAGTGAACACAACAAATTCTCCTCAGCACAGAGAGAGTATGGGGGCGACTGAATGTGGGCAGCGCAGCACATAACAAAATGGAGGGGTGTTAGTAAGAACTGTAAATAGCTGATGAGAGTAGAGAAGGACAGCATGTAGCCACTAACACCTACATTTACCAGGACTGGACAGCTTTTGTGCTTTCTTTAAAACATTTCAGCAGCATCACATAACACTCCAGCTTCTGACATGTCAGTTTCAAACAGAGTAGACATACAAAATAGCAAAAATTACCTGCTGCTCTCCTGTTTCTGATCATATGTGTCACTGGTTATACTACCGTTTGTTCTCCAGCTATGTAGACTTTACATCTTTGTTCTCCAACTTTGAACAGTGACTACTCTGCTACAGGTTATCAAGAATGAAGCTTGTCATAAACATTCTTTACTGAACAATCAATCCAATGGGAAGAAGATGTGTCAGTCATATTTAATAACCATTTACTGCAGTGCAGAGTATTGATTTTTGTTAGGAGTGACGGTGTTGTATTGTTCGGAGTTCTGCACCTATGATCTCCTCTTACTGAGCATTGTGCAGAGGATTTATCACAACGATGCTGCATGAACAAACTCTGAACTCAAGACTGAGAGGTTTACATTCACTCCCTCCATCCTGCCTTCCATCTGAACCTTCTTCATGCTTCGATCAAAGATATAAGACCACAACAAGTGTTGCTGCATCTGTCCGGCAGCAGTGACTGACAAAAACAATTTCTTTAGTGTTATGGATTAGAACTGAACTGCCATTTTATTTTATTTTTAAACGCTTGTTTTGGTATAATGACTGGTTTTCAGATTACTAATTGCACCATCTGCTGGCAGGAATGAAAACAAATTTTGGACTTTTTGCAAATTCTGCACAGGAGGGAAAACAGTGCAGTAGTAATACTGCATACTCTCAGTGGGTGGGTCCATGATGCTGCGGTGATCTGTAAAGTGCCATACTACAATTTATAAGAAAATGATAGGGCCTCATACCACAGTGTGCATTATGCACATTTGATGCACTTACAATGTGTACAACTGATATTTTCTCATCATGATATGTGCAGTATAATTTATATTTTTTTCATCATATGTATATCTTTTTGAAGATGGCATTACATTTTGTGCGTCTGTGCTAGGAAGTCAGAACAGCTTGTTTTAGCGCACCTCTGGAAATACAGGTCAGGAGATTTCTATTTTTGTTAAATCAAAGCTCTGTTCAATAAGTTAATCAGTCATTAAGGTCTTTGTTGTCTAGACGCAGTTATTTCTGGGATGCACATCTCTCACATCACATTATCATTCACAAAAATGCACTGGTCTTTGATGCAGACCTTTGGCAACCGGTTCTACAGATGTGTTGGTGTCACTTCATTTGCCTGACAAATAGTTAACCTTCTGTTAAACACTGGGTGGCCAACATTATTAATGTATAATGTCATGAATATAATTAGAGGTTTGATTTACAAATCTTTTTTGTCTTTATGCCTTGTGGTTCATATGTGTGTCTTGCAATGCATTTCATTCACTCAGAATTCATTTTTGTATTCATTTGAATACAAAATACTGAACACAGCCTGTAGGAATCAGCACAATGTCAAACCAGTAATTTGTGTATGTTGTTATAATTACCTTGATAGACGGCTTCTTGGTTGAAAAGCCTCTGTACCAACCTAAAGGAAAATAAGAATGCACATCAGAAAACCTTGCTACCTTACAATGAAACAACTTGTGGTGCAAACAGTTTGAAGGTGAGGTATGTGTAATGTTTACCTGTTACCTGACTATAACAGTAAAAAATGTCATGTTTTCATGTACCGTGTATAGCTTACTACTCATCTTAGTCTCTTTATTTACTGGCCATTTAAGTCTAGTAGCCTAACCAATAACAAGGGTTTTATTAGCAAGCAGTTAGCTAGGCTACACCAAGAAACAAGTCTGATGAGTAAAAATAACTGTAGTGGCTCTCTGGACAGCTATACATATATATATATAGAAAAAATGATGTCCTTTACATTATAATAAATTTTAAAACTCAAAGTGTGAAGCTGGTATTGGTGCTGTTTTTTTAATCAAAGTTTACAGTTTGTTTTCTGGCAGTTTCCAGATGGCACCATTGGTTTGCATTCAAATCGTGCCATCAAGCCAAGATGATTGACAACAGGGCTGTAGCCAGGATTTTAGAAATGCTGAGGTCATCATTCTCCTACACAACCCCAACCCAAACACAAAAAAGAAACTCCCTAACATATCTAAATTATTTGTATTTTTCATACGTTCACTTCAGTTGTATTTTCCTTTAGTATTTAACAACTTAAAAACCGAACTAACTAATAAACAGTAAAATGTGTCTCTGTTTTTCCTATAATTAGTGCCAGATTACATAGTTAACAGTAAATTGGGGAATTATTAGCAAATTACGAACCAGTAAAATACAGTGTTAACTTTTTATTTCTCAACATAAAGATTGAAATGCTATTTCAAAGCCCTCTCCATCCAGGAATAAAATTCTGGTGAAAAAATACCAAATCCTCTATTTATCTATTTGGCCTAAAGGTATAATTTAAATACTGAGTCTACCAAGACTGGAGTCAGCCTAAAAATAACCACCACGTTTATGTTTAAGTGAAGAATGCAGACTGTGCATTATGCCTATGTTTATGATAAGCATGCATTGTCATAGGAAATCTGACGGCTTTTACCTTCACTCTTCTCCAGAATCTGTACAGTTTCCCCAATCTCCAGGACCAGGGCCTGACATATTGGTGACCGGAAGTTGCAGATCACTGTGCAGAGAAAGAGAAAAGAGAAAGAAAAAAAATCAGGAGACAACAGAGATGAAGAAATATTTGACCTTATAGTGCTGACTGTCAACAGAAATCACATTACAGATCAAGAGCTAAACTTGGTTTCACCCATGTGATCCCTGATTAAGCAAGGTGCATCCCCTACACTGTTGTGTCTCCTCACAGCATGTATTCTGGGGTTGTAGCAGGGCAGTTGCTGCAGCTTTTTAATAAGCTGTTTAATGCAAACATCTAAACACAGTGTCACACAGGAACCACTGCTTAGCGAACTGTAAACAAGCTCCCACCCTGAAGTGGGTAGTCATTTTAATAGGCAATTAATTCTTAAGCGGCCTGATTTTTGTGCAATGTTAAGTTAATTGAACTGTCTCCCAAAATAGAGCCCACACAGGCTGCTAAGTAGTATGGCTAAATACTGCTTTATTATAAGTCGGTATTAGCATAGAACTTCCATGCCACCCGCTTTTGCAGCATCATGCAGTTTTTGACCATACACAGAAACATCTTGTGACTCAAACCCTGATTAAGAACATGATCATTCCTGAGGGGACAGATGCCACAATAAAGGCCTTCACAATAGGATCGCTTCTGGAGCCTGTGTTTATCTATGTAGCACTGCAGTTCACTGTAACATGTAGTGCACAAGCCTCAGTAAAGACAAACTTGTTTAATAATGACAGGGCTCCACTGACAATTTTAAAAACCTACAAATGGTGGCCCTTCAAGGAGAGTTTGGTGTGAATCATTATGCTAATGAACTAGCCAGGGGACCCAGTGAGGGGGAGGAAGAGAAGGAGGGGCTTGGGCTCGGCTCCCTCGCCTGTTTGAGGGTAACGAGCGCTCAGTTCCTGTGCTCGGGTAACTATGGCAACAGATCATCTACAAACTGGAGGGCTTTCTTCACTGTAACTGCTGCAGGGATCTGGGCATTTTTAAATGGCAAGCTTATGGATGCTGCATGGCACTAGAGTTCAAGTCAAGCGTATTGGGCATGTATTAGAGGGAGAGAGATGGATAGACTTAAAGAGCCTCCTTGTCACCTTTTTCAGTCTGCCTTGGGCCCTTTTCCAGCCAGGACTAAGTATTTCCTATTTGAGAGTCCTATTCTTTAATGGCCTCTATTTCATTTGAATTGCAAAACCTGCACTCATACTATTTGAAAACTCTTCAGTGGATGCCACGTCAGAACAAGATGAGATTGTCATGTTGAAGAGAGATGGGCGCATCACACAGGCTCATATTTTCATAGTCCTCCCTCACAAAACCTCCAAGCTGTGTAAACACTCTTTCACTGTGCCTAAAAGCTGCAGAGCATTAGCATATCCTCAAAACAAAACCAACAGAATTCACCTTTAGACTTCAGCATGTTGAACGTAGGATGTTGGAAGGACTGACAGGACAGGCCGTGGTAATGCTTGGCAAAAGCAAACATTTCTACTTAGCAACAGTATACCAGTCCAGACTGTCCCTCCATTCAGTTGAATTCATAGTCCACATGGCAATTATTGTGTAACCAGTAACCCACTGGTAGGAATTATGGGGCTTGGGCACAGGAGGAGATTCTGAGCGAATCCTGCTGTCCTCCGCTTTCCTCTTACCTCACCATACCTCCGGTATATACATATGCAGCATGTCTATCCATCCATAACACAACTCAAACACTACCTAGATTAATTTACTCATCAACTATCAGACACATCTGTGATTGAAAATTTGGGTGCTGGGTGTAGCCAGCATTTAAAAGGGAGTAATTTACTGAGAGCTCAGCCTGGGGCCCTAAGTTGTTAGAACTTATCTTACCAACACTTGAATTCAGCAAAGGTTAGTTTTCCAAAGTGGCAACCTTACAACAGCATGATGGGAACTCAATGTCTCTACTAAAAAACTACAAATGCAACAATATTCCAAAAATAATAGAGTTTAAGTAGATATATAACCAAGGAGAACAAAAAGTAAAACATTTGGTGATTTTATATGCTTAGATTTAATAAACTAAACAGACTCAAGGGATATTTACTATGTATCATAAACTCAAAGCTCACAACATTCTCTACTCCCTTCTTCAGATATCTACCAAAAGTTTTTACAGCCTGAAAACAGTCTTTAAAGAATCCAATGTTCTGTGTTGGCGTGAAGTGAGAACACAAGCTGGAGTTGATTTTTCATCACAGCACTTGGTAACCACCACCACCAGCTCTTACAAGACAACAGCAGCAATGTTCCTTGGTTATTTTATGCAAAGAGTTATTTAGTTGACCCTACCTATAGCATCACACTGATCACCTATTACTTAGAAATCACTTAATGAGTATCAAGCATCATAGTTTAAAATAAGCATGAGACTCAGCGAACCAGCGATAAACTGCTGCTCAATTGTAAAAGAAGTTTTAAAATCATTTAGACAGTCTGCGTGAGAATTAATATTGCTTTTTCTCTGTTGTGCCTTCATTTTCTACCTAGCTTTTCTTCACCAGCAGTGCTGCCACCCATGGTGCGTAGGAAAAAGCCTAATATAACCAGAATGGTCATGTCATGTGGGAACAGACTCAGTGTTTTTTTTTTTCTTAAATAGGAAACCTATGAGCGAATACTAAAAACCCCCACCTTCCCTTGTTGGAAGGAATCCTGCAGTGTTGCAGTCTAAAAGGCACTTTTAAGTGATGATTGCAGGTAAATGTGACAATTCAAAGCTCTCCACACTGAGAGAGAGTTGTAGCACCATGAACATTGTATCTATGTTGAGAGGTTTGTCTTATATCACAAGCACACACTTGCATTACATCAGCAAACTGTAACACCATTCAAAGTTCTGAATATGTTCAAGTCTGGTTTACTATGTATCTGCTAGCTATAGCTTTAACTTGCACTTACAACAATATCCATTGATAACATATTTAATCCAAGAAAAATAATTTCACTATACACATGTCAGTGTAAGGTACTTTTGTTTGAGTCTGACCTTTGACCTGTTTCCCATATCTACCTTTCACTTTCCTGTTTCCTGAGAAATGTCGAGACAGACGTGTTTTATCTGTAATATTGTTCTTTTATACAACAGAGGAAGTGAGGCTGGTATCACCTTTCAGTGACTATTACACACTGTCATGCCTTGAAAAATGTTTTCACTGCTATATGTAATATAGTGAATTTTAAGACAGATCATGCATGGCCCAATGACCTTGCTTTTGAATCAGTACAACACACATACAGTACCTAACTGTACAGTGACCCACAGGGTAGAAATATTCTGCAGAGAAAGGGAAGACATCATCAAAAACCTGCCAGAACAACAGTAAACACTATTATGGCTTATGAATTGTCTACTGTTTTTTGTGTGTGAGTGCTAATGGCACCACTGTACTGAGGAACATCTTATTAAAGAGGACACTGTGCTCATCTAAACCGCGGCACTGGAATTAACTTATTTTCTTTGGTTTCCTTAGTCCTTTTAGTTCCAGTCTCAATCATAACTGGTACAACTGAAGCTGAGCTGCTTACTGAGTGCATTCTTAAACCATTCCAGTAATGCAATGTGAGCATGCATACCATGAAGGTCCTGCTTTCCTGGCTTGAGTAGTCCTGTCCCAGATCTAGCAAAGTTAAAAAATTACACAACGGTCTTTGGGCTTCGCCCACTGAGTCATGTTGTTCAGCACGACTTGAATGCACGCTCACTTACTCAGACACATTACTGCACTGAAGTCCTGCTAGCGTAGGGATTTCTACCACACAGGCAGAGCGGCATTTTACCAAATCTGATCTCAAGTCACAGAAATCTAGGTACACTACCCAACTGCAGTGGTGCAGCTGTGAGATAATGAACTCATCATGAAACACTTTTAAATGACCCTGAGCATGACTATCACACATGCAATAATACATGTATTTATTTATTGTGCTGGTGTGCATGTAAGTTAAGTCACAGAAAACTACAGAACTAATGAGCTTTGTGATCCAGTGCCTGTGATGAATCAAGAGGTGTTCACCCAATTGAGGCTGAGCAACTTTCATTTGGAGATTTGATAAAGGGTTTAAATGGTGGAGAAATGCTACTTTGGGCTAAATTCATCTCTCTAATCCCACTCTCAGCTGAACATTAGCTCTATCTTTTGTTCTGTTATGAACACGTTTGATCCCAGAGTTGTCCATTTCAGATAATGGTGGCCTCGTTGGCTTGATTATTTCATGTACTGCTACAGTAGTTTGTGTCTGACTCATGTCCATGTGGCCACAGATGAAGCCAGCTGATTCATTTCACTCTCTCATGTGGGCAGGTACTGACTTACAGTCAGAGCTCTTTCCAGTAAAACTGGAGAAGAAATTCTCTCAATATTGCTTCTTATATGAGAGAAATCCATCAGTGACTCATTTAAAAATAAGAGAATAAAAAAGTTGAACTCACAGAAAGATTTAAAGAACAGTGGAATGAGGATTGATTAATGAATTAGTGGTTAGAAAATAAATTTGATAATCTATTAGTCATTTATCAATTGAAATTCCAGATATTTACAATTTACAACCTCAAGATTATCTTATATTTATTTTTTATTGCATAATAAGCATTTTCTTTTGGGCAATTTTGACATTTTACAGGCTAATTATTAATTGAGGAACAAAACATAATTATAGTTTAATTAGTAATTAAAATAATCATCAGTTGCAGTTCCAGCATGGAAAGAGCTGGGCAGCACAACACTATGCAATGCTGGCCTTCACTGCCACTCTACAAGTGATTTACAAACTAATATTATGTCCTGTATAAACACACCCAAGAACAAAATAATGAATAGGCAGCGATTCTAAGGAAGGCATTAACGTTTCATGAGGTGGTCTCCAACTGTTTCCTGTTTAGACAGAGCTCATTAAGATAACCCAGGAGAAAGAAAAAACAGAAAGGCCTGGCTGGCTGCTGACAGACCACAGCTCTGTTTCATATCGGTGTATTATGGTAATATTGGTGAGAGACCATTTACAGGCAATGACAAAATTAGCCAAGAAGATAAGTAAATGTGCAGAAATGATGCCAATAATGATACAGAGGAAGCAGGAGAAGAAATGATAAGAGAATATGGGGCTGCATTGCGAGTTAACTTAGCAGGGTGGGCTTCATCTTACAATGATGTTGGAGAAATATTAGATCCAGCATGTCAACACGTTGTTTGAGGGAAGGGGGGAACTGACTAGAGTCATTTGGGCTGCCTTTACAAGGTACAGTATGTACTGTGTAGGTACACAGCGGCTCTGCTTTCCCCGCATTTCAGCACCACGGACAGCGCCAGGTCAGTCCACACCGACTGATGCGGAGGCTGCGCCGAACTGTTGCTCCATCACACAAAACTACCTCTTTTCTCTGCACCCCCTCCCTCCCTCCCTCCCTCCTTCCCTCCCAAAATAAGCCTACTGTTATTTTGCGCTTGAAAAAACTGCAGTGACTCTATGACGGCTGCATGGGATGAACGTACAAACGATTAAATGCGATAAGATTACTATACAGCCACCAGAAGTGGCGAGATTACAAGCGATTATACAGCGCTCTCATCCTGCAGTCTTTATGAAACCATCATGACAAATGTAATGCCTCCAAACAAAGTGTATAGGCCTATGTGTGGGCGGGTGTATGTAGGGGGGAGTATCATGTGCAAGCCAGCATGAGTAGCCCTGCAAGTAACCAGCTGTAGAGCATCTGGACATGACTCACTCCCCAAATGAAAACCCTCTATAGTATAATCGTAGGGTATAGACACTTTAGCCGTGGCTATGGGGCTTAGCAGTCAGTTTATAACGACCTTATGCTAGTTATTAGACCCTATAGGCTACAGCTCTTTTTAACATTTGCTTTTTTTCCCTTTTTCTTTCATAAAATGCTAATCTGATTGGAGAAGTGCTGATCTTGCAACCAACACTTTCACCTCTTTGTCAAAGGTCAAAGTGCTCACAAGCAGGGAGGAATACATGTGCAGTGTGGTAGAGTGCAGTCCCTGTCAATGCAGCAGCAGCAGCTGCAGAAGCAGCAGCAGTGGGCTTCTCAGTTTTCTGTCTACAGGTAGACTCCAGTTTCACTCCAGCCTACACCTGTTGGAGGTACGCAGTCACGATGCCCCCTCGTGGTTTTAACACGAATCGCGCCCCCCCCCCCCTCCAGATATGCTTATGAAAAGAAAAGGCTAAAATGCTACACTGACGCATTTTTTTTTAACTAAACCACAAAACTAAGAGCAGGACCCTGATTTAAAGCACCGCCTGCGGCTGTGCATAGACTGCGATAGCATCTGTAAGGTGGTGGGTTGTAGGCTGTATCATCCCACGCAATTTCCCTTTCTATGCAGTCACTGGCCGTGTATATCAGCCATTATAAGTGTATGTGTTTTTCATTGGGTGTAATGGCCATAATAACAGGAGGGGGGAGAAATGGGCTGGATAGAAATGTCGATGGGCAAAATTGGGTGTTCCTTAAGCACAAACTGCCATCCTAACGCTGAATGATTCAAGTCAATTAAAAAGCTAGAAACCAAACGTGGTAAATTAACAATAAAAGGAAGCAATGGACTCACCAACTCCGATTTTCTCCTCTTCTGTAGGTATCCACATATTTGGTTATTTTTCCTCCGGTAGAACAAGCCACATTATGTCGATATCGTGAGATGATGCTGCTAAAAAAAGAGAGCTGAAGGCTACAAATTATCCTGGCTGCTCATACATGAGGACTACATGTCTCGACCGGAATCAGTATCCTGACGTTTGTGTGTGTGTGTGTGTGTGTGTGTGTGTGTGTGTGTGTGTGTGTGTGTGTGTGTGTGTGTGTGTGTGTGTGTGTGTTTGTGTGTGTGTGCAGGAGGAGGGGAGGTAGGGGGGGAGGAGGAAGGAAGGACCATCAAAGCCTCAATATCTCCGCTCTGTTATGTCCCGGCGTGTGTCTCCAGTCTGATGCAGTCTCCGTGTCCACCTAATGTAACGCATGCACACGCGCAATCACACGGGCACGCACGCTCTCACGCTCGCACGCACGCACGCGGTGAGCGGTTTTCTGCTGTCAACTAAAAAAAAAACCAAAAAAAAACAAAGGTGTTATTGCAGCCGCATTTCAAGCGGAACGGAGAGATTTCTTTTCCTCGAAGCTTATTTATTTAATTTCTTTGTTTTTCGCTCTTTGCCCCCTCCTTTTTTTTTACCCCCCCTCCTCAGCCAATCGCGCTCAAGTCCAGCTGATCCACAATAGGCTGCTCAGCCAGCGTGAACGGGCTGAATCGGTCGGTAATTAGTCGCTAATAGGTCGCGATAGTGTCACCGGTCCAAGCTGTCGAGCTGGTGCGAGGAAATACTAAGAAAACTGCAATATACCATAAGCTGCGCCATCTTCATGGTCGTCACATGACTCGTTTTGTCAACACTGATGTGTCAAACATTTGCAAATATACGCGCCCTCTCTCTCTCTCTCTCTCTCTCTCTCTCTCTCCCTCCCTCCCTCTCACTCTCTCTCCCTCCCTCTCGCTCTCTCTCTCTCTCTCTCTCTCTCTCTCTCTCTCTCTCTCTCTCTCTCTCTGCATGGCAGTTGCATCCATCACAAACACAAACTGATTTTTCTCCTGCTAGGATGCTGGATGCTGGATGCTGGCCCCGGCAGTCTGCCTTTCTCTGACTGAACGTGTTGCTCAAGGTTGCTGTTGGCCATAAAGTGGCTCCCGGTGTTAGAGATCAGGCCAGACCATGTGGGGAAGCACCTCCTGGTTGAGTCATTTCAAAGAAACAGACCTACTGCCGGCGCTGCTTTGTCATAGTGCAGCCATGCTCCCACACAGATGAGATGCAACTTAATTTCCCCTTTGAATTTGACTGATAGGTTTGGCAAACTGTGGATTTCCCAATAGACCTCGATCAACAGCATTTTACTTTATGTAGCTGACTTCATATGAAGTGGTGAGTTCAGTCCCTCAGACTGGGAAAACTGAGAAAAAAAGTGTTTTGTTTGTTTGTTTTTGATATATTACTTATTGTGTTAACTGTTCAATTATATGTTTCTTAAATTTTATTTCCATGCATGAAGGTTTAAATGCAGTTTCAAAGCCACCACCCTGCTGGCAACAATATTCTGGTGTGGGTAGAAGTAAGGAACTACTTACTTATTAATCTTCTGATGGCCTAAAAAAGTCACATTTAAATATATTGAGTAACAAAAAATACTGTAATCGGCATTTAAAAATACCCACTATGTGTTTTTTTTTTTTTATTGTAGACAATACATTTCTTCCAGGATGCTAAAAGCATAATTGTGAGAAAAATAAAGGACATGACTTCAGTGTTTTCAGTGGTAACTGCAGCCCTGAAATCAACACTGGAACCTCACAGATTTCACTAACTAGTGGAAACAGTTGTGAGCTGATCGGTTTGTGTTGCAATGATGTATATATGATGCAATGAATATAGATGAGACTTGTGCACAATTTACCAACGTGTGGATATATGGCTCACTGGTTTATTATAAAGTGAGTCACTGCTGCTAAAATAAGTCTATGGGGTAATGATGAACACTACACATTACTCAGCTGTGAAGCTTGTGGAGTGACAGTCTACACAAATCCACCAATATGACTTTCTAATTACTTCAGTATAGCTGAATGGCACAAGACTTTAGGCCACAGTATGGCACAAAACATACTCCGCAAAACACAGCCTAACACTTGTGAACATTTCAGGACCACTATCAATGTTTCACCTTGAAAGCGTTCCTCTGCCAAGCTGTCTTGCCCAGACCTTGATATGAGCATTTTAACCTCACCACGTCGTGGGAAGACAACACATGTTTAAAAGACTGGTGTGTTAAAGCAGATGAATACACAATAATCATCCCGAAAACCTTAGTCATACAGAATCTCACCCATATCTCAATCCAGGTCTGGTCATTTCAGTGCATTAAGCTGTCTTGTCCTATAGACAAGGCAATCATGACTAGAAAAATAGAGTGATTTGGTGAATATTGAGCGTCCAGTGAGTTTGATGTAGTGTGGGAGGGAGGGCAGTATTCAGTAGGGTAATTTCTCTCCATCATAGCGACGCTGTGACTGACTCCCATCTGTCTATTACTTCAAGTGGAACACTGTGGGCGGTGTTCCAATCACATACATAAAGCTAGAGGCGTGTGGGGCGTTTTGTAAGCTAAATGTGCATCCCAGCTTATAAACATTTGAGAAAAAAATATATATATAAAAAATTATAAGCTCCTGTCATACTTGCAGAGAATGTACTCAAGTGACACTACTGCATGCAAATGGTCAAAATGTGGCAAAAACGATATTTTAAATGATAAAAGACTTGAAAATGCCTCATGCATTTATCACTTTTCCTACAGTGATTTACTCTATAAGTGCTGTGGCTACACTTAGCTACTGCTCTGATGCAGCAGCAATGTGAAGATGAGACGCAGGTCCACTGCAAACAGGGATTGCCTAATACAGTGAGAGCTGCTATCTGTTTCAACACTCCCAAAGCCAGCAGACAATAGAAGCCAGCCAGAGAGGCAATAAGAAGCATGTCCTACCATCTCATCCATCACCTGCCTTCAGACAAACACACACATTCTTATCTCTTTACACTCCTCAGAATCATACGTTTCATGCACTCAGTGCCCCTCGTACACATGGACACACACGTGCCTCCACAGGCACACACACAATTAAGCACTTATTTGATCTCAGTTAATGTGGTTCTGCTGACTATTTTAATGTATTCTATTATTAACTGTGGGGGAGGCCACAGGAAAATTTAGTGGCAAATCCCTGCATGCACAATTCAGCAATCAAGAGACCTGAGTAATGTCACTTTTTATGGAACAGTAAGGCAGAGAAACACTTTAAGGGTTATTACAGACTTGAAGATGTGATTATTCACATGTACAAATGTATGGCATCACCAGCATACCTATTTAACCTCAGCTGCTTCTCATAATGCAAATGCAGACTTTCCCCTTGCAGGTTGTCTCTCAGCTCCGTTTCCTGCATAATTTCTGAAAAGCAGCGTGGGAAACTGTAATGTCGTCTCACTGGACATCACAATAATTTACCAAAACTAACTTTAACTGATAAGTATATAGGTATGATTTTTGCCTCACCGTTGATAGATTTTACATATTAAAATACAGTATTACACAGACTGAAATGCCTCTGAATTTGGAGACTCTTTATCTGGGTCAGATATTGTTTTGGAAACAGGAGGGATGTAAAGCAGCTGCAGGCTAGTAAAACAAATCAGTCACTAGAAAGTGGCTTAATTCAGTGTCAACTACATTAGAAGACTGGTATGAAATCATTCTTTAAATACTTAAAATGGAAAAGCTGACTTATGGAGGACCCAAAAACACAAATTCTATCAAATTTGGAATAAATGGATTGAATTTATAACGCCAGTGTGAGCAGACTTATATGATTCCACTAAATGTTTCATGCTTCTTCCATGCTCTTCATCATGGGAACAGCAAAAAAGCAAACTCCCTCAGTTCTCATCTATACAGTTCCATTTCTAATAGTGTTAGATGAGCATATGTAAGAAAGTTAAGAGCACATATGTACGTGCGTGGGTACATAAGTGAGTACAGATGTGTAGGTGAGCAGATATAAAAAACACAGTATATACATGGGTGTATATATGGATGTGTACATTCCTTCTGGAGGTGAGGATGGACGACTAGAAGCCTGTTAGTAGAAGTTATTACTGCTGTTTCTTATTGCCTCTTTCTGTGCATATGCATATACAGTATATACTGTATGTTTTAAAAACTGGAAGAGCTTTTGTAAAAGTATTCAAAGTGTTTCTTTATTCTTTGATATTGCCTCTTCCAAATAAATATATTTAAAACAACTAATGACATATCATTATTACTTTCATAATAATCAGGTAATCTCATTGAGATCAAGATCTATTTTGCAATAAAGACTTTAGCTCTGCAGAAGTAATAGAAATAAAGCAAAGCAAAGGCACACAATTAAAACGCAGCCAGTCACACAGAAACAGATACAGAGACACACATCTATAAAAATGTTCACACAAGGTTTAAAATCACCCAGCGGGATGAGACTTTCAACTTTACAGTCCTGTGTTTTTCATCCAATTTACATGGTGCCAAGTACAGCTCCAGTTCAGTATTCATCTCAAGAGTTGTCCAGTTCTGGGGTCCGGTCTGATGAATTGTAGTTTAAAATTTGGGAAAAAAATGTGATATAATGAGGTGGCTTTAGTAGGATACATTTACAAACAATAGTAGCAGTGTGTAGTTCTCATCTTGTTGCTAACAGGGTGGAAGGAGCCACATGAGAATACAGGATATCGCCACAGTCAGGCACAGACATGATGGTCGATTGCACAATAGTATTTCTGTCCTCAAGAGAAAGACACATTTTATTCTGATATAAGAAACCAATTTTTATCTTCAAACTCTGTGCCAGTTGATCCACATGAGGATAAAAAGACTGCTATCAAACCAAATTCCCAGATACTTATAAGATTGAATATCATCAATTTCTGTACAAGTCTGAGGTTATGCAGAGATGTCTAAAAGACGTCAAAAGGAATCTCAACATGGCTTGATTTGGAGAAGAGACATGCATACACGATTATTCTATCTGTGTAAAAGGGGAAATAAATCTGTGTTAGAGTAACACTATTGTTTATGTTAAAAAAACTTTAAAAATTAGCGGACAAAGCATAGAACGTTGTGGTACCCCCTTGGTTATTAAGTAGGGCTGTTATTTTCATTAATGATTAATGTCTTTTGTCTGAAACCATGAAATCATGTGCAAGTAAGAAATGCATCAAATCGTCACATTTAAGGAGCCTTAACGATTATTCAGTTATCTTAGTAGTTGCAGAATAATTTTCTGTTAATCGACTTATTGATTAATCGACTGATAATTGCAGCTCTCTATGGGACCATCAGTGCAGATCACCTATGTTCTATCAAATCACAAGTAAATTCCTTGCTTGCAGGAGACCTGATATAACAATCTTGATACTGGCATCGGTTTCGTTATGTGCTTTTGCTTCCTCTCTTTTAAAACCACAAATGTAAAGACACCCCGGCTGAAACTGCTTATTCACTGTCTAATGGCTGCAAGCACCATTCACGCTTCATTAAAGAAGCACACCAAACAAATTTTGAAGCTTTATTTATAGTAAAAATACTTTAGATACATACAAGCTGTACATAAATTGTCTCAAGAAACTCAACATAAATGTCTCCTTCTGGAAAATAAAACAGGTAAAATGAATAGATACAAGGCAAAAACATGAGAAAAAAGTCATGAAATGTTTGCACTGCTTTCAAAAAGTGTGCAAGTGCTAGGCATCAGTTTTCACAATGTTGAGATTATGAAGCTTTCTGTCTGTCTATCAAAGGAATCACACTTTGTAAATTACTGTTTCGCTGAATTTTGCTGTCGGCTCCTATTTCCAATGTTTTAAGCTCTCTTTCGAGATTGAGCAAGATAAAATGGAAGTTTACTATGTTATCAGTCTTCAACCAAAGTCACTCTGATAAATGCTCCTCACTCCTCATTCAATCCAAATCCATGCGAGGCTCAATAAAGGGGTGTGAAATAACACAATGCTAGAGCGCTGTAGAAACCTCTACACTGTATATCTTTCGTGTGCTGACAGTGAGCAGTTGTTTTGTTGTTGTGTCAACACTAGTTATGGGTTCTTCAGCAATTCAAGAGCACCAAGCTGATTTACTTTCTCTATTTACATAATGAAATGAGGAGGTGACGTTCACAAATGGCACTGCTGCATGTGGCATTTTGGTCATCAGTTTATGGTGAAAGTAAAACCTGAAAGTGGATTTGACGCTTGATGAACCATCGGTAACATGTTTGTGCATTGCATTAGCTGCCTAATTCAATACTTTAGTATGTGTTTGTGATTATTCCAGGTGGTCTGGTGAAGTACAAGCTTGAGAGGGCATTGTATCCTCTGCATACAAATGCAGAACCACAGCCCTGCAATGTTTCCCCTACAAAGACTAATCTGTGGCCAAACAGAGGCTTACAAAGTGAGTGAATCAATATCAAATGAAGATCCCACTTAAAGAGCCGCTAATGTGATTGATAAAATATAAAATTTTTCTTCACTGCATCTACACACTTTTTCAATCATCGTCAAGCCCACCTTTGTTTTATAAAACTATATCATATACAATCATTTTTGCCCACCAGTAAGTAAATTTTGTCGTCCTGTCACTCCCAAAGTGTGCAGATACCTACTATTTCAAACTGGCAGTGCTCCAAATTATCTCCCACCTCATCTGCTGATATTCTCCTCTTTTCTCGCCTCCTGCTCTGCAGCTCAAATGTCTGTGAGGCAGAAGTCTTGACATGTTGTCCGGTTCCTCGGTCCCAGGTGCCGAAGGCTCTTCACTCATTCAGGGATAAGATGATGTCATCCTCAAGGTCAGAGTTGTCGGAGCTGTCTGTTTGTGCAATAGAATACAGATTTAGAAATGTAGGGATACAGAGATGTGGTGCTGCAGAGGTCAGTGGGTAAGGAGGAAAACTGCCAAAAAGGCAGAATGTGAAAGAGCACTACATCAATTTTTTTCTTTACAAATTCATGCTTTCTCTGTCATTCACTCGCCCAACATCTGCATTACACAAAGACAGCAGTTTTTAAATTCCACTGGGAAAGAACACATTTCCTCACAGTGACCAGACAAGCATGAAAACACAGAAACTGGACTAAAATTCAGCCTTGATGCATCATTTACTTGAGACTGCAGATCAGGACTCTGTTCTTTAAATGTTTCTTAAGTAAACCAGGCTAACGCTAAAGTGATCCTGTTGATTCTCATCCAGCTAAGTGCTAGTGCTGGTGTTTTGTTCTATATTGCGCCTTTTTTCAGTTCCCACACTGTTATAACTATTGCTATACAATTAGTTATTATGAGTGAATTCAGTTCTTCCACAAGTGATGTCGTGTTCAAGACTAAGCAGACTTAATAGTTTCAGTTAATAGTGTTTGCTACACAGAATAATTTACCCTTAGTTGAGAAACGTATTCCAGTTTAAAATCAATTGATTGTTGAAATCCATGTAAATAAAATCTGTATTTATCATTTAAGTGCAACTTATACATTTTAGGGTTTAAATGACTAATCCCAGTCATAATGCCAAAGTTAGATGTTGTGTTGTCTTTTAACAGTCAGAAGGCTTTAACTTGTTCATGTCTGTCTTTTGTAGTTTGATTCTTTTTAAGAGTACCAATATTATTTTGCTATGTATTTTATCATGCATACAGTACAGTATCTATTTAACTCTTTATTATGTAAATGAAATAGTGATAATGATACCAATAGATTCTAAGGATTTCTCAAGAACCTAAAGGTTTTCATCTAAAATCATCATCCCACTAAGAAAGAAGTAATTTGTATGTGAAAATTACTTTATGTGAGGGTTAATCCTAAAAACTCTAAAACCGGATAACTGTGAATGAACCTGCATTTTTGCACACACAAACAAAGCACAGGGCCCAGGACAATTAAAAAAAAACAAAAACAAAAATGATGTGTTCATTACATTTTAAAGCCTGGACCAATATAATAATAATCAACACTTTATAAGACTTTATAAAAACCTACGGGAGCCCTACATATAGTTCAATTGAAGTGCAGCTCACCATTGTCGCCTTCAAGATCAACATCGTCATTATCAGAGTCGTCTTCGTCATTGTCATCCTCATCATCGTCATCCCCGATGTCAACATCCTCTTCGAGAAGACGGGCGACCTCCTCATCAGAGGGAGAGAATTCATCATTCCCATCATCCTCCTCTTCGTCATCCTCATCCTCTCCACCGTTCTCATTCTCTAGCTCCGCAATAAGAGGATCTGTATCTACATCATCATCCGAGTCCTCGTCATCGTCATCGTCTTCCTCCTGATCATCATCCTCCTGGTGCACAGAGGACAACAATTACAATTCATTTCTACATCTGTCTGAAGGAACCAAAGAGACCCTACTACATCAAAGATAAAAGAACAAAGTACGGACCTGATCCTCCTCGTCCTCCTCCTCTTCCTCTGCAAGTCTCTGCCGACCAACTTCATACAGTCTGCACACCGTGTCGGTGTTAACCGAGTCTTGGTTCTATGAAACAGATGCAGCAGGAAAAGACATTTTAATTCTTTCATACATTTATAAATACAGAAATTATCACAATCACTAGCAAAAATAATTGCGCTTTACAGCCACATGAATATACCTCAATCACAGCTAGGTAGCAGTCTTTTGTGTCTGTGCAAAGGTCAAATATATTCCTCTTGACATCAATAGTGGCTGAGATGAGAGCAAAGAACACCAGTCAGTACAGATAAAGTATTACAGTAATTAAAAATGATTACCAACTACTACAGGGTATAATATAAAATGTATCCAAGCACAACACTTAATTATCATGAAAGACTTTGGGGAAAAATCAAATAAAGTGAGGCGAGGGCAGAAAGCCTTACCAATTGGTTTGTAGTCTGTGGCATTAAAGGTCCTGAACGATGAACCAAATGGACTTTTCATCTGCATCTCCATCATGTCGTCTTCATCATCAGCTTGCAACATTGCTGCAAAATCAAAAAGAGAGAAAATAAAAACTGTGCACAGCAAGCTGGTTAGCCAGGGTTCTGGCTCCTGAAAGCTTCAAGTGGTCGTTGAATGAGCAGAGCCATTATGGCACACCCATTTCTCTTCCTGTGAGGTGGCGTGAACCAGCTGGTTCTGTCTGTTGCCAATCCGACACTGATCCTTCTGCCCATATGGCTCTGAGTGACTGTGGTGTCAGGCGCGCACACACACACACACACACACACACACACACACACCTCTACAGGCTCTGTTCACACCTCTCTCCAAATGCACACATGCTCATTTTGCTTCATAATTACCAGCCTTCCACTCAAACACACCTTTCACACACTTGCACTGACTGTCAAGTGAGTTGTAGGCTTGATGCCAAATACTCTACACTTCCCATCAAGCAGCAATTTCTGTATTTACCGCCATAGATGACAGTGCCGTTGTTGTTGAAGACAATCCTGCACTGGTCCAGAGCAGGAACTGTGTGGAGGAGGTGGAAGGTCCGCAGATCCCACTGAAACTCCAGCTAAGGACCATGACATTCTTTTTCATTTGTATCAACTTAATCTGCTGCAAATTTAATTACACAGCAATTAAAGCCATCCCCAGGGTAGTACAATCAATTTTTAGTGCAATACATATTTAATGTCTAACAGTGAAATAAATGCTCAATAGCGATCCCATCATGGCAGCGACAACAAATTCTATCACTGATCCATGTGTTTTTGTATCCTAATCAGATTTATGAGATGTTTCACTATATACTCATTACTGAAGTCCACTGTTAAACAAGAACCTCCTGAATGCAATCACTCTTAGCTGTTAAGTTTAGCAATTAATTTAGCAATAAATGAAACTATCAAACGATAACTGCAACTGCCAAAAATTGTAGAATAATTGTAGAAAAGAATTGTAGAAAAATATATAGAAGACGAATACAATAATATACATATTTTTTAACACCTATTCTACAGTACTCATTGTAAAGGCTCATACATGAAAAAGGGACAATTACATTTTATGAAGAGATAAGAGATTCAATTTACTCCCTTGTTAATAGATGTCCTGCCCTCAACAGAAAAATCCTCATAAATTTGCTTAAAAGCTCCTACTGTACTGTACTCCTACCAACCCAAGTATTTACGTCTCAAGGATACAATTTCGGTGTTTATGATGACTTCCAGGCCGTTGGGATGGAACACACCGCTGATGTTCATGTTGAACTTGTCAAACTTGTGGATGGCCTGAGCCGTGCGCACATCCCACAGCACGCCGTCGTTCAGTACCAGGTCATCTGTGGGGTTGAAGGTGGCACAGTTCCTCTTGTAGTTGTTAGCCAGGTCTGGGTTGTTGAGAGTCAGAGTTACCTGTCCCGTCTGGATGTCATAAATCTGGCAAAGAGAACAGCTTGAAAGTGAGCGTTCACCATTTTACTTCAAGTTGTTCCGTATTTAATATTTCATATTGTAACATTCAAAAAATGCTGACATACTTACACGTGCTATATGTTCCTTAGTTCCAATGACACGATCTTGTGAAAGCTTACTGAACTCCACATAATGGTCACCCAGAAAGGAATGCCTGGAGACAACGAGAGCAACCTTTCAACATTTCATCGAAAACATGCAGCCACTATGATTATAAAAACTGAATAGTTTAAACTTTATAATTGCTTAAAGACACTGTAGAACAACTCTGAATGAATCGGCTGAGTCTCAGTGTTGCCTTGGTTAAACTGTGCGGATGAATGAAGCCAAGTGCTTGTGTTCCATGAACTGAAGACTGCAGCCCTCAGGCTGTTAGCGTGCATAATTAAACAGCATGTCATCTCCTTTCGGCAGCTCCCTCTTTTGACAGCATGAAGCTGCTGTACCATTGGAAGACCACATACATGGAGGCAGAGGAATCACAGACAGGCATGAGTCCCTAATTGAACTGTTGATCAATAGCCTTTGGTCAGACAGCCGTCATGTGGTATGTACTTTCTGGCAATTTTGCACTCCAAATGTTTCAATATCTGAGATTTGTGTTTAAAAGAATGCATCTTGCATGTAGCTGGTGAAAATATGAGTTCAGTCTCCTGTGCAAACATCACTTACTTCATGATGAACACTGATTTCATGCCCCACAGTGCAGACAGAGGGTAACTCCAAGAGGCTGACGTTAACAGCAGAGAACCATCCTAAAAATACAAAATGTGTTGGGTGGTTAAAGATCCCATCCAGACATGTTTTAAGTACTCTGCTTGGAATAATAATGAGTCAGATATGGTTTTTCCACAAAAATATTCCATTGCCTCATTAGAAATTCTTAAAATCACATCTACTCCTTCAGCCTCATTGAAAAACATAATAAATCCTGTATCAATGATTGTGCAAATATTTCTTAATTTCAAAACTACTGGATGTAAGATGGTTTCTGCTTCACTGAAAAGTCCATTCTCAGTGTATGTTTCCTCAGCACGTGTGTGTATGTTGCATGGACCTGGACTGGCTTCAAACTAGTTGTAAACTGTAGGTGACGTGATCCTGCACAGTGACGGTCAAATATCCAAGTAGAGTAGCAATAAGCAAAACATATTTTCAAGTGGATGTATATCCTACATGTTAGAGGACAAATAAGATTACATGCAGCAGCTACAACAAGTAGACATGATCTGAAACTGTTGATGTATTGGTAGCTTTCTCTACTGACCCTTGAGGGCTCCAGGTGAGTGATGGCTGAGCTGTGACAGCTGTAGCTTGCTTCCTCCTGGCCAGTAAACACATTGTAGAGTTTGAGCTGTCCTGTGCACGTCCCGAGCATCAGGAACCGCTCGCGAGCTGAGAAGGCACAACACATGAAACCGCTCTCATCCTCGTCAGCCTCCCTGAACACGGAAATGGGACGGAACCTGGACAAGAAGCAAATAAAAAACAGAGAAGAGAAATAATTGTGGAGGACGGTCGAATAATCTCAATTTGTGCTCAAAGAAGGAGACATGAATCTAGCAAAGCCCAGAGTGAGTTGGAAACCTACCTGCTGAAGATGAGATGTCGGTCAAAGCATCCTCCATCTACTCCTCCGTATTTAGGATAAATAACTCTCCGTGTGTGTCGAGATGTGAAGTTGATGGGTGCTTGGCGTCTCTGTTTGGGCTCGGGGCATTGATGGGGTGTGAAGAGAGAGAAAGGCGGACATGTTGCGACTGGGTTTTTACAGCGTGCGTGCTGTTCCCTCAGGTACTCTGTGATAATGCTGTCTAACGCAGGTGGGGAGGGCAGGTGCCTGTCAAACTGCTTCTTCATGGCTGGACTCTGGCTGAAGGCCCCATGGTCAGACTTCTGCCTCAGCACCCGAGGTTTCTTGCAGCTCACTGTAGTGCACCCTGTTTGCCGTTCACGAGAGAAAACGATTCGGCCGATCAGCGGGGAGCCATTGCTACAGTGGGGGACAGACATTGAGGGGAAAGCAGAAGAAGAAGCTCCAGTGGGTTGTGATGTAGAGGGACGTGTTTGTGGATGGCTGGACCCAGGGGTGGATGAATGAGAAGGATGGTTTCCGAGTCTTGACCCGACACCGTTGGCCAGCCGAGGTGTGCGGGGGAGAGTAGCAACGGGAGAGGCAGGTGGAGGAGGAGCAACAGGGGGGAAAGCCGAAGTTGAATGTGAAGAATGAGAGAGACATGCCATCGGGAGATCGGCCTCCTTGGTGAGTGTGGTGGCCGTGTCATGAAGGCCTTTGGCCACAAGGTGGTTCCTAATAAGCAACAGCAGCTCTTTCTCAGGGAAGGTGATCCTGGACTGAGCGACCACACTGGCCCTCTGTAGCCACGCCAGAGACACGTCCGTACCAATCAGCAGCGGTTTTCCAGAGATCCTTTCTATCAGCTCAGCTGCAAACTTACAGAACTTGACATGTTCGCTGCGTTTGTCCTGGAGCACAGGCTCCTTCATGAGCTGCTGGATGTGTCCGCTGCTGAACAAAGGCAGCTTGCTGATGATCTGTCTGACAGAGCTGGAGCGAGACAGACCAACTAGGGCCTTACAGGCCAGAGCTCGGATCTGGTCTGCATCTGTAATGGGCATCTTCACCGTCAGCAGGGACAGCAGCACCTGCATCACAGACACAGAATGTAAGTTAAAAACAATGGCTGACAAAACTGAGGGTATGTTTGAGAAGTATTTTTTAATTATGAAGGCTCCCAACTCAGGTAATTGACCGAGTGGTGTAGCATGAAAGGTGGACAAATTCTCTAAATGATAAGGAAATGTGCTTCTTTTGCTGTCTCTTATATCCTGAGAGAGAGCAAATGCGATATTGCTGTCCTACAATTATTTGCTCAAGCAAAACACAACTCACCCTGCCAATGAGGTAGTGGATGTCATCTGTCTAAAGATGCAACTTTGATAATGAAACTTGTTTGTGCAAAAATGATTTTACCAACAACCAACATAACACTTAATGGCATGTTTCCCTTTGTTTGTCTCAAGTTCTACATTTACATAACCTAGTCCAAGTGCAGCTGGAGGCACTTAACTATCAAGTATCCCTAGCTAAGACTAGTGCAGTCTAACACAGTGACTGTATTACATTATACTGACAGTTTTTATTTCTCTTCCATGTTCATATCATTGAGGATAAACTAAATCACATAAACACTTCTCTGTATGACACAATACAGTTCAACAGCACCACAAACCACATCCTCAAAAACGATCATACAGGTGAATCAGCGCCTCTCCAGAACAGTTTCAATACAAACTAAACATTATAACCTTCATGCAGGTGTTATTTATAGCAGGGCTGTTGAATTAGATTGCAATAGTTTTAGGTGAGTGTACCTAATAAACTGCCAACTGAAGGTATAAATCACTTTGAAGATGTCCTTCTGTCATGCAATTGGTAAGCAGCATATTGTTCTTACTCCCTGTAAATCAGCATAATGTCTCCCCGGTTTCAATGTTCTAACTGCTTGTTCTTACACTGAACTGATGAGCAGGTCAGCACCTTGCATGGCATCTCCACTGCATTCAGTGTGTGTTTGTGGATGAATGTGAGTCTTTAAAACGTGCTTTGCACTGTTCCCAAGGTAAAGACACAATATAAATCCAATCCATTTAACACTGCAGCATTTACCAGCACCTGTCAAGAAGCATAACTTTAGACGCCCTGTTTTACAGAATGACCAGAAAAACTTTGAGGTTGCCTTTTGTCAATGCTGTCAAAAAATATCAAGTACAGCCTTAAAAAAAAAAAAAAAAAATCACAAACACATTTGCGACTGATATAATATATATTCTACCTTGATGCCATTGTTGGACTGCACCACATTCCACATCTTAGTGAGCACACTCTCGCTGGCTTTGGTCTGCTGGGGCAGGCGGCGACGGGGGGTGCCTGCAATGAACTTGCCAATGCTTGACATGCGTTTGTCTGGAGCGCAGACGCAGTTGATGACAACCTGCAGAGCCGACTTCTGAATCTCAGCATCATTCACAAATACCTCTCCCTCTGCCACTGCCAGGACTATACTCATTCCTGAGAGAAAACCCAAAAGATTAAATGAAAAACCTTGCAGAGAAAATAAAACCTGGAGTCGTGCCACCTCTCGGCAGAACTGGGCACAGGTTTTATGAAATAAACAAAAATGAAAGTGCAAGGCTACTGCATTTTATTACATTCTGACGATGGTAATAAGAATTTTAATTTTATTGTGCTACATTCCCAAAAAGCTGACAAATACTCAACTTTATGTTCACACCATGCCAAAAATCTTCTAATAGCATAATGAACCAATGCACTACAGACACATTTACAAAAACTGCTGGTAAAATACATCATGCTGCTTGAATGTGTTAATGGCTGTATACAAGCAGTTTAACACTTCTTCAGATAAAATGGAAAACACTTCATGTTCTAAGCTGAGCCTTTTAAGAGTGCCTGATAACAACTTAACTTTTAGTTAGAAAGTTTTCACAGATGGATGTTAGCTGACAACACCTACCAACAGTGGAAACAGTGGATCCTCCCTCATCAAGCACAACAACAGCCTCAGACAACAAAAGCTGGGTCTTTGGAACAACTGTGAGGATACTCAGGATGTCGAGGGCGTAACGCACTGTATCACTTCTACATGGAAAGAAAAATTATGGTCACTGTTGCACAATATCATAAATCACTAAATCTCAGCTTGGAAGTGGACACTGTTAAAACATGTGAAAAGGAAAAAAGGTAATAACAAATAATAGAATAAAAAACAGCCTTGTCAATACCTGCCATAGTAGGTCCTCCAGTCACAGGCAATGGAAATAAGTTGCAGGAGAAGCTGGACACAAGACAGCTTGTGGAAGACCTCTGCTGGCTCCCAATAAAGCCGGAGTGGTCCATATTCTATCAGAAACTCCATCATTTCCACCACCTGCTCACGGCTATAGCTGACTGCCTGGGAAACAAGACAAGAGCACAAATGATCACTACAGGAACACAAACTCCTGCATTTCTTTTATGACAATTAAAACATAAACAGACCAACTTCACATAAAAACGGTATAATCCATTAATGTATTATGTTTACATCAATAAATCAAGTGTCCACTAATGTTAATCACAGTTATCCTTTGTCCTCTGTGTACCTTGTAGTACGGCTGAGAGTGAATGGGGGCACCCCCCTCTGTGCGCTGCAGGGATTGCTTCACCTGCTCCACCTTGATTGCCAGATGGGCCTCAAAGTACCTGCGCAGGGCCATGCAGGTGTGCTTGGCAGTCTGCCTGCTGGAGAAAATCTCATCATCACTCAGCAGCGCTCCCTGGTCCTCAGGGTTCAGAATCTCCAGTGTGCTAATCTGGAAGCAGTCAGTTCATATTACGCATTAGTACACAAT
Source organism: Seriola dumerili (assembly GCF_002260705.1). Taxonomy (NCBI): domain Eukaryota; kingdom Metazoa; phylum Chordata; class Actinopteri; order Carangiformes; family Carangidae; genus Seriola; species Seriola dumerili. Next base: position 2,721,494 of record NW_019174298.1, on the reverse strand, counting down.
CAGCATCTGATATGTTACATGTTTTGATATCACACTGACTGCTCAGTGTATCAGTTCTTGAACTATACAGTATTTTCTATGAATTTTACAGATGGTTAGCTTTACATGGTTACAGTGAGGATCACATGCAGCGGGCTGCTGGTTTTGTCCTACCAGATTGACAAGGCGCCGGAGACCGTCCTGCTTGTCAAAAAGCTCCAGGACGGCACGGAAAGAAAAGGAGATGGAAAAGAACATGGTGGCGTGGCAGCAGCCGGACGCATGTGAGCATTCGAGCAGCCACAGCGTGTAACCAACCACATCTGACAGGATGGAGTGGGGCAACATGCACACCTTCAGAGGAGAAGACATGGCAATGAATACAAATGTGAACTGCTGGTAGACCTAGGTGGCAGTGATAAAATCAAGTATCGTTTTTCATCAAATACCTCAGGATTAATGCCTAGAGGATTTTGTGAATGAATATATTATGTTATTTTGTTCTGTACAACTGCTGTTAAATTCATATTTTTTAATCACTAAATAGTAAAGCAGCCTTTACGTTCCATGAATTACAACAATATTCCCATAATCAGTATTTCAGATGACATCTCATTACAACACAAATATATAAAAGTATATATTGCCAAGCTTTAACTGCTACAAACACTTAATACTCTGTCATCTTGTCTTTGGCACATTCACATAAAAACTTGGTTGGCACATTTATGCCAACTTTACCAATATTTCACAGTGTATTTGTGTGGTGTGTGTCTGTTGTACCCTCTCCATGGCATCTTGGTTATAGGCAAGATAGTAGAGGCACAGAGACACTCCAGTGGCAGCCATAGATGGCCTGGGGATTTCCAGCAACTTCTGAACTCCTCCATGAGCCACAAACTCTGCAGCAAACTTCTTGTGCAGCAGCAGAGATGCCAGGTACTGAGATAGGGGAAAATAGGTTGAGACATAAGTCTAAAGAGCTTGACCTTGTGTTTTGGCACCGTGGAGGGTCAACCACATGAGAGAGCGTTTACCTTGAGAGCTTCAAAGGTTAGCTGCACATCATTGGTCTGCTTTAGATCCATATAATGCATGAGTAGCTCACGAGCTCCCATCTGCATGAACACTGCCAGCAGCTACAGGTAGAAGGAGGAGGAATGGGCATCAAGAGAACATATGTCAATTTGCTTTAATATGAAACCACCTAAATAGCTAGTTACCAGAATATATGGTTCAACGAAAAGCCTGCTACTAATATTTCCTGTATAAAAATGAGCATGAGGTTACCCTTAGAACCATACTTTTTATAATGTCTCAACAGAATATTTTCTTTCATGATACTTGAGGAAGACTGACATCTACTGGTAAGTCTGTGACAAGACAAGGGAAACACATACACAGCCTAAAATGATAACATATGCTGCAAAATGCCATTTTACAAGGACTGCAGCGAAAGATTATTTTCATTATTAATCAATCTGCTAATTATCTTCTTGATTCATCATGTTTTTATATGAAATATAAAAAAATAGTGGTATACTTTTAGCTTAAAATGTAGCTTGAAAAAATTTACAAAATTGATTAATTGCTTATCAAAATAGTCGCAGATCAATGTTAATTAATTGATAAATTGACTAATTATTGCAGCTCTACATTCTACTATACACTGCAGAGGCTGATGGTAATGGACCAACCTCCTGATACTCCCCCAGAGGAGTGAGATACTGCAGGATGAGCCTCTGCTCGATCTCTGGGGTTAGAGGGTACAGATGATAGTTGTTGCCAATCACCCAGGGGCTCATCTCAGACCAGCTGCTGTTGGAAAGCTCGTTGAAGTTCCTCTCTGGCTCTGGCAAAGAGAAATTTAGCTTCTGTTTTGAGGTCCTGCCACTCTCTCTCTCTAGCTTCCTTTTTAGGTAACTGCTGCCATCAGACATGCCTTGGTGTATCAGTGAACTCGGGGCAGACATGGGCTTCATCATGGTTTTAACAGCAGAGTTGGCACGGCTGCTGGTCTTATGAGGAGAGTTGAGACGGAACGAAACCTCGTTTTCGGGCTCAATGGTTGAAAAGGGAATTTCGCCATCCCCCTCTGGCCCCGTCCCCTCCCTTTCAGCTCCATTTCTGCCCGGTGTGAAGGACTTCTCTTCAAAGCCTCCATCAACAGTCTCCTCATCCAAAGGTAACAAGGGCTCACTCAAAGTCTTCCTGGGGCTGGGTCGTTTGATTTCCCTTTTGTTCTCAGCATCCTTATCCTGAAGCTCACGTAACCGATGCAGCATCAAAGGCACCTGTCAAAGTAAAGCAAGAAAAAAAAGGTTAATGGACAGTTGCTACTTTATACCAGCTAGTGATGATGAGCAGATTGTCCTGATGCTTGGCAGGATAACACAGCTTTATCAGCTGTTGTAACACCTTGTCCATTTCTATGTACACATTATTCATTAAGATAAAACTGACATTTGATACAGCAACATCCCATACTGACCAAAACAGAGTTCTCCTCTCTGTAGTTGGCTGCAATGTCCTGGTTCTCCATGGCACCAGCCAACAAGCCTGTAGCATAGATTCTGAGGGGCTGCTCGGCCTCCTGAGCCCACTTAAACAGCCTTTCAACTATACCCTCCTGAGAAACACAAACACAGAAGCAAGGTGAAATACATATAAAACAAGAATGTGAACGGAATGTGAACAGATTCCTACTAAGATAAAACACAGAAATTTTTTGAGTACTGTATTTTCCCCAGTATGATGGCTTTTATTACAATTTCACAAGCATGGTTCAAAATAAAAGGATCCACTGACAGAACAAGGGTTTGCAGGCTGGACTGTGACCATCTGTCCCTGTCTCTGGTTATCTAAACTAAATTTGATGGGTTTGCTGGTCAGTTCCAATGACTCTGTTCAGATGTTTACTTCGTCTCACGACTGTTTTTCAGTAATAACTACCTGAGCATCTCTGCCTTTACCATCTCCCCCTACGCTATGTTAAACTGCTTTAATATCTAGGACAGCAGAAATCAAAATGAGACCACTTCTCTTTTTCGCAGCTTCCTCTTTGTTGTTGTGGTGATATTTGATGTTATCATTTATATCAGCTTGCTAAACATGAATGTCTAATGTCTTCAGTAGAGGGCATGTAATTACATGTATTACTTACTATACCCTTAAACACTGAACATGGCAATTTGGATATGAATCTGCAAAACTACAAGAATATTACAGGCTACTATAACAGCTGAAATTAAGAAAACACAATGTTTGGGAAAAAAATAAATGCTCTTCTCGCATAATCAAGTCAGGATTAAGGTACCTTTTCTTGAAAGACCACCGCTGTCTCCAATCCAGGCATGATGTTCTGAAGCAGCCGACAAGCTGCTGCATTGAGGGAAAATTCTCTGCTGGTCATCACATAGCTATTCACCAGCTACAAAGGGATGAAATCAAAACCACTTAAAAGTTACCTTCTGACTCAGATGCTTAAAATGGCCCTTTATTTTGTACAACAAGTCTCATTATATTCTTACTGCGTTCATGAAGTCATCATTCTTGAACAGGATCTTGAGCAGGTGCCCTAACACGCATTCTGGATCAGCTCTCCCTAGTGGCCAAGAGGGAAATGTTAAAAACATGCACAACTTAAATCTCCAGTAATCTTGCTATTATGTGTTTCGTTTTCTTTTTCATACCAGGATGTCGATCATCAAAAGGGTCTGGATCTGCTTTGTGATACTCCTCTGTCTCCTTCTCAACAAGCTCAGAGATTCTGAAAGTTACGGCACATCAATATATTTAACTCTCTTCAAGTCACCCTCAACTCATCCTAATGACACCACATTAACAAGAAGCAGAACTACTTACTTTGTGAGGATGTTAACCAGCTCCTGCGTGCTGCCTTGTTGATCTCTCTCCCACTGTTCCAGTAGAGCAGTCAGCTCTGCCTTGGAGTCCACACTGGCAGACGCCGACGCCATAGCGTTGCCTGTCAGGATAGAATCCACTTAATATATGATTGATTGTTCAATGTATTCTTTGTTTGTAATACATGGACAAAGTGATAACTTTACAATGTTCATTTTGTCCAACTAACAGTTCAAACATCACACTTATTAAAAACAAATCAAAATTATACAAATGATTAAAAGGAAAAGAAGCACATCATCACATCGGAGAAGCAGGAACCATGACATGTGTGGCATTTTTAAATGACCATTACCATTTAATTTTCAGCTAATCGATTAATTCACTCATCATCATTCAGCTGTACTTGTATGTACTGTTGAGTAGTATAAGTTATAAAAAATCATCATCTTTTAAAAGCTCTTCATATGTTTTGTATGTTAAAATCTTAATTTGTAAAGTAACTAGCAACTTAACTGTTAATAATTTATAGTGGGGTAAAATGTGCAATATTTAACTCAATGCATATCAGTATAGTATTTTATTCTACTTGCATATCTGTAGCGTATTGTGGTTTTATGATAATGAAACTATTTTAATTACACTGTACATGTACACGTGACTCATAGTCGTAAACAAGTCAACACAAACACAACCTAGACATCAAACACAGGGAAGTACGACTGAATTTCAGCCGGATGACACAGTCAGAGGATATATTTCACTGAGATCCAGAGAACAAAGAGCGAAGAGGCGGATTTGCTCCATTGCTTCACAAACATCACAGTGTGCAGGTGCAGCAGCCCTCCAGGGACTGCAACTGTCAAACCAACACTGTCACTCTACAAATCAGCACGTTGATTAAAATTCTTTGTCGCCTTTTGTAATATGTCTGGAACTACAATCTCAGCTCCAACACTTGGCATGTTTCTCTACATTCACTTACAGCCGATACTTACTGCCCCAGGCAGCAGACAACTCACACACTGCCTGTTGCGATGTTTGGCTAGCCAGACTGTAGCTAAATAAGGAAGCTAATATACTTAGCTCGCCAGCGACACTCTCAAAGTACCCGATTTTGGATTTCACTGCTATAGTTTACACTAAGCCTAAACTGCCCGGACATGCACAGTTTATTGTGTGAGATTCAAAACATAGTTGAACCAAATGAAACCTCCCTGTACATGGTACCTGGCACTAAAGTGTTAGCTAGCAGCATTACAAGTAAACCTGGCTACATTTAGCTAGCATGCTAACTTCACCTCTTTGCTCCGCTCAGCTCTTCTTCGGTTTCACCAAATTTGCCGAGGCTTGCGTCCACAGATATTAGTCCAAGCTCCTGGGTGCCTACGTATCTATCCCCGTTTCACAGCCAAAGATTAATTTGCTTTATTGTAGCTTTGTATTCACGGTTTATTATCATTATGGCGAACACGTTCTCCACGTCATTTCAGGAGCGACAGTCGACTTTTAATGACGAAATGATTCAAGAGCAAAACATTGCGAGATGACATTTATTCAAATGGCAGAATTATTGCAGAGCAAGTATTACAGATGTTTTGTCTTGCAAAATGATACAAATTCAATAAAAGATAAACATTCATATAAAACAACAGAGATTGTTACCATGACAGCAAACAAATGACATGCATTTTAGTAACATAAAAAAATTGTACTGCTATTAAAAAATAATATTGTGTACGAAACAGCTGCTTTACTGGTTATGAAAATAACTGCTGACAGATTAAAGCAATAGTGTTCATAATTCAGAGAATCTAGTATGATTATGGCTTATATTGTGTCATTAACCATTTTTTTTTCTGTGGTGCAAGCATACAAATAGCACTTTCTTTACATTAATTATGTTGTAGAAAATATTTAGTCAAAGATAAATTAACTTTTTGTGTAGCCTTGAAGACTGCGTATTCAAGAGACTAGATGAGTTGTGGGAGCTCAGAAGTTAAATGTCTCTGTTTAAACTCTGTTGAATGGCAACCTTTAACAAGTCATAACTGCCCACATGTCAGGGAATGCTCCGTTAATCAGTAGAAGTGACTCGTAAGTAAAACTGACATAATTAGATATCCACTGGTTTGTAAAGTAAACACCTTCATACAGAATCACTGCAATCACATTACAGTACAGCAACAACAGGTAGCAGGATAGTTATCTGCATTAACCTTGAACTCATTCCCGTAAACAAAGTAAATGTGTGATTTGGTTTTCCACAAGTAGGTCACCTTTGTGACAGGGATCAGCTCAATGGTTTGACGCTGCAGACAGAGAAAGCAAATATCAGCATGTTACACAAACACAAGATCCAGTCCAAATAAAATATTTTTATTATATTAGAATATTATAAATACCTGCTGTAGAATACGTGACGTCTGGGAGAATTTGCCCTGGTGTTCATTAACAAAGCGCTGTGCAGCACTCACCACTGCAGGGTCTGGGAAGCCCATCACTGGGTATACCTGTACAGGGTAATCAGAAAAATATGGACATGTGCTGAATCACCATCACTGTTAAAATTACATTCATTCATTGGCTGATGGATCAAGCCTGGTAACAAATGTTTTAGTGTTTAATTTACTGTGAGGAGTGCCATGACATACAGATATGACCCTTTGAATAAAGGATCAGTAATAAGCCTAACACCAGTAGAGTACACAGGCTGCATAGGGAATGAAGCATGTAAGAAGCAGCAGCTTCAGTCCTCATCAGTGTCACACAGGATGTGTTCAGCCACGGTACTTTTTTGTGGTCCTGTGTAGGTAAATGGGTGACCACCGTTCCACTAATAAGCATGCATGGTTATCCCAGAGTTCAGTAAGTCAGGGTTTGTTCTTTGTGCATGTGGTCTCCCACTTATATTTTGTACCTCCTGAGAAAGTATGAAGCAATCTTTTACCATGTACTGAGAATCTCTGAAAAGCTCCTTGCCAGACACTTTGCTAAGGTTGTCCACCTGCAGTCCACTCAACTGTTCTACCACATAGCTGTCAGAGTTGTTGGTCCTGAAAGCGTAAACATAAAAAAAAGATATCCAGTTTAATTTTAGAAATATTAAACAGTATAAAGTAACCATAAATGTGGATGACCTAGTTAAGTATGGCCTTCTTGGCAGATAAACCGCAATAAGTAGACAGCACCATTTCACAGTGAGGTTGATGTAGACCAGAAGCTGTTGTTTGCCATGACATGTGTCACATTGCCTTGATCCTTGCCCATGACAGTGGCTGCAGCTGTAACAGAATAATGCGTAATAACAGTATGTTTTAGAAGAAAAATACAAACTGTACTGTTTGTAACTGCACTTACTGAGGCTGTCACTTAATTAGAAATCTATAGGTAGCACTTACTTGTCCCTTCCTCTTCCATTGCAGTGGTGGCATCGATCATTTCCATGGCGGTAACCAGATCCATTGCACACCCAACAAACTTTCTGACAGGAGCAAGAAAGGAAATCAGATGATCATTTTATCTCACTAAATGTCTTCAAGTAATATTTTCAGTGAGGTCTGTGGAAGTGACTTACATTACCAGCACCGGCACAGTCTTTGCAAGGTTTTCGTCCCATTCCCAAACAAACGTGGCAGCTCTGCAGATGAAATGTTTCTCATCAGGAAAAATCTCGAAAGGCAATAACGGGATCTTTTTCAACATTCTTAAAATTTACCTTCACAGATGACGTGTAAGGAACCTTGATAGTCTGTTTGGAATCCAGAAAAAAACTGGGGGTTTTAGCCGGAATATCCCAAGGCCCTGGAGGTGGTTGGGAAAAGGCATCCACTGGCTGGCCTGATCCAAATAAAACAACATATTAGACTGTCACTGAGGGGTCACACTGAATAGCTGACTGACAGCTGAAGTAGTACTGAAACATTTCATTGATAATTCGATCAACAGAAAATTAATCACCAACAATTTTGATTATGTATTGTTTTTATTTTTTTACAATATTCTGTGGTTCCAGCTTCTCAAATGTGAGGATTTGGACACTTTTCTCTATTTTGTATAATTGCAAATTGATTATCTTTGTGTTTTCAACTGTTGGTCTGGCCAAAAATGCAATTTGAATATGTCACCGTGGGCTCAGGGAAACTCAGATGAGCATTTTTCAATTTTTTGAGACATTTCATCATCTCAGCAAGTAATCAAAAAGAAAATTGGCAGGTTACTCTAAAATAAAAAATGATCCTTTGGGGACAGATCCTGGGCAAAAGATGCACAAAGTAAAAGCACTGTACCATTATATGGCTCATGACTCCACTCTGTAGATCTTGTTTCAGTAAAGGTTTCCAGGCGGTACTAAAACAAAGCAGGGGTGGAGAAAACAATCATTAAACTTGATTAAACTGTCTACTGGTATTTCTTTGCTTAGTCATGCATTGAACAGCCAAAACAACCATATGAACTATCACTTATTGATTATCATTCTATTGGGTTTTTCCAAACACGCGTGCACACGCACACACACACACACACACACACACACACACACACGAACAGACCTCCTCTTACCCTATATGTATTGAATGCCTCCATGTTGGTGATCACACCATCCTTTGCTGGCGCTGAACTGTAGCAGCACTTGCTGGAGGCAAACAGGACCAACGCCTCCCGAGCAGTGTCTTCAGTTATAGATGGGATACTGCCAGCAGTGAAAGAATGACATACAGTATGTCATGAAGTATAATATTTTAAGAGGAAGTGAGACTTCCCTCCTTTAATTCTTAAACCACATAATAATGCCATAATGTTTTCAAATCCCCTTAGCTGTCATGTTGAAAGAAAGGGAATAGTTTGAGCCTTACTTCCAATGTGGTTGTTCAGGTCCAGGCTCAGGCTGAGGAACTGGGTAAGCAGGCATAGGAGGGGGCAGATATCCACCTACAGCAGATATTGAAAAAAAATTTTGTGTTGTTTCATTGCTTTAAACTAGCAGCAATAATTCAAAGTGCTTTTGTATATACAGTATACACTTACTGACTACTTTACAAGGGATACCTGTAAAATCAAACGCAACAGCCCACCGTATTCATTTAACTTCATGTTTATTACTTAAGTTGCAGTTTGCAGTGGTGTTGAACTGGACTGAATTATATTGAGAGGTGTTTCTAATGTTGCGCTTACTTATGTAGCACAAACGAATTCATTCTGCAGCATCAGAGCAATCCCAAACATACAGCAAAAAAAACTGTGGCAATTTCTCCAAGATGCTTAGAACAACCTACCTTGAAAAACTGCATATCCTAACTTTACCTTTAGTACACTTATGCACAATATTGCATGTGTAACTAATAAAGTGGCCGGGGTGTGTCTGACTGTAATGTTTCATCACAGTCAATAGGGAAAAAAGGGGACAACAAAGAAGCACATGCAGCATTCTGTACCTCCTCCGCCTGCCACTGTTCCTTCATAGCCAGGCATGCTGTCAAACATGCTGGCCGGAGGAGCGCTGGGCCCGTCAGCTGCGGGTGGGGCAAACATTGCTGAAACAAACCAGAAGAACCAGTTCAATCATTTCCAATAATGTCGGCTTTCAAATGTTATAAAGTACATTTTTGATTCTAGTAGAGTTATGCATCACATAAACATGTAAATCCTTGTGAGACTTCACTCAAGACTTTTCAGAAATTCCAGCTAAATTCTTTAGCTTCCAAGCTGTAACATGTTTCTGTGTGACAACACCATAAGACAAAGACGTGAGTACGCGACTTACCCGTGGTAGTTTCCATTCTGAGAGGTTATGCAGCTACACTAAACACTCACACACATGGTTTGGCCCCTTCACAAACCCTGTAACTCCTGTTATATGGTCCCTAAAACCTCCCAACCGCAGAACGTGTGAGTCCTTCAGCTACTAGGGTGCTACCAACCTTAAATAAACCTGCAGGTCGAGAATGACGTCATGCCTAGGTGTGCACCGTTCGGCACCACTGAATTGTGTAGCCTAATTATAACACTATTAAATGACTTTATATCCATGTCATAATTAATGGCTTTACATTCAGTACAAAAGCATAATACACGTCCACGGATCTTACCGGGTCCCCCCTGTGCTGCTGGGATATAACCGGGATTGGCTATCCCGTAGTTTCTGCCTTGATTGCTGAAAGTAACGGGAAAACGAAAGTTAAGCTAGTGAGGTGGAAAATACTGCGAGCTACGTTTAGTTTGCAATAAAACACTGAACAATAGGTCAGACTCACTTCATAATAGGCTGATGTTCCATCCCAACGCGACGGAAAAAAACTAAACGACAAAATAAAACAGAACTAAATCTTCATACATGCACTAATCACACACATGCAGTGTATCACTAAGTATCATGTGACAAAAAAAAAAACTGATCATTTACCTTTTATCACACCCCACCCCCGTTTCCTCCAACTGTCAGTCAGCTGACTCTTCCTCTATTCTGAAAGTTAATGAGGAACAAAACTTCACTTTTTGTGGTCTTGATTTCAGCATGTGCTTAACCAGTCTTTCGTATCATCATCCGTTCTCTAAGTTTATACAAGTCCACTCTGCTGCCCCCACAAAAAAGCCTCATCTGTTCAGGAAGTGCGCACCAGTCGTTTCATGAGCAAATATGAAGTAAACAAATATGAAAGGTGGGCGTAGAGACATGTGTTCCGGACATTATAATATAACATTTGGTTAATACCAATAAGTACAACGAGATTCATATTGTTTCATTTAATACGTTTTGAGGAGAACAGTGTAAATTGCAGTAGAGCGCAAGCGCCGTAAGACGCATGTAGGTCTGATAAACTACACTACCCATAAGCCCTTGCAATACTCACGGAAGTCCTTTTTCTTTCCTTCCGCCGTCGTAGAAGTCCCTTTTGGATTTACATCGGCGGGTGAGTCAATGCAATCTATGATAATCCACGCGATTTAGGGCACTATTTGACCATCAATGTGTGGGTTGTCAATCTTAAACATTAAATCTACATATGTTGGATAATATTGACCATTTTATCGTTTTATATAATCTTAAGCTCGTCCTGGTCCACCGAGCCGAAGAGGCTCCTGCTGCTCTCGGGTTCTCGTATTCAGTAAACGCTGCCAGACAAGCACTGTGAAATAACAGCTAGCAGTTAACAACATTGGCACATGATATTTTTAATTTTTGTTTAGGCCAAACTGTTGTACCGTTGATTAACTATAGCGTTGAAGCGTTTGCTTCTTGAAGTAGCATGGCTAGTTAGCAAGCTAGCTAAACACTGAGTGCACGGAGGTCGATAGCTAGTCAACACGTTTATCTTGAGGCTTACTACAGAAAAGTGGACGGACTCTTGGTTTATTGCTGTTACTCGCACACACCGAGATCTGAAGTTTATGAATGTGGCAATGAGTTATCGGCAACATTCTCCACACCTTGTTTAAACGTTTGTAGCTGCCAATAATTCCTGCGTTTGCTCATTTAGAAAACTACCAATTTAGTCATTGCTGTAAGGAGCACGTTGTGGTGTAAATGCTGCAACGCTGAAGCTGAATAATGCACTACATTGGTTGTAATCCTAATTTTTCAATGTTTTCTGTCCTCAGTCACCATGGCAGCCCTCAGGCCCCTCACAAAACCCAAGATTGTCAAAAAGCGCACCAAGAAGTTCATACGCCATCAGTCTGACAGATATGTTAAGATTGCGGTAAGTCCTCACCCATAAACAAGATGCTCATCAGGGTTGGACCACTCCTTTTATTTTCTAGGAAGGACCTGCAAGCAATTAATCCCCCACATCTTTTTTTTCTTTCATCTACAGAAAAACTGGCGTAAGCCCAGAGGTATTGACAACAGGGTCCGCAGGCGGTTCAAGGGTCAGATGTTGATGCCCAACATCGGTTATGGTAGCAACAAGAAGACCAAGTACATGCTGCCAACTGGCTTCAAGAAGTTCCTGGTACATAATGTCAAGGAACTCGAGGTTCTGATGATGAGTAACAAGTAAGTTGTACATGAACATACTTTTAAAAATAATGTAGGTTACACATCAGCCTATCGGTACCAGAGTTGCACATGGTTTCCTCTCCTCCAATATTCTTTCCAAAACTGATTTTGCAGTCTTGTATCAACCAAGATTTGACAACATTCAGCGAACAGACTCACTGTTTTGTTTATACAAGAATGTCTTGGACATATTCAACCTTTGTCTAATTGGGACATTTTTAATATTGTTGCTTGATATTGAGTTTTCAGTCTCTTGAGCATTATGAAAAAAATCCTTTTACCCCAGTGTTTCTGTTGGGGTGGCAGCAGAAGTCTGTGTGACAAATCTTTAAAACCAAAGCAAATAAGACAACATGTTTAGACACCCCAAGGGCAAAGTGTGCGAGCTGACCACTGAATGACAGCAAGGTTTGAACTGGTACATTCTTTGATATAACTATGTGACAAAGTCAACTTAGATTTTAGAGACTGAGTCACATAATTAATACTGCAGGCTGTGAGCAGTAAGCACACAGAAACATCCACAACAACAACAAGCCATATGGCTTGACTGTTACTGTTCAGAATTTGGCATCTGCTGAAATAATCACAACTGGAATGCGTACTGTGCTTCATTTGACAAATATTTGGACTTCTTAAAAAGGAATTAAAAGAGGAAGGTCAACCTAATTTTGTGAAACAGAGTTCCCATGTCCAGGTCAAAGCATTAAAGAGGGAGTTTTGTAATAGCCAAGCACTTGGATCAAAATGACTGACTGTCCCATAAACACATGGGATATATATATATATTTTTTAAACTTATGCAGCATTACATTGGAGCTGTTGTCAAACTCTGCCTCATTTTACTAAGGGCTTCAGTGACAGACACACAATCTGGTGCACAAATGTATTGGATTAATCTTCTGCTCTGGAAGAAATAGAATAGCCTGTCTTGCTGTCTTTTGTGCACTGTACACTACAGAAAACCATAAATGTAGTGTTACCCACACCACTTCGGTACTTGAAGGGTTGAAAGCTTAGAGTCTGGATTTGTTTTTTAAAACCAATTAAAACATAAATAGCAATGGAGCTGATGTTGGGCGAGCAGGTAGTAGCTACCTTGACCACAGTTCAAAGCATAGCTCTGTGTAATGCCACTGTCACATCATGGTAAATTCAGCAAAGAAGGTACAAAATTGTGATCGTATATTGATCATTGATCCCACTTTAATAATCTTGGAAATAGTCCAGTTTGACTGACTAGCAAAATGCTGACACTGTCTTCTATATCGCAAACAATTTGTGAAATCACAAAGACAAACTTTCAAAGTGAAATGAACTGTTGCTCTGTAGTCTCCTGAGACAAATTTGCTCGTCTGTTTCACAATTTGACAAAATGGAAATGCTGGTTTTGTCAATGAGGATATGTTTCATAACAAGTACAATCTATTCAGCCCCAGTTAAAGAAAAGCCACGGCTAAGCTGAAATTTAGCTCACTAAGCTGTTTTATGAACATGATCTATGAATCCAGATTTGGTGACATTGATTTTTCTTGAGACAAGTACATCTTATTTTCAAAAATGATAACTGTTGAATCAATAGTTCAGAGAGCATGTTAAGCGTTGGTGGTTGTCTGTTTTTCTCCCTTTATTGGGAGATATTGATCCTTTAGGAAAGTTCAACAGATTGTTAGTGGTAAAAACAGCATTATTTCAATTGTGACATTAGTTACCCTAAAAGCATAAAGCCAAAAACACATGGATCAGCTCTGGAACATTTCCCATCTTTCTGTAGTTTCAGTTGCATTTAGTGGCCACTGTAATTCATCATTATCATTATTTACCAATGCTTTCATTACTTGGGTTAGCTTTAGTGACAGTCATGTCAGTCTTGACTTTAGTGATGCTGTCATGACCTTTGGCTAAACATGTTTTAGAAACACTGAACATTTAAGTGGCTGTGTTTATCCTTTAGAGGAAAACTGCAATTATGGCATTTTTTTCATTTATCTTAATATGTAAATGTAGCACAAAAACATTCCTGAATTTTTTCTGCAACACGGGAGTGATTTGTCTTAGAATAAAACATGGCCCCCCACTGCTGCAAGAAATGATCAAATATTGGGCAACTTAAGACCAAACCTGTTTTTTCAAGGTGACTTTTTGTTAAATCATTCAAAGCCACACAGTCATTTAATTTAGCTTTATTGTATTAGAAGTGATTTTATTTTTGGTTCTGGTATTCTTGTCCTGTATTTTTAATTGACATAAGATTGTTTTAACAATGTGGACCTGACCCCCTCAGCACAATCACAGCCTAAACTGTCACTTTGACAGTGTTACTTTTAATGTCTTGTCAGGACCTAATAGCCCCTTGTCTTCACCTCCTGTAGGACTCACTGTGCTGAGATCGCCCACAACGTCTCCTCCAAGAACAGGAAGCTGATCGTGGAGAGGGCAGCTCAGCTGGCCATCAAGATCACCAACCCCAACGCCAGGCTCAGGAGCGAGGAGAACGAATAAACTGGTTAATAACAATAAACGCTTAAAAATTGAAACTGGCCTGTTGATTGTTTTTGATGGCAGGGTTGTTGCACAGGTCTGGAAAATGTATGAAACTCGACTAAATTCCCAAGTATGAAAATTACATTTCATAATTGATAATTTAATGGATGAGGTTTATCTCCACATTAAAGCAATGTTCTATTGCCCCAAGTTACTGTTAAGTAATAGTGGTGTTCCAGTTCAGTTTTTTACAACATCAAAACAAGTTTCTTCTGATATAAACTGGTGTCATTGGTGGGCTGAAAACAAATTTCAAAAAGCAAAATGTCTTATCAACAGGTGTTGGAGTCACCAGGGAGTTATAAAAAGGTAGTTCATTTGTGGTATGATACTTAACAGATGAGCTATTTTCGTACGTTACACAGGCGTCAAAATGGTAAGGAAATGTTCACACGAGTTGGCTGGCTACAGAGCTGGTTGTTTTCCCCCTGGGGTAGACGGGGTTATTCCTCACCTCCTTCCAGATGACTGGATGCTGGAACAGAACAAAAGGGGTAAGATGCCCGAAGAACAGTGTTGACCCATATTATAAATGGAAGAGCCTTCATAACTTTGTGTAAACAGTTTTGCCTCCAAGATGTGATCCAGGGTAGCTTATGAAAGAGTACATGCTTTTACAGTTTGTAAAGCTTTTTGCTGTCAAAGAACGTTCTGGACTCAATTCAGTTTTATTTTTTTATTTAACTTAAACTGAATTTACTCCAAGTCTCTCAGAAAAATAAAAAGGATTGAAAAACAAGTTAAAAATTGAAATATCTTGATACAGTATAAATATTCAAATGTGATTCATTTAAAGAACAAATAGTATTATAGTGTAATGGAAAGTTTAGCCAGGAGCATATCCTGCAAGTGAAGCAGTTTTAAAGGGACACTCTGGAGATTTGGTATTTCTCCTCCATTATGTTGCAACAAACAGAAAGTGAATGGTCAAAACTAATGAAGTTGAAGTGGATATATACAGTATGCTGACCTCTAGCCCATAGTATGAATCAAGCACCAAAAACTCTGGATCCTACATTCCCCACAATGCAGCTTCATGACATCCCTGACTAGTAGATGTCAGTGTTCTTCAAACTCAAGGGGCCAGTTTCAACATGCAAACTGTGAATTACTACATTATATAATTTCTTCTGGCTTTAATTTCGTCACATTTAATTAATCCAAAAAAAAAAAAAACACTAGCCTAAGTAGGTCCACACAGCCCAGGCAGCCATAGGTGTGTGTGTCCTCCAGGAACAGCTCCAGGCTTACAAGTCACTAACGATACCAGCATTTCATGACATACCTCAACGGAAAACACTTTCAGCCCTGTGATTCTCAGATCGTCTGTTCAGTTTAGGCAATTTAATTTATTCTGGTTATTAAGGTTATTTTTCTCAGCTTCTCCTAAAATACCCACAGTTAAGAAAACACTGAAACGCGCCAAATAACATTTTAAGAGATTGACATGAGACTTTACAAAACTACTACAAATTTATTAGACACTGAAACATTGAAGAAATGGGTGTTGAACCAAATTTCCCTGCGTCTCCATGAGACTATACCTCACCTGGGTTCCACTACTAACCCACTGGATCTCCTGGATCGTAAGAGTCTACATACACTACATGTATAAGGTTAAAATGGAGTAAGCCAAGAATGGATTCGTACTGGGAGTCCTTGGCAACTGTGAAGACGCCAGCTCACAGTCTCCTAAGGTTTTAGACTCATGGCAAGGAGTCAGTTTGGCACCTTGTATGAGCATGCTCCAACAAATCCATGTCTATTTGCTTAATCAATTGCTTAATCTAATTGCTTAATCAATAAATTAAATAGAATATTATCAAAAGTGATTGCTTTGAAATGGCCTGCCCTGAATATACATTGTGTTGTGATGTTCAGAGCCGGATCCCTGCAGAGAAAGTTTCCATTGCATTCTGGCAGGCACGCTGTGCCCCACAGCCCTGAGCCCTCCGCCATCTGTTCCTGTAAAACTGACATTGCCAGAGATGCTAAAACATAACATTTATTTAGCCAGTCAGCTTGTGGGCTGTATGGATGTGGAAGTTACCAATGGTGGTTGGAAAAAAAAGAGGCACAGTGTTGGACCTGAGTCTTTCCTCTTTTTTAAAACCTGCACCTGTTTCTGGAGAGGGCTCGGAAGACTCACCTGAGAGGACTGGACGTTCTCCAGAGAGGGAGGAGAACATGAGAACAGCAGGACAGGCAGAGACTGCAATGTCTGAGCGACGGTGAGAGTGTCAGGGAGAGGACAGAATCCATTTTTACCTTGTCACTGGTCAGAAAATGAACATGTCGGCGAGGGTAGTGTTTGGAAAGGGGCGCCTCACTCCCCAGCAGCTCTCCTTCGCCTTCCCTCAGACAGATTCTCTGAGGAAAGGTGGCCGGTCATCAGGGGGAAAGAGGAGGATGTTCTCTTTTTCGCTCCGATGTCGCCTGGGCATCATCAGAGGGAGAACCAAAGGTAAAACCCACTGGAAATCTCATGTTTTGGTAAATGGAAATACATTCATGCCTTTAATATTGTAAAGCCAGATATGTAAAATGTGAAATATTTTGTTATCATGTGATGTAATTTATGTAAATTTAGAAAACAAGAGGGCAACACTTTACTTTACTCCCCTTATTAAACATTCATAAGCAGTATATAAACATGTTTAAAATGTTTATAACACACTTCAATGTAGTTACAAGCAAATATAAGTGTTTATTAATGCATTTGTCAACAGCACCTCCTCCTGTGGACCCCCATAAGTGGAGGCTGCTGTATAAACATCTCATGAATGGCAATACAGTAAAAACACAGTTATAATAATATGAAATTTGTCTTCATATGCAAAGTTTGTAATTGTTGACGAATACTGTAAAATGTCTAAACACCTGTGTACAACTGCATTATACTATGTTATGAGCAATTTATTAAATGTTTGTATACAGCTTATAAATGCTAAAAAGGGGGAATATTAAAGTGTTACCAAGGAGAGTTTTGTTGCCCATACAAAATTACATGACTCTAACAAGTTTGTCTGTAAATGAATCCCCAAAGAGTCACCAAATGACATTCATCATCTGCAGTCAATTTAAAAAGAGAGTAAAAAAGTGTGCAGTTTGCAGCAGGCCTGTTAAACAGAGCGTTCCCTTGGACTTGTGAACGTGCTTTAAGGTGAATACTAAAACATGAGTATGTCTGACACATTCTTATCCACGGGCTCTTGTTCATGTCGCACACTGATCCGTGCTGGGTGTCAAGTGAATTAGTAATTTTTTCTTTTCAGATTTTCACATGCAACTGGAGCCGATCACCATAAGATGGCAGTGTGGTCAGTTTGATCGATGAGGAGGTCGCGTTTCAGAACACCCACTCTGTCTATGTGGTGAAAAACAGGATGTATTCAAGAAGATTTTTTTAAATGATGTAGATGAATAATTTACAAAAGCACCACCAAATACTGAAAAAAGCCACACACCTATCTTTTCTTGAGTCCTACACCTTTATAACCTTTTCAAATTCTGCTACTCTTTGTTTCCTTCTTCTTCCCTAATCTAATCATTACATTATCCCTCCTTCTGCATCAATAATGTTGATTTCTAGTCTAGAGGAAGTGCAGGAGAGTCAATTTTTATTATAACCCAACGTTTGCCACCCTGTTCCCAGAGGTTTTTATCAGTCCAGCACACTGCTCCGTCTCCTGATTCTCTTTATTCTGCTGGAAATTAATTAGTCTCGCTCTGAAAGACTACGCTTGCTCACATTGTAAATGGGGTATTAAGGACAAAATTCTCAGAGGAAATTATCTACACTGAAGAGTATTGTGTCCACTGGTACAGCTGACTAATTAGGCTTCATGCAACAGCGGGCTGAAAAATGGAAATGTTTGTTTGTAATCACTTTACACACCTGTAAAATTGGCTGTTGTAGAATAGAGAGCGGTTTCACATTGAGAATTTTGTGGTATTTTAGTGTGCCGTGTGCTTTTGCCCTTGTTTTGTTTTTGTTTTTTTTTTGTTTGTTTTGTAAGTTTTTTTTTTTTTTGTTTTTTTTTTTTTGTTTGTTTTGTAAGTTGTTTTTTTTTAATCTACTGCTTCCAAAGTCTCAGTGATGACAACTAGGATTCGCAGTGACCAATACAAACAATGCAGACAGGGATCAGACGGGTTGCCAGTGAGGTAGGAGGAAGGCATTTTGATGTTGGTGGTATTGGTTGCAGTGGGGGTCAGGAAGTGGCAGGCGCCGAGGCTTGTGTGCTTGACAAATGGTCGGACAGGTGTGGCGACAGGTCAGCCAGCAGACACGTTAGTCCCTCTGTGCATGCATGTCATTTTCACACAAGTGCCCAGATTTTAAGTGTCCCTTTTTTTTTCTTCTAGTTGCAGATCATTCATTTATTTTCACATGTTCACAATCTGAACTTGTCCTATGCTCAACAACTGCACAATATTTTGAATGAACTTCAGCTGTTAGACATGTTCTCATATAGGCAGCTGCACAGGAATTTTCTTTTGCTGTGTGTGTGTGTGTGTGTGTGTGTGTGTGTGTGTGTGTGTGTGTGTGTGTGTGTGTGTGTGTGTGTGTGTGCCCATGTGCGTGTGTGTGAAAGAGAGGAAAACGTGACACTGTGCAAGGCTCAGTCTGACAATGAATGTGCAGGTGGTGTTAATTGTGCCTAGAGTTGAATGTGTGGGGAGTGTGCAGTTTTGTCATGTCTAATCTCACTGTGTGTGTGTGCGTGTGTGGGTGGGTTTGAGGATGTGTTTGACTAGGTGGGAAATGGATAAAGTGTGTGTGTGTGTGTGTGTGAGTGTGTGAGTGTGTGTGTGTGTGTGTGTGTGTGTGTGTGTGTGTGTGTGTGTGTGTGTGTGAGAGAGAGAGCTGGGGGAGGGAGTGACTATCGTGTGTGCCTGCCTCACTGAACCCCTCTGGTGGAGGGAGAGAGAGAGAGAGAGAGCGAGCAAACACACTCACTCTAGCTCTGTATGAGAGAGAGAAATGTTATGTGTGAGCTCATGTGAGTGTATGAACAAGGGATGATAAATCCTCTGGAAAAAGGACGAACGATTAGTAAGAGTAGCTGAAAAGCAGAACCACAGCAAGATGACAAGGAAAGGACGTGGACCATTTCTCTCCCTGCTTTGGATTTTATAGAAAGACAGAGTTTAGCAGATGCATATTTTTGAGGATTAAGGAGAATAATTTAACGCTGACATCTTTTTGTCACCAAGTTTAAATAGAGGAGGAAACTAGAGATCATCTGAGGATCAGAATTTGCCCTCTGGAGCTCCAGACTTCACTGGGTTTTAAAAACAGGGACACGGGTTAAGCAAATGTTTGACTGGAGAGAAAAGGAATGACGAAACGAAGATGGTGTTTCTGTTTTATCTGAGCGGCTGAGACTCTGTCTCTCGGGTCGCCTGCTCTTACCCTCAGGGGGAACCTCAGTTCTCTGCCCGCAACTAAAGATCAGCAGGGTGACTTCCTGAGGGTGGCTGCGCTGACTAAACTACAGCCATGCTGTGTGGTCTGAGGAGAGACGCCAAGAACAGCGTTGGTAAGAGCACCACACTGATATTGTGTGTGTTTGTGTGTGTGTGTGTGTGGGGGGGGTCTGCTTGTGTGTTGTAGTAGAGGATTTTAGGGCAGGAGGGGGGTGAGTGAGCCCTTGGATTATTTACTAACATGTAAAGAGCTGCTTATGTCTTAAATGTATTCATCTGAGGGGCAGCTTCAACAAGTTTATAACCCATTTAATCTAAATGCAAATATGTTGATTCATTCTTATTCAGTATATTTTGAAGTAGAGCATTTTTGCGTGCAGTGCATTACACTGTGGAGTTATTACAGTGCATGCATTATGGCAGTGATAGACTGCAAGAGATTTAAATGTCATTGGACTCGACCACCAGCTCTTCATACCATCCTGCCATGTGTATTTGGGGCAGATATAGCAACGTAAACTGGGTCTGGCAGGGCCCAGTGTATAAATAAAGTTTTACTTCTTAAAATAGCATTATGATTTCATTGTCATTGTCAGTGCTGCCCCCATATTTAACCTACATCCTGATTGGATATGGGAAGGATGGCGTACAGTGCCCTGAATTACATCAGGAGTTAATTAACTCAACACATATTTATATGCAGAATTTTATTTTAGTCAGTGCAATGCTCCAAGCTCCTTTAGATTCAGTGTCTATGGTAAATCATATCCTTGAGACAGTAACTAACTTCTTACTCTACAAAGACATCAGAGATGAGATAACCCTTTTTTTTTAATCAGTAGTTGGTTCATTGTTGGGGCTGTTTAATTAATCAGCTCCGTCCTGATCCTAATTCTGGCCGTTAGGGTGAGTGATGGTTATTGTAAGCTTGTGGAGGATGACTGGGGGATGGTTTGACGGTACAGTAGCGTTCAGTCACGTGCAGTGCAGTTGGGTCTGTGTAACCCAGAGCTAATGTTGCCTTTTGACTGCAATGACAGCTGCTGGACTGTCAGGGGCCCTCAGGAGCCGGCGTGGTTACGAGGCTTTTGCCAAGCCTAATGTGTTTGTGATGTGTCACTCACTTTGTGTATGTGTGTTTGTGCCTCACAGCAACTGGACAGGATGTTTGTGCAGGGATGTGTGTAAATTAGTGTGAAATACCATATTATACGTATGCACTGTATGTTCTATACATCACAAAGTCCATGAGAGATATTTCTGTAGCTCAGGTCTGACTCATGCAGCCGTGCATGCTCAAGAAGGATGAATCTTCTTCTTGGACTCCTCGTATCCTGGGCTTGCCCAAAGGTTTCAGGTCAGAGACGTTTTGACAAAGGATCCATGCCTCTCAGCTGTTTGAAGGCTTCAGCTTCAGTTTGGCACATGTGGAGACTTGATGTGGCCAGAGAGAAGGCAGTAGGTTGGATGCCCTCCCAGCACTTGCCTCCCCCAGTTACGTCTCTACAAATCAGCACAGCTAAAACAGAAAGACATGTCAGAGTAACTGAAATGTCACCTTTCATGTCAAGATGTTACCTTTTAAATGACAGACCTCCCATAGGTCTATAGGTATAGAGCAATACGATTACTATCACTATTAGCAATTCATGTTCGCAATGTTTCCATGGATGTACAAACAACTGTTGTATTGGATTACTTTGACATGGAAGAAACGTAAAAATGCAATGATTCTCTGGGAGGAGCAGGAGTTAATGATATCCTTGGAAAGAGTAAGTAACACTGAGTCTAATAATATGTGTATCATCTCTGTGTGTTCAAATTTGACAGAGTTATGACTCTTAGAAGGAGTAGGATATTTGATGCAAACTGCAGTAATTGGGCGCTAAGGGTTTTGAAGTACCTCAGTTGCCTCTAGGAGTTGTGTGTCACAGCCACTGCTGCTGCCTGTAAGCACTGCCTGTGTTGAACAGACCAAATCAATTGGCCAACTACAAGTTTCAAAACCTCTGGTTTATAAGTTATACAGTTTTTGACTAACGGGTGTTAGAAAAATAAGATTTTAATCAGTGTCTGTACTGTGCCGTATTAACCTCAGTCATTGGAGATTTTAGTTTGTGATGACTTAAGTTTGATGCCTGTGGTGCTATAGGCACAAACATGCCCCCTCCACTCTGAAAAAGAGGACTTGGCACAGCTCTTCTTTAAGTTTATAATATGATGTTCAATCGCTGTGCTGGACGGCTGAAAAGGTAATCCACAGTGGACAGGATTAGAGAAGTGCCAAGTCAGTTTCCTCATCGCCGTGACTGCTGACATGCTTGTATGGCTGCATTCAGGTTCAGATGGCCGGGCAGTGGCTCTGCTAATCTGAGGCCAGCCCAGTGCTGTGTCAGAAATGGGTCCCAGAGTGGGTAAAAAAAAAAAAAAATTTAAAAACACATTTGCCCTGCAGTGCAGATTGAACATTTCCCAGTTTTCTGTAGCAGCTGCTGTAAATGACATGAAAATGATGATTTTCTCTCCGTGCCCGAACAGTCCATTAACCGCATGCTGTTCCTTCAGGAAAATTCCCATGCTTTAGTGGTCGCATACATCAAGCTCGCCGCAAATGTATTCTTGTGTTAAATTAATGGTTTTCAAGGGTCTTTGCTGCAGACAGAGAGGAGCTATTTTAAACCCCTGACCCTTTTATAGGATTGTCGTGGAAACAAAGTGGAGTGACCTTCCAGGTTCCTGAGTCCAGGCTGATCACTTTGTTTCAGCTAATGCCTGATGGATGGATGTGACTGTTGGCGTAGTGATGTGTCCCTCCCAGAGCCCCCATGTTACCCAGGGTGCAGTTCAAGGCATTAAAGTGTGGGCAGCTGTCACGATGTGCGATGGATGGCCGCGTTCATTTAGCCTTCTGCTGCAGAGTTTCCCTACATGTAACTACAGTGTTTCATACCTCCCTGCTGTCTCCTCAGATGAAGGACCATACTCAAAGGGGAGCAAGGAGTCCGGGGGAGCTGACCAATCACATTCATCCAGGAGGCGCAGCCTTTCAGGTACAATACAGTCAAACCTGACTTTACATCATTTAGTTTTCTGTTTCTGTTGTCTGATTCATGCTACTGCACCTAATTCACCTGTGTCCTCAAAAAGAAGAAGAGGGAGTCATGTCGTATTTGACTGAGATTTTTGTCCGTGTGCATGTAGAGTCACGTGTCTGCTGTATTTTGCTGGATGTTGCACTGTTTTGAATGCTTAGATAAGGTGAAAAAAAACGCTTGTGTGGCATACCTGTCATTGGTAGTAAACCACCCACGGTAGACTTCACTTAGCGGGATTTAACAGCGCAGCACAATGGGGACCACAAGACAGAATGAGTCCTCTGATGACACTATATAACCACATATCCATCAGAGTTAATGTCAAACTAATTTTCATTCACGTAAGAATACAACTTGATTTCAATTTATGGCCTGATGAGTCTGCTGTAATTTTCAATTAGTGTGTTTCTTGTAATAATGCATTGCCTTCCTTTCCATTACCAGATAATGGTTTAAATAAAACACCACACTAAGACTCATCCTCCTCCTCGTTCTTCTGAAGCCGTCACAAAGATTCACTCAGACCGAGAGATTTGAAGGAACAAGGAAAAGACACGAAAGTGAGAAAATAAAGTATGTGGTTGCGTGTCAGAGAGCATTTCAGTGAGAGATTCAGGAAAGAAAAATGAAGAAGGGTCTTTCGTTGCCTCTCAGACAGGGTGATTCTGTCAAGCAGTCGCTAATGCTGACTGTGGATCTGTGCCTTTCTCTGCATCTGTCAGCAGAAGAGTACCGAGGAGTGACCACAGTGGACCTGATGAAAAGGGAAGGCAGCAGCCTTGGCCTCACCATCTCCGGAGGGTCTGACAAGGACGGCAAGCCCAGAGTGTCAAACCTACGGCCAGGTGGGCTAGCTGCCAGGTGAGATCTCTGCTCTGTGATGCGGTTAAAACTTGGCAACCACACCGAGCTGTCCGGACATGTTATTCTGCCCCCACAAATGTGCACGTGTTGCAAAGTTACACCAGCTCACCTTAACGGCAGGACTGTAGGCGTTGTGTTATATCAGCTTGATTCCATCCCACAGACTAATACCCTTACAGGGCTTGTGTTAAATTAAAATCCCCAAGAAACCATAGAGGATTTGTCCATAAATTAAATTTTAGATGTTTTTTGTCACTTCATGCTTAATTCACTGCATGGTGGTAATTATTCAATATAACTCATTTGTGAGGTTGTTTTTTTTACATTCAAAGATGGCTTAATTACAACTCAATTAAACTGATTTTCCCCAAAGTTAACGGCATTAAAATTTTCCTCAACACCAACCTCATGAAAAAATGCAGCAGAAGACTCACGTTTCATGATGATTAAGCAGCGTGTGACTGAAGACTAACACACACACACACACACACACACACACACACACACACACACACACACACACACACACACAGTTTTGTAAGAATGACACAGCCCCTCTGAAAATGTCTTGGCCCAATATGCCATCACTTGTCAAGTCCAAGGAGGTTTAAAGACAGACACTGTGCTAATTCTTCCAAGCAGCTTGTCTTCCCACAGCTGACTTCATGCTTGTGTGGAAGTGCTAGCTAATTTACTGGGTGGAGAGACACACAGGCAGACAGGAGAGATGGGCAGAGACACTGTGATGAGACTGGACCAGATGACAGGCCGGTCAGCTCTGCTGGTTAAGACGTCTGTCTGTCTGTCTGCTGTCAGTGCTGAATGGCAGTAGCCCAAAGGTGAGAGGGACGATCAGGGCAAAACATCTATTTAATTAATTAGTTATCCAATGAGCAGCGTGTTGACTCAGAATGTCATATGTGAGGCACCGTGTCCAGTCATCTCTGTCAGTGTCTGAGGAGGAGAGGCTTTCAGCCATCCCCCTCCGACGTACACTCGCACTGATCTACACAGCTGCCTCTGTATGTTAGTCTGCATACAGCAAAGGGAGTTATAATTACACTACCACAACGTCTGAACACAAATGACTAAAAGCCAGTCATGAAAACCTTTGTAAATATCCAATGCATGGTTCTATCACTGCATCAGTTCTGCCTCTTTTACACCACACGATCATGCAGTAAAAAAATCAGCTGCAACATTTATTCACATTAGATGGTTGCATCTCATTTTGATCATGATCAGATCAACTTGTTTGAGGGGGCTTCAGGCCAAAATATGCTGTTGGGCCCCTGTTGTTGGGCCTAACTGTAACAAACAGTTGGCTTACAGAGTTTAAAAGGCCTTTGTAGCTTCTGCGACATAGACAACGTTAGCATTAGGGCTGCACAATATGCAAAAAAAATAATCATATTGCGATTATTTTGGCAGATATTGCGATTGTGATATGCCATTTCAGTTGAAATGGTCTTTTTTCATTTCACTTTCACTGAAATCTTTTTTAAATGATGATAATGTGATTTTTGTTGGGTCTCATACCAAACAAACATGTTCCTTTAAGTCTGGAGAATATGATTTGTAGGCCGGGACGTCTCTGTAGCGCCACAACGCAACAATGAACAACAATGTTGTGACACATTTTACCCTTTATCAAAAACACTGCAGCTCCTGCGACTCCTTGCAGCTCATGTGATTTGGATATTGCACTTGGACATATTGCAGTTTCCATTATATTTCGTTTAATTGTGCAACCCCTAGTTAGCATCAACAGCTGTTTACTTACCAGTCTTGCCAAGAGATTCAGTCATCGTTACACTTACAGGACAAGAGGTTATAATACACAGTCTGAGAGGTGCTACTTCCTCAGGGCAGACTGGACACTGCAGTGAGGAGACGAACTGACCACGCCAGAGCTAGCTGGTTAGCATGCTAACGTCAGTAGAAGAAAAGAAGTGGTAGAAATATAAAGGCCAATGGAGACAGCTCTTGGCGCAGAAAAGAATGAAGTTTGATGCTTCACTCGTTATTAATCCTAGTGATAACGAACCTCACAAATAGCTACTTCAAAACGATGCGAGCGAAAGTCGTGGCTCCTAAAACCAAAACATTGAGCTGAGAATTGATAAATTGAGGCAGAACACTGAAGTCGTGTCTGTATAGGACGACTGGCAGTCTCTATGCTTCACGATGACTGGCTCATTCACAGCTCTGTGGGAAGTCACATCCAATTAAAATCATGCAGGTGTGCGACCTGACACTTATCACTGTTACTCAGATAACTATGCTCATGCTTCCTCCACCACCCCAACCTCCTCCTTATGTGGTATTTTGTATTGTTGATTTAACTAAGATTCATGTTCATGTAGGTGTTTATTAATATTCAGGCCGATTAGCTCTCTCAGCACAATCCTCCTTGCTGCTCAGATTCATTGAGAGCCCCCTCAAACTACAGAGCCTTTTCTGATAAATTCAACTGTATAACTGTTTGTTATAAATGGTCAATTGCTTCACCTGTGTTCCTAACTGAACAGCTAAAAGTTGTTGATAATTATCAGTGGGTTCATCATTACAAGCCACATCTGTCAGATTACAGATGTTTGCAGTTTTAAGGTGTTGAAACCTGCCCCCACAGTAAGAAATGACCACAAACTCAGGTAATAATTCAGAAATGAGCTGATAGTTGATATTGCACTTTAATAACGCAAATTTGCAACATTACTAACAGCATTGCAATTCCAAAAACCAGTTGACACGCAGTGAATCTGTGAGAGTGTCCGTCACTTTCCACAGGAGCGACCAGCTGAATGTAGGAGACTACATCAAGTCAGTGAATGGCATCAACCTGTCAAAGCTTCGCCATGATGAGATTATCAGCCTGCTGAAGAACATCGGGGAGCGGGTGGTGCTGGAGGTGGAGTACGAGCTGCCTCCATTCGGTAGGTGAAGTGTGCGAGATGAATACACGGCCTGAAAGTCTCTGCAGATTGAGAAAGCCCTGTGAAGAAAATTTGCAGATATTTAGACAAATTTACACTGCTTCTGAAACAAATGCTTTGTATTTCCAAATACAGGAAAACAAGAAATTGGTTTGTAATCAACAAGATTATTAGCTGAGGCTCCAGACTGTAAACAAAACGCACTGTGGCTTCAGACCTGGACATCCATATGATGCAAGTCATGTTGAAGCCACTGCAGCTCAGAAAGACTCTAAAGTCTGACAGCTCATCTCATCTCAGATTTACACTCAACTACTGTGACTTTTCTACATGTTTGCATTTTTCTCTGTGTGTTAATGTGTTTTTCAGCTGCTTTAATATCTTCCCACACCAAAAAGTCAAAAAGGCAATTTATTTATAGAGCACATTTAAAAACAACAAATGTTGACCAAAGTGCATTACAGACATGAAAATTACAGTTCATTAGAAATACAGACATACTTTTTAACATCATTAAGTAAATTAATAAAAGTGTAAGAATCAATGATTTTTGATTAATAAAAAAATAAATACAATAATTGCACAGAGAACAAAGAAATAATGAAAACAAGATGTGAGCAGTCATGGCTTCATGGTGACTGTTGTATTAAGGTGTAAGAATTACTCCTGTCATTTCCAGATCAAAACACAAAATGTCTTTATTTCTACATGTTTAAATTTGATTGAGAATTTTTTTTAGACATTGCTGTTACATCAAACAGTTATTTCATTGTCATTTATATATTTGTGAAGCACATCTGCTCCACACTGAAAAAAATTCATTTCAGTTGCGTTAAAACCACAGTTAAAACTAGACATCTTTAAAATTGTAAACTATATTTAGCTCACTTTTAATCACCAAATCTTAAATGGTTAACATGGGTTAAATACGGAGAATAAATTTCTCCACTGAGGTTAATTACACATTTCACAGTGTTGTGTTCACTGTCATGATTCAACGCTTACAAGACAAAGATAACTTTTTACATTTCTAATACTTCATATATATAATATATAACAATTTGCCATTTTCTCCTTACTCTTAGTCCAGACCCCCTCAGGAGTCATAACAAAAACCATAGAGGTGTGTTTACACAAGGAGGGAAACAGCTTTGGGTTTGTCATGAGAGGTAGGTGGATGGAGTTGATGGGGATATTTCTTTCTAAACCATTCTGTAAAAATAAAAATTAAAAGTTCTAGCTCTTTGCACTTTTTTTATCTCTGTGGATTGTTTTTTAGGCGGCTTCCATGAAGACTGGCGCAGGTCTCGTCCTCTGGTGGTTACTTACGTCAGACCCGGGGGTCCTGCTGACAGGTGAGGACATGGACAGATGACTCAGTGTTTGCATATATACAGTACAGTCCAAAGGTCTGAGACCACTTTCCCATTTAAGTCAATGGCTTGTATACATTTTATGATTTGATCATGCACGAATGAGCCTATTCAGATTATTGTAAGTGTGCATGCATGCGTGTGTATTTGGATGGCTAGACTAATGGGTATGTGTTTTACTAATTGCCTTATCTTAGTCCGCAATGAAAATATAGATAAATATAATATATAAAGAATAATGCATCAAAAGGATTTCAAATCTGCAATATTTGTATGTGCACACTATTATGTCTTTTGCATTAGTGTATGTTGAGGGCCGTGCATGAAACTGTGGCTTCGACACATATAGAGTATGTTATCTTCAAAGCTGAAAGGGCACTGCTCATCCTGAGGCTAATGCAGCACTGCACTCTTCCCCATGAAAACTGCGAGTACCAAAACACTGGAGCAAACATAATTCACCATCAAAGACTTTTACGGCCGTTTATCTCGTTTATCCTTCATCTCACCTGGGAGGGAACACTCATGTGGAACTGTTTAATGATTTACTGTGACTGGTGCTTAGACGCTTGTATGAGCATCTTGTTCTGGTCGCCCATGTTTCATTTTTTTTCTCTTCCTCCTTCTGTGTGTCTCCAGAGAGGGCACTTTGAAGGCCGGAGACCGAGTATTGAGCATAGACGGGATGCCTTTAAACAGAGAGAAGCACGCTGACGCTTTGACCATGCTGATGCAGAGCGGCCAGGAAGCTCTGTTCCTGATTGAGTATGACGTCTCTGTCATGGGTGAGCACACACACACAGGGAATATGTGGAGGCATGGTAGGGCAGCGTTGCTCTGAGGGTAAATAATGTGGCCGTTTGGCTGGATGTGAATGAGTGTCGGTGCTAGAGACGCCACCAGGGGAGTCACTCGGGCCCGAGAGCACACTTCAACAGGGAAAGGGTAGATGATATTCAGTGTTTTGTCATAACGTGTGGCTCTCTCTCCTCTCCTAAATCAAAGCAAGTTTAATTTCAGTTGTTTTTTTGTATGCCAGAGTCCTTGTAGTACTTGACTTTATCTTTCAGGCAGAGTATGTCACGCAGGACAACTTTCAGGAACAGTCAACGTTAAGGATTTTTTTTAACATAACCTCAATAAAACAAGGTTGGAAATGAGCAACAGACATTTTATATTATTGTATTGCACTCCTGTAAAGTTGGGGGATTCAACAAGATACAGATTCATAAAACAATGATTATAATCTAAGCAGCACAGGCTGAGATATCCTTATTTTTAGTTTCTAGGTTGAGTAAAGCTACAAAAATACTGGATCCTACAGTTCCCATAATGCAGTTTGATGGCATGTTTTACATTAACAAGGTAAACTCCCACATCCTTCCACATCCCCAGTATGTAACATAGGCTTTCTGTTTTAAATGTGTAGTCCTCATGTCCAGCCCAGGATAACCCTGATGACATCACTATGACATCATCAGGGTCACTTTCTCAAACATGAAAAGACATTATACAACTGTTTTCACAGCCTTTAGTAGTCATTAGAGGTCTTCACTCAATCCAAACAGGTCTGTGGAAAATCTCCCCAAACCTTTTTGTTGTACGTAAATTAATTTTCAAAAAAGAAAGACCTGATCCAAGGGAGACCCGGTCACAGCCAGACCTGACCCGAATAGACCCTTACAGAGAGAGAACACCCACAAAGGCAATTAATTAACAAGCAGCTGCAGTGGAAAGGAGAAGCTATTTTGATAATCATAATTATAGCCTAAGAAAGAATGTGCAGTCATACAAACTAAAACAATTTGTTTCAAAGACAAATTTATTTCAATAATTGAAAGTCCAATCTCCACTTCCTGCATCAACAATAAAGCATTCTGAAGCCAACTGGGTGATAGATAGAGAAAAGACAACGCTCTAAACTTTTTAATAACTGTAATCAAATTAAAAAAAAACAATGCAGAGCCAATCTGACTGTGGAAATACAGAGTGAATCAAATCACAATATCCTCAACCTTTGGTCCAAAAGGAGTAAAATATGCCACTAAACGCAGGAGCTCACTAAATGATTATTACCTCCATTTGGTCATAGTGAGTAATTCTCAGGATTGCACACTGGTCTGTGCGAAGTAGGGCAGGTCACCGAGGACAGTTGACACACATTATCTCTCTGTATGTGGGAATTTAGGATTCAGACCTCCTGCCTTCAGCCTGAACCAGTCAGAGGGTTCACAGTTATAAGAAAAATGTACTTTAGAACTGAAATCTGGAGAAATAATAGTACACTGAAATAATTAGGCATGGTGTGACTTTCCCCTACATGTCCTCACTGTCCCTTCCTCTGTGTCCACGTCCTCCTCTGACCAAACCAACACATTTTGCATCTTCTCTTCTGTATGAGCATCCTGTTGTCCGTCTGTCTGTCTGTCTGTCTGTCTGTCTGGTCCGTACTGAGTAATTGTGACACCTGCAGGAAGTAAAAACAATTGGTGTAAATGTCTCTGAGACATGACAGTCTAGATGTTGCACATGGAAACTACATTTTACAGCATGTGATAAGTTGCACTAAACACTGAGGATGAACATGTTACTGATTGAATCTGAAGGCTCACTTGTTAGAGGGATGGATTATGAGTAAAACAGGCTCCTGGGCACTGACGTTAATGCCCCCCCAACCCTCCTACATAGGAGCAAGACACCCAGACTGAAAGAGGAACAAACACTCAGATGTTTGCAGTTAGTTTGTGTTTCTTCCTGTTGTTTTTTTTTTTTTTTTTTTAATCCATATTTAGTAGTTTTGCATTTACTTTTGGCTGCTTTGCATCTTGTTCTGGTTGTCTTGCAGCTCTTAGTAGTTGATTTACACCTCTCCGAATGTGAGAATTTACACAATGAGCATGTTGAAAAATATGCTTGAGTGATACAAATCATTTGAAAAGCAATGTAGTCCACCTCGGTCATCGAGGCAAAGTCAGCACATCACTGGATCAAGCAACAACAAATGCATATAGTGAGAGAATTAACTGTGGATTTGAGAATTGTATTGAATTACTTTCATTTGAAAATTGTGCCACAGCAACAGAGAAAAACTGTAACAATGTAAATCTGAACACAGTGTGCTCACCTGTGTTGTGGGTTTTTTTTCCATTGTTGGTTAAGATTGTAACAATTGTAAAGATTATATTGTGTTCCTGGCTATAGATGCATCCAGTGAACTTGTTGGCCTCTATCATCTCTGTGTGTATTATCTGTTTCAGAGGCAGTGCAGCAAGCCTCGGGCCCTCTGCTGGTGGAGATAGTGAAGAGTCCCTCTGCCAGCCTGGGGATCAGCCTCACCACAACAATATACAGAAGCAAACAAGTCATTATTATTGACAAGATAAAGGCAGCTAGCGTGGTGGAGAGGTGAAACCAACCTCTTATATTTCACTGCTCCTCAGATAGTTTCCTAAGAGAAACTTTTCCTGGCACAGTCTGACTATATCTCACTCTCTCAGGTGTGGAGCGCTGCACGCAGGTGACATCCTCCTGTCCATAGATGGGACCAGCACCGAGCACTGCTCCCTGATGGAGGCCACGCAGCTACTAGCCAGCACCTCAGATGTTGTCAAACTAGAGATACTTCCAGCCAGTCAGAGCAGACTTCCTGCCAGGCCACAAGACACAGGTATGTCCTGCAGGTGACACAAAAAACACAGCAAGTCTATGTGAGACAGAGATATAAGACTCTGCAGTGAATGGGGACATCATTTGAGACGAAGCATAATTGATATATTGGATAAAAATGGGGGGCGGCACGGTGGTGTAGTGGTTAGCGCTGTCACCTCACAGCAAGAAGGTGCCGGGTTCGAGTCCCGGCTCGGACACGGGGTCTTTCTGTGTGGAGTTTGCATGTTCTCCCCGTGCTTGTGTGGGTTCTCTCCGGGTACTCCGGCTTCCTCCCACAGTCCAAAGACATGCAAATGGGGACTAGGCTGATTGGTTACTCCAAATTGACCATAGGTATGAATGTGAGAGTGAATGGTTGTTTGTCTCTGTGTGCCCTGCGATGGACTGGCGACCTGTCCAGGGTGTACCCCGCCTCTCGCCCGAAAGGATGCTGGGATAGGCTCCAGCCCCCCCGCGACCCTACTAGAGGATAAGCGGTAGAAAATGAATGAATGGATAAAAATGTGTACAACTATTTATTTTTTATTATTGATTCATTTGTTATTTATTGTTTTGACCATTCAGTTGATCTTTTGTTGTATAAAATTGTCCATCACAAGTTTCCAGTTTCCAGTTTAAAGCTAAAACAGCCTGAATTACCCAACATTTCACAAAAAGAGACAATTAAAGAATAAAGAAAAAAAAAAAAAGATAATTTGTTCTCATGAACCCCCGATTTATATTGAGATTCTTTGGGAGGGGCTCAATCCCCAGGTTGGAAAACACTGGTCTAAACTTCCAAGCTGTACATGAAATAGTTAAAACTAGCTTTATGTTGAGCAGCTACAACAGTATAATTCTGCTTACACATTGCATCAGTATTAGAAATAAAAAAAAGTCATATATCAATCACAGGGAACATTTTACTGCAGAACGAGCATTTAAGTTCATTTTGATGATCATGTATCTGTTCTTTTACTTGCTGTCAGCAGGATTTTTGAATGCAGGACTTTTACTTGTAATGGAGTATTTTTACTCAAGTAAGGGATCTGTGTACCTCTCCCACTGTAATATCAAAATATGTGTATATAGGTCCGCTGAAGTTTTTCATATAAAAAAAATGGAACAATATGACAATTACAAGGCAAACTATACATTGAAATTTTGTACACGCTTGGGTGTAAATATGCAAATGTGCAGGACAAAGCAAAGGATTTACGGGGGAAAATGTTGACTAAGTGACTCATTGTTTTAACACTACATCATATAAATCTTTTGAAGTGGTTCTGTGTGTAGAGAATATACAGAAGAGCTCCAGCATGATGTCCTCACCATATGTATTGTGACTGTTCTGCTCTTAGCTATTTTACCTACAGCTGTAAAGAGCTTGTCTGCCTCCCAGCTGCCCTCTTCCATGTGCTGTGAATCAGCCTCTGTGTGTGACGTGTTTGTGCTTGTATGAGTGTATGTGTGTGCACGCTGCCGGCCGAAATCCCTCTGCCTTCACACTTGGCCTCTTATGCATACCAACGAGCTACACACAAATAGATACAGATACACACACGCACACACACACTTTCTCTGTCAGAGATCATGTTCGTGCCATGATCTGCAGACTTATTTCTGGGTCAGCAGCTGCAGGGACGACATAACATGTGAGCACGGGAAGCATCATACAACATGACAAAGCCGGAGTTCAGTGTTTTCTGGGATCACTGAATCCATTCTTCTATTTTTTTTTTTTTTTTTTTTTTTTTATTTGCCCTTTGTTCATTAATTTGCCTGTTCCAGTCTGCAAGCTAAACTTTCATTTGCCAAACTGCCACCTGTCTAGTTAAATCCTTTAGAGACCAGTATTGGAGTATTTAAATAGTAGTATTTAGTAATAGTAATATTTTTGTATAGGCCTGCAACTAATGATTATGTTCATCAGGCATTACTCTGCTGATTATTTATTATTTCTCAATTAATCAATTGATTGTTTGAGTTGTGAAAATTCAGACAGTAGTAATACAGTAAATGCTGGTAACATTACCCAGAGCCCAAAGTGACATCTTAACAATGTTTGTTTTGTCTAAGCCATACAGTCAAAAGCTCAAAATTCTGAAATAAATATATTAAAATTATTTCAATAATTAAAAGGAAAGGCAGCAAATCCTCACATCTGGGAAGCTGGAACCATAAAACCTTTTATATAGGGTCGTATACGAGGCCATACGGGACTGCACTGTATATACGTTCTGCCGAGTGTCGGCTGGTTTCAGCTCCTTATCTGTTCCCTTTCTCCCACTCTCTGTGCTCACATATACAGTATTTTAATCCAGCCGAAATTTTCAATAAAGCTGTTCTCATCTGCATCTTTTTCTCTTTCTGTTGTCAGACAGAGGCAATGCAATAGTGACTGAAACACGGCCCATTAAGACTACATGTTAACCAGCAGTCACTTCCAAGCTGCTGCTAAAATCCTGATTTTATAACGGCGTCTGATAAAATCACCAAACACATGAGTTAAAGACAACGCTGTGATTGTGGATGTATTTAGAATTTCATTCACATTGTTTATCACAAAGCATCATTTTTTATAAGCTTTTCGTATGTTTTATTCATGAAGTAACTAAAACTGTCAAATGACTGAACTTCAGTAAGACGTACAACATGTCCCTCTGAACTGTAAGTGGAGTAGTAGTATAAAGAAAAAGAAAAGACAAGTATCTCAAATTTGTGCTTAAGTACAGTTCTTGATTAGTTACATTCCTCACATATAGAAATACTCTCCAAAGCTGCTCAGCAAAATTTTTGAACTGCCTTGGTTCATTATTAGTTCACTATTGAACTGTCTCAATAATGTCTCAAAAGTGCAGCACAGGCATCACTTGTCTATAAAATTACAGGCATGTATCTTCTAAAACCTCAATTCAATAATGATTCAGTTCTTGAAAAAGGCGTTGTGACGTTATGATAAGACGATATTTTCACGGCTTCTTTCCCCCCAGGATAAGGTACAATTATAAGATGCAATTTGTCTAATCTCCTCTGGGGATTTAATAAGACTGATATGGCCACTAAGAGATTAGGAGTTAATGTTTCCTTCTACCGGCATAGATTGAAAACACCATTTCTTGGAGAGCTTCCCCTAGGTGGGCTTAACGTA
Source organism: Seriola dumerili (assembly GCF_002260705.1). Lineage (NCBI taxonomy): Eukaryota > Metazoa > Chordata > Actinopteri > Carangiformes > Carangidae > Seriola > Seriola dumerili. The sequence goes on along the minus strand of NW_019174298.1, from coordinate 2,686,608 downwards.
AGCCGGCAGAGAGCTTTACAGGTTTGATTGAGTCAGAAAGAAACTGGTTCTATGAAAAGGGCCGTAGGTTCTCCTGCATGTATTTTGATTATGTGCAGTTGGATTTAACCAGGTCCCCTGAATGTGCGGCAAACACCCCATGCACCACTGTAGTCGTCCATGTTTCCAGCAAATCCTCCATCCATGTGAGCAAGTTGTCAAAGATTAGACCCCTGCAAATGAAGCAGCAAGGATTACTGTCACATGTAACATTCAGTGACAAATTTAGCTGCATGAATCTGTAAAGGAAAGTTAATTATTGAGGTGTGTGTCATGCAGAAGGTCAGCTGTTTCCCTTTGCGTGCTTCATAAATACGGTTTGACTGAATGTACTTTGTTACACAGGCTTTGAGAAGAGGGATAAAACGCCTTTCAGAATTAACAACAATCGCTGCTCTCCTTTTGGTTCAAAGCAGGAAAAGTCAACAGAATCGCAAAAAAAAAAAAAAAACAAAAGAATATGAAATAAATTAAATCAAATTAAAGCACATTTAGGCCAAACTGTTGTCCAATCAGATGCAGAGACAGACATCCTGCATCATCAACAATCAAGCACTCAGCTGTGCCCAATCAAGGTTAAGCCACATGCCTCCAAACAGCCAGTATCTTTTCCTCATGATGCCCAGCGGTCAACTTACTCAGACTGGTTTTGCACATTTGGGCCCTTTTGAAAGTGAAATTATAAAAATGATCTCAAATTTGCACTCAGCTTTTTGGAAGCTTGCTAGTAAAAGTAAGATTTTTTTTTTTTTTTTTTTTTTTTTTAGACCCTGCACCACTTCCCATTCAGCTCCCTGTGTCTAACTGAGTCTCAGATGCTCATCAAAATACATTAAACCACAGGATTTAATCTGGTGTACCATGACAAAAACATTAAATATCAATTACTATGCTCTGAATTATCCTCCAGGCACTGTGTGGTGTGGTACAGATTTAGATACGGGAGTGAAAGCGTGATTTCATGGGTAGAATTTAGAAAACTGACAACAGATCTAGAGGAGTGGATCTGCTTGACTTAATGGATGTGTTTGCCTCCTTGCTGATGCAGTAAAAGTGCAGAAGAGCAACCATCATCACTGGGACCAAAGCAGCAACTACTGCCATCCCCCACATGCCAGCCACAGCAAGACATGGAGCAGCCCAAGCCACCCACACAACCAGCAGGACCACTGCAAATGTAAGTTATCACTAGTGACAGCACTGCTGCTGGCAAGACACCATAGCAGGAGCCTTTTCTTCTGCACGTTTGTTAAATCTTTTTCCAAGAGGTTTACTCCAACACTGTTTCCACATTTCTTTCTTTTGTTCCCATGAGTGTATGCTGCTGCTGCTGCTGTGGATGGATGGATGTGAATAAACAGTCACGGTGATGTTACTCTTATTGTACCAACCTTTTGATACATGTGGTGCTATGTCTCTTTTCAGCTCTGGTGAGTGGTGGCTTCTCCCCTTCCTCCACAGCCACCTCAGGCTTCAGCAGCCAGGGTAGCAACACGCTGCCCTGCCCCATCCCTCCGATCGCTCCCACCAGCCCCCGCAGCTCCACCGGCAAGAGGAGGAACAGGAAGAAGGACCACAAAAGCTCGTGTATGATAAACCTTATACTTCTTCTTCTTCTTCTTTTTTTTCCACCCACATTAAAGGGTCAGTTCAAGCATATTCCTCATTAGTATGCGGTGCACATAGTTTTGGTTTTGGACATATTTACTCAGTTGCCAGTTTATAAGGGTACACCCAACCAAAACTAGTGTTTTTGGTTCCATTAAGTTGTTTTGTTCAATGAATTTCTTTGATGGTGCTTCTGTTATTTTGCCCACCTGTTTTATATCAATCAGTGTATCGTAATATCAGAAATGTCTCTCTGTATAACACAATACTGTTTACACCACACACCAAAATCTCTAAAATGATGATAAAGTTGAATCAATCCTCTCTTTCAACAGAAACGGAGCATTTTCTGCAGGACTGTTGAATTAGTTTTAGCTAGGTGTTCGTAATAAATTGTCAAATGTGCGTATGTTAACAGGATTTCTGCCCCCAATTTAATACAATGGAGATGAAAGGGATTTGTTTGTGAGTACTGAACATGTCTTTGTATATATCTCTGGAAACCAAACAAACACTTTTTAATTACTTTTTGGCATTTTGATACAGTACATTTATTTAAACATAGAAACGTAGAGACTCTCAGGTGTGTATATATACACATATATATGTATGTGTGTGTGTGTGTGTATGTAGATATATGTGTGTGTGTATATATATGTTGCATATATATATATATATATATATATATATATATATATGTACTGTATATCAGTAGACAAATTAATGAAAAATGAAATATGATGATGAATGTAACTGTTAAAGTGAGATAATCCACCTTCACTGTCAGACTTAACAGAGGCTGCTCAGTAGAGAGACGTTTTATTGAAAACACAAGTCGTCCAGCATCATTAGTGGGCTTAAGTTTTAATTTGTTCAGTATGTTGGGTTCAAAACTAATCTCTAATGAAAACTAAATCTAATAACTAGTTTGTGTTTAGAGTTGATTAACATATGTTAGCATGCTGGTGTTAGCATCTAGCTTAAAGCACTATTGTAAAGCCTGGTATTTGAGCCTTTATTTTAGGTTTAAATTTAATGACCTCACATCACAGAGATTTAAGCTGCTCAATTCTTTCTTTTATTCACAGCAATTTGAAAGAGCATAACAGTGGTATTTTAGCCCATTTACTTTAAATAGCGTGCACGTAACATCACAGCTAACCACCTGCTGTGTTTTAGATATTTTAAAGCTTTTTTTTTTTTTGAGAAAATGGTTTTTGCTTTAATTTTGAGCGAGCTGACCCTTTAAAATGTCGCTGCAGAGTGTTAGAACACCTTTCCCTCCCTTTTCGCCCCCTCACTGTGTGAACAGATTTGACTGATCACTGACGTAAACGTGACTGACGTAAACTCTGATAAGTGACTCATTCCCTTTCCATTCCCATGTTGTCTCTGTGGGTGCATGTCTCTTCCCCTTACCCTCCTGCTTTTTTTGTCCCCCATAATCCCTCTCTTGCTCCATTTATCTGCCACTTCTCCACTAATATCTCTCTTTGATGTGTCCCCTCCCCTCTCACCCACAGTATCTCTGGCGTCCAGCTCTGTTGGCCCAGGGGGGCAGATTTTTCATGTGGAAACAAGCGAGGTCGTCCTGAGGGGAGATCCGCTCACAGGTTTTGGGATCCAGCTGCAGGGGGGTGTCTTTGCCACAGAAACCCTGTCCGCTCCCCCAGTCATCCGCTTTATTGAGCCCGACAGCCCAGCTGAAAGGTAACGGGCTGAGACACCTAACGAGTAAACAAATGTCATATAGAAAGTCACCTTGAACTTAGACGGCCTTAGCGCTAATCATTCAGCCTGGCAATGAAACGCCACATGTGAAAAAAGGCTAATTTTAGCCTGGTGTCTCAATGAGTATTTCATCTCGGGGCGGGAGAGCTGCATTTGTCTAATGCAGCAGTGGTTCCCAAACAGGGGGTCTGAACTCACAGAGTGGGTCACGAATCATATTTGAGGAGTCACAAGATGATTAAAAGCTGAAAAACATGCTGTTATGCAAAGTTATTTTTATTTTTTTCATCTAAACTTTGTTTTTGTTTTTTTGTTTTTTTAGCCATGCCAGCCCTAGGGAGAGCACTGTGGGTCTGTCAGTCGGTCGGTCCGTGGGTACACCACTTTTGTCCAGAATTAAATATCTCAACAACTAGTGTATATATTGCCATGAAAGTTTATACAAGACATTCATGGTCCCCAGAGGAAGGAACCTATACTGACTTTGGTGACTTTACTCAAGCACCACTCTACTACCAGTAGTAGATTTATCACACATTATTCATGGTCCATTGATGTTTTTTTTATAATGATTAAACCTGTTCCCCAATATTCCTATGTATCATATTGATTAAGGCTACATGTTACAGTCCAATTAACACACAGCTCTGATCAGGCCAGTGCGCAGTATCTGTCCTTGTCTCGCAAGATTAATGACGGTGTCTGTGCCGACAGCGCAGGGCCATCTCCCCTGGGTCTTGTAACACGATTAGTCCAGGAGCAGTTGGACAGGAGTGACTCAAGTACAGCATCCAACTGTGATGTTGGTGTCTCAGCCTCTACACAAGGTTAATGAGCAGCGGCCGTTAGTGAATTAACAGCAGTTGACAGTGCTTCAGTGTATGCCCTCGCAATTAGGCGTCTGAAAAAATGTGTGATGTGTGTGATTTTCTTTTTTTTTTATTTTTCTCCTATGTGTGAATTTGCTTGCTGAGGTAATGTTCAGGTTCAAATAAGGTCAGTTTTTAATGTGTTCATGTCAAGCCCAGAGGCTATGTATACATATGTTTTTATTTATATATGACATTTTAAACATTCAGCTTATGTGACATGTTGTTAAAGTTAATGACGCTGAACCATTTCACTAGAAGTCTACATTCAAAACCTTGCTGAGGCTAGCACACCGAAACCACTACTCCATCAATAAGTTAATTAACTGACATAAGATTAATCTCCTACTATTTTTGTAGTCCTTTTATGGATCAAATTTTACAATGTTTGCTGCTTCCACCCTCTTGAATATGGGTGGTTGATGTGTTGTGGTATTATAGAATTTTTAATTCACTATCTTTGGGTTTTTAATGAAACAAAACAGGGATAAAAAACAAGTGACATACTTTTTCCTCAGAGAGGAAGTTCTACTGAAGTTCTACTTGCTGATATTTTAGATTATATTTGTAACTGTTTTAACTGGTGCATGAGTGTGCGTGATCTCTGCTTTGTGTGACAACCTTTTTTATACCAAGATGTGTTTTATTTTATTCACCCAACCCATTTATGTCAGTGAGGGTAGGCCAAATAAGAGAAATACCTCTCTGCTTAACACAATACAATTGAATAGCCCCACAAACTACAGCCTCCAAAATGATCATAAAGTTGACTTGACACCTCTCTAACGTAGTTTAAATAAAAACGGCACATTATAACCTTCATCGTGTTGGGATTTATGGCAGAATTTCTAATTAAACTGCATTAGTTTCAGCTAAATGTACCTGATAAACTGACAGCTGGCCATATGTTTTGTTTTCATGTCTCTTGAGCTCCTGAATAAATACAGATAATGGATAAACATAAACATATAAAGCTAAACTAATTTACTCATTCGGACCTCGGGCTCTTTGACATTTTTCAGACTGGGCTGTATTTTTCTGTGTAAAGGTGTGGGCTGCTGCAGGTTGGAGACAGACTGTTGTCCATTAATGGGATCCCGACTGAAGAGGGCACTTTGGAGGAAGCCCATCAGCTGCTCAGAGACTCCGCTCTGTCCAATAAGGTCACAGTAGAGATTGAGTTTGATGTCGCAGGTACCATATAGCACATGTACCGCACTTAAAATTGCAAATATAAAATATTTCTTGCTTTGAGATGGTGTTTCTACTCAAACCTTTCCTTTAAATCTCACTCAGAGTCAGTGGTTCCCAGCAGTGGCACCTTCCATGTTAAACTGCCCAAGAGGAGAGGCGTGGAGCTGGGCATCACCATCAGTGGTGAGTTTTTTTTGGCAACCAAACATACAGCAGGGGGCAGTGTTGCTCAATAATACCCCACAGACCTGCTTACTGTTAGTCTCCTTTTGAATCAATGTTCTCTGATCCATAAAACCCGGGCTTGCAAAAGCATGAGGGCACATACCTCATTACCTCTGAATAATGCTGGCCTGTACTGGCATTCATCATTACCCTTTCTGCTCTAACTAGCTGAGAAAAAAAATGCAAACAGGAAGCCAACTGTGACAAGTGCAACAAAAAGAACAGAAGCTTGACTAATTTGAAATATTTAGAGTCACAGCTAACATGGTTTTTTATCCTGACATAAAAACTCTTCTTTTTGTCAATTTCTCTTCTGTTTCATCAGCAAGTAAAAAACCTGGCAAGCCCCTCATCATCTCTGACATCCGAAAAGGAAGCATAGCACACAGGTATGTCCTGTCATCACACAGAGTTAATAATGTTACTGCTGAATGTTTCGTTGCTCCAGCTCTCACAGCACTAAGTCATATACATTTTCTTGTAAATACAAAAAAGGACCTGTGGCAATGACACAATGACAATATTTCTGAACATTTCACAGCTCAGGGTGAACTCAGTCTTTCCAGGCTCATGTGGGATTATTCATGAACAAAATAAAATTGTTTTGTGAATCCACTGTGTAATACAAGCCTAATTGGATTGAGCTATCAAAACTGGATCAGTAGGGCAGAGCAGCTGCATTTCAGAAGGGCTCAGTGTTGATTAGGTTGAGGGTGAGGTTACGGTCACCCCCAAGGATCCCACTGAGAACACCGGGCTAATAGGATTCTGATAGTGAGTCAGGAGCAGCAGCTCTCTGGTCCCAATTAATAGCTGTGATCCTCTTGCTCTTGTGTCCGGTAGAACAGGCACTCTGGAGCCTGGAGACAGGCTGCTGGCCATCGACAGTGTGCGTCTGGAGAACTGCACCATGGAGGACGCCATGCACGTCCTGCAGCAGGCCGAGGACATGGTCAAACTGCGAATCCAGAAGGATGAGGACAACATTGGTACATTAATCACTTTAATTATTCACATAACATCAATCCAGTACATGAGCAGAGGTGCAAAGTGATCAAGCGCATGTATTCAAGTACTGTAGCGTAATTTAATAGTTTATAAGTTTAAACTTGTCAGATGGTTCAGTTCAAATAACTGTTCACAGCCCAAAGAGGTAAAGTTATCCAGATACTGTCTGACGTTAATAATCTGATGATTAGTTTCTCAAATAATCCTCATTGATTTGTTAGGTCCATTTAAATATCAGAAAATGGTGACAAATGTTTATCACAAGCTCCCAGAGCCCAAGATCATTATCATATAAAATTAAGAAACAAATATTCACATCCCAGAAGCTGGAGCCAGTGAAATTCTGACATTTTTGCTTAAAAAATTATTTAAACAATGAATCGATTGTCAGTATAATACAATTATCAGTATTATAAAACGGGCTATTATTCTGTCATTTCACTAATGAATTAATTGATTAAAGGTTTCCGTTTTACACTGGACTAAATAACGGAACTATACATAAAGTAGTTATAACTAGCTACACCTTGACTAATAACAGTAAAATGCTGTTTATATATTGATGCATAATCTGTACTTTTTTAAATTGTTGTATTGGTGCTTTTACTTAAGTAAAGGATCTAAATACTTCCTCCACCGTTCTATATAAAACGAAACAAATCTCCCTGGACTTAAATAGCTTCTGCACTTGTTCATTTGCACGAATAATTTTCTCCTGAATTGCTTTGTCTTCACAGGGTTCATTACATCTTATGTAATCTTGAATCTTATGGATGGTATCTACTGTTATTTCCATGTGCTGTAGATGAGTTGGAGATGTCAGGCTCCATAATCTACACAGTTGAGCTGAAGAGATACAACGGCCCACTGGGCATCACGATTTCTGGCACAGAGGAGCCCTTTGATCCCATCGTCATTTCTGGCCTCACCAAGAAAGGCCTGGCAGAGAGGTGAGGGAAGGGCGGGGGGAGAGGTGAGAGGAGGATGGGTGGAGGAATGACAGGCTGGGGGTCAAGGTCGTTATTTGAGAAGATGGTGACATTTGACATGGTGACACTTTGGCAAGTCAAATCTGTAGTGGCCCCCTTTTGAATACGGTATTTTTGAAATAAACAAGACAGTAAACAATGGCTGTCTCGTCTTTTCCTATAACAAGAAGCCTCTTTGTCTCTGTCTCAGTCAGCACACTGGCAGCCTGACAGGTTTCCTGGCCCGCCTGTCGGTACTGTCTGGTATACTCTGGTATCTCTGTCTCCTCTGCTCTCCTCACCCTGCAGGACCGGGGCCATCCATATAGGGGACAGAGTCCTGGCCATCAATGGTGTCAGTTTAAAAGGAAAACCGCTGAGCGAGGCCATCCACCTCCTGCAGATGGCCGGGGAGTCCGTCACCCTTAAGATCAAGAAACAAGCCGACCGTATGGTTTTGGGTTTTTTAACTTATCTATTTATTTTTAATTTCTCATAGCAGTGTGAAAAAAATGATCTTGCAAATGTAGTTCCAGCAATGAGTTAAAATAAAAACAAGAAAAAGACAAAGAAAGCAAAAAGGAGAATTTCATTTAAATAAGAGACAGAGTAGATAAGGGCAGATGGATTCATAAGTTACATTGTGACGCAACACTAACATTCACTATTCTGCCATTTTTCATTAATTTTAATTTAATTTAATTAATTCTCCTGAAGACAGAACATCCCCACTGAACAGTGTACAGTTATATATTCCCTTTATTCTTTGCCAATCTTTTACCATACATTGTTCTCCTCTTGATCTCATAGCACAAAAGTAATCTTCCTTTACCTTACACTTTCACTTACAAAGGAGGAGGAAAAGAGAAGGAGGGAGAAAAATAGACGAAATATAAAGAAACAAATGCAAATTGGAAAAAATTAGGTTGTAAAATAGAAAAAGAAAAGTTTTGTTTTTTAAAACAGTGCTTTGATTTAGCGTCTAATACACGTATAGGCAGTGGAAGTGTTTTTATTGTTTTAGAAATGTCAGAAAGTGTATTTCTTCCTAGTTTAATACTCACTTGAGTCAGTGTTCGTTCCCAGAGTCTGATGGCCGCCATCATCCAGACAGAGAAGCCGGGTTTCTAAGTGACACGGAGGACGAACTGACAGGCTCCCAGAAGACCAGTAAACACTCAGAGGTCTACTCTGCCACTGTTCCCAGTATAGACTCTGCCATGAGCTCCTGGGATAGCTCAGGGTTCGACGCAGGCTACAGTAGCCAAGGTGAAGCCCACTGGATGCTTGCTGCATAAAAATGACCCATTTCCTTTCTCGCATCTAATGAAATCAGTGGCTTTTCTTGTTTTGTTTTGTTTTTTTATTTTCCAGGGACATATCTTCACAAGGCATCTGATATATTGCTCAATCCAAATGAGTGGAGGCGCTCAAAGCACAGGAGCCAAACCAGTTCGAGCTCGGCAGGTTTAGTCCACCACACAGTGCTGTATGATGGGAGATTCACTGAGGATGAGTGGGACAAGATACCAGGGTAAGTGCAGTTTTCCCATGTGTCAACATCTTGTTTTATGTCAGTGCAGCTTTAAGTGTTTTTGATTTCACAGCAGAGAACATATTTAATTTAATTTAATTTATATCATATCACATTGGTGGAAAGTTATTAACTCAAGGACTTATGTACTTTTCTAAGATTTTCCTTAAGTTTGTCCATTTTATGCTACTTTATACTTCTACTCCACTATGTTTCAGTGGGAAATATTGTACTATACTCTATTTACTCTACTCTATTTATCTGATAGCCATACTTAGTAGTTATTTTTCAGATTAAGATTTTACATTAAAATGTAATAATTTTATAAGATACAACATAATGTTTAAGATTAAATCCAACTTTTTTGGCTTGTGATCTCTCACAAAAAACTTATTGTCTAAATATCTCAGATAGTTTCATTTAAATACTGGTTTGAGGCCCAAAGAGATTAGGGGGGGGGGGATGCTAACTCGACCTCAAACAGCATCAACAGTAAAAGGCTGCTTATATATTGTTGCATCAGTATTAAAAATCTAATAATGTCGGGGGACATTTTTCTGCAGAATGAGTACTTCTACTTTTGAAAATTCAAATGTATATAGCTCATAAAACCTCTGAGCCTTTAATTAAGTTGTTTGAATACATGACTTTTACTTTTAATTGAAACTTTTACTGCAGTAAAGGATCTGAGTACTTTTTCCACCACTGTGTAGAAGTAAAAGCTTCTTTCTTTGGCCCTTTTTGAATTCATTGACAAAGTCAAACTGTTGTCTCTGAGTTATTTTCTCTTCATTTTGTGTTGTATGCTTTCACATTTTGTGCTTTTCCAAACTGTCCTTTTCTCTTCTTTCTCAGGTATTCTCTCTCTCATCTGCTTTACTAACTGCCCACGAGCTCTTTGGTGTTTCACATAGATACATCTTTTTCTGTCGCCCCTTGTCCACACCAAAAACGTTTCCTCAGAAAAAGCAACTAAAGCGCCCAAGGATACATCAGCCTTATCTGTCTCTTCACACTTGACTTTTTTTCCCCTGAACTTTTGTGTCACATGCTTTCAATTTTCTGCTTTTTTTTGTGGGGGTGACGTTACTTTTGTAAACTTGAACTCTTTTAAAGGCTTTATCTAATCTAGCGGACTCCTCAGCGTTTGAGCTGCCACAAGTGAGAGAATTTACAATAAAACCTCACTGAGGTCCTGAGAGATTTTCAAAGGGACTCTCCAGCGTGCAGCCCAAAAACTGCATTTCCCATGCTGCCTTTGTACGCAGTACCGGCCTCCAGACTGCAGGGCTGCTCTCATGTTCTGGTTCCTGCATTGTCATAGATTCATCAGCCCCCCTCGTTGCCATGGCACCCTGAACCAGGACGACAGCTTCTGGTCCCAGGCTCTGCAGGACCTCAAGACCTGTGGCCAGTCAGAGATTCTCAGGGAGCTGGAGGTAGGGCGACCCCTCCTTTTCCGGTTTCCTCTCCTCCTCCATCTGCTTTGTCCTACTCATGTATTCATAGACCAGTGTCTGCCTAAATGATCATGCCAGATGAAGCATTATGATAATCGTTAGAGTGTGTAATCTGTTATTAAATCTGACAAGACAGGCTGGGCACCTGCTGCCATACTGACCGAGGAAGGCATTTGCACAATGCCTCTGTCCCTAATCAGGCAGTTTTTTCTGCAGGAGAGATTATACATGTATATGTGTGTGCTTTTGCTTGTCCAAATAATGTCTTCTTTTTTTTTTTTTCTTTTTAATACATGACGCTCTAATAATCCCTTTTCATTTTGTGCTCTTTCAGGCATCCATGACAGGTAGTGCACTTAGTCTGTACCTAGAGGAGACCAAGACTGATGAAGATGTGATGTTTCAGTCTGAAATTAGTCCCATTAAGAGGGAGGGAATCCATCCCGAGTCTGAGAACAAAAGCAACCTCAACATGTCGACTGGAGCCAGAGACATATCAGCCAGGGGCAAAGACGACCCCTGCGATATTTTGTCCCCTACAACTCTGGCACTGCACAAGGTAGTACAGTTAGGGAGTGGACATTTCTCGTCAGAATAATGAGTTTAAAAATATACAACAAAAATTGTTGGGAATTACAGGGTACAGACAGGGGACCAACAGGTTTATGCCACATTCATATCAAATGATTTTAAACTGTAATTACAAGCAACCCAGTGGGAAGAAAACGTTGACATCAGCCTCCAACTTGGAATCGTTAGTCAGACGCCAACAATGTCTCCCCCAAGACCAACACACATGTAAATAAGCTGATGGCTGTTACATCAAAAATAAAATCCAGTGTTAACACTAATATAATCAATTCAGCTAATTTCATAGGATCCATATACTGTTTGTTTGTATCTGGTTTCACTTGGTAAAAAAACTGCTACAAATGCACAACATAGCAAAAGTAGATTACATTACATTGAATCCCAAAACTACATTTGTATTCTCCACTATATAAAGGGTGCACCCGTCTTCCCAGATTTATTCTAATGTTTTGATCCCCAGGACGATGATAGTGTAAATTAAAACTATAAAAGCATTCCATATTTAAAATTTTTTTTACCTGGTTTATGATTTATACCCTTTTCCCATTTTCCCTCCCTGTTTCACCTGGTAACAATATTACTGTAACCTGTAATTGAGTTGGTACGCAGTAATCTAAAAAAATACTTGCAAACAGTGTAATGTATTAAGTCCCTCTTCAACACAAAGTTTTTACTCTTTTCAAAATCTAACCACTATTCTACTTACCTTGAAGCTACCCAATAAGTATTTTATACATACCTCATATGTATTATATATTCCACTGTAATTAGCAAGCTGTAATCCGAAGCGTTACTGAATCATCTATATTATTATTGACTGATCAGTCAGCTGCACTCACTGCTTGGTGAACAAGGTACAAACAATAGTGTCATGAGGGAACTTCCCCATTATGAAGTTTATACCTGCGTGCATCCTCCACTTAACTCACCGCACCTGTCAGTACAGTATAACTGGACCCAGTGGATACCTGGCCAGTCAGGACTTGCACCGTGTGATGACAAAAACACAACAACACTCATTATACAACATTACCTGAGCCAGGTGCACATGCTGTGAACCCAGACTGCGTCAGTGTACTGTTTGGTGGTGACTGACTGACTGGGCTGACACTGGGCCAGTAATAACAGAGCAGCTCACAGTCCTGCAGTGTGGAAATTAGAAATATTTTCAGTTGACACATCTTTTATATCATCATGGAAAGTCATCGGAGCTTGACGTGCAGTGTCGTCAAAGCTGTTTCTTGTTTGGTTATGGTTAAACTGCTGACCTTGTTAATGTGGAGCTCCAAATCCAAACTGAAACAAATAATACAAGGCATGTGGCTGTGGATACTGTAACTATTTAGTATATACAGGAGGTGGACAATAAAGGAACCTGTACATTGCAAGGAAATACAACATCTGTGTGACAATTACTACAACTGAAGTAAAAACTTGTATGTGAATGTTTGTGGGCTCATATAAAAAACCTGATATGCCATACATTTTATTTTATGTGCACCTTGTGTTTTCAAATTTTAAACATTTTGGGAAATACACTCTCTTGCAAAAGGTAAGATGAGAAGATCGATACCATTATTATATCTGTTTGTTCAATATGAAGCTGTGGCCAGTAGCTGGTTGGCTTATCTTAGCATAAAGACTGGAAACAGGGTTGAAATGGCCGACCTGGCTCTGTCCACTGTAGCTCAATCCGCTGTAGGAAGTCACTGCACACAAGAAAGACAACAAACTACAACTTGTTATTGAGCTTTAGAGGTACCAGTAGTTAAATTTTGTTTCTTTTGGATGGAGCTGGGCTAGCTGACCTGCCTTTTATGCTAAGCTATCCATATCATGTCTGTATCTTTGTATTTAATGTACAGACATTTAGCTTTCAGCAAGAAAGCATGTCAGCATATTTCCCCAAACTGTTCTTTAAAATACATGCAATACAACAGAACTTAACATTTTTACTATAAAGCTTATTTAGAAATTAGATGCAGTTTGAAAGTTGCAGCCATTTAGGAGGTAGCAGGAACTAATGAAAGACACCATTGATTTTCATTGTTACATGTTTCAGTAAGATCCAATTGTTTTTCTTTTACTTATATGGACTAAAGGTCACAATGTCTCTAATCTGTGTAGAAGATATTTATGATAATGTGCTGTGTTCTACAATCTCTGATCTGTGCCCTGTGTTTGTAGGTGACAATGAGGAAAGACCTTGAGAGCCATGACTTTGGTTTCAGTGTGTCTGATGGGCTCCTGGAGAAAGGGGTTTATGTCAACATGATCCGTCCGGATGGACCTGCCGACCTGGCGGGTTTAAAGCCTTTCGACCGCATTCTTCAGGTACTGTTTATGTTTATAACTCCCATCTTCAAAGGAATAGTTCCTTTATAGGAATATTTTGGGAAATACTTTTATTTGCTTTCATTCCAAAGATCAATACCACTCACATCATGACATCATGGTTATCTCAGTTTAGCATAAAGACTGAAATGGCTAGCCTGGCTCTGTGCACTTCTAAAGCTCACCAATTAGCTAATCATGTCTATATTGTAAATACAAGGCTACAGCCTTAGAAACGGCTAAGAAGTAGCATGTATGCTATCTCAACATAAAGAATTATTGTGAGATTATTGTGGTGATGTCAGGCAAACAGCAGATGGCCAAGAAATAATCTGGCACATTCATTGCTCTGCTGTTATTCCTGCTAAAAAATAAAATGAAACTCTTGCCAATAGAGCAATAAGCAACTATGATGTGTTTTCATTGCTTCAAATCCTCCAGGTGAACCGTGTGAGGACCAGGGACTTGGACTGTTGTCTAACTGTGCCCCTAATTATGGAGGCTGGAGACAGCCTGGACTTGGTCATTAGCAGGAATCCACTGGCGGCAGCAGACACAGGGCTGCCCGACGACTGTGATGACCCTTCAAACTCACTGTTCTGCTTTCCCGAACACAGGACCAACAGCATCGCCCTGTGACCACAAAGACAGACACTAGCTTTTTAAACACTATAGCGCTGGGTCCACACACACACACGCACACACACACACACACACACACACACACACACACACACACACACACACACACACACACGTACGTCGTGCACAGTTAAGTTTGTCACATTGTACCTCTGAGAGAGACCTTCACACTCATGTTCAGCACGTAGAGCATCCTCTCACATGGGCAAACGCAAACAGCCACTCTCCACCGCCTGAAAGCATCTCTCACTCACTAAGTTACAAGTGCATGTGTTCACTCTTGCCGGTTTTAGTCACTGTGTTCACATGATGCAGTTCAGAGGAGGCTCTGGCTTCGGGGAAGATTCCCCACCCCACCCACCCTCCCCCCCCAACCCCACCACATCCCTTCCTTTTCCAGAGGCGAAGCCACATGTAGAGTTATATAACAGGGGAGTCATAGCTTCTGACGGAGCCAGGATGTCAACACACACGTCTCCGCTCTGGAGAGAGACCAACACTGCACACATGCACTGCATAAATTTACAATCTTTTTGCTTTAATGGGATTCATGTTCTCATTGAAAGAACATCGACCCAGTTGTATGAAGTGGATTTTCTTTTCTTTATGTTGTACACAAAACACTCGCATGCAGTGCTTTATATACATATAAAACACAAACACTGACACATAGGGTGTAAGTGGATGAGTTATTTCAGCCACGTCTTGGCTTACTGCCCTCGTTTCCAGTCTCTCCTCCACACTGCCTGCCCGAGAGAAGGGACAGTGCCTCCAAATAGACAGAATGCTCTCTGCTACTTGCCAAGTATCATTAACTGTATTTTAAAGCCCCTTATATCTTTATACCATGAATGCTTGTGAAGACACTCTACCCTTTCTGTTTTAAAGTGGGTCTCCCTTGAAGGATTAATAGTTTCTAAATGGTTCCAGAGAAACTCGGGTGTTCAGAGATAATGTTGCATTTTGGATGTTCTTTTTTTTTTTTTCTTGTCACTGCCCTGATGACTCAGACACACGTTTACAAAGATATTTGTTTCAGTTCCACGTTCTTCACCTTTCTTTGTACCACTGCATTTGCACATAAGCCACATTTCTCTATTATGATCAAAGAGTTCAAATCTCCCTTTCACCTTTTCACTTTTCCCTTTCACTTGTGTGAATCTGAGTCTCTGTATGTGGCATCGCACCAGAATGAATTATAGGTCAGGTCGTGGTTTATCACTGATGCTTCCTTAAGTGAATCACATCCTTTACCAAAACAGGGGATGAAATGCCTTTCAATTTTCAGTGATGAATGATTTCACTCCACATCTGACTGGGTTGATCATCAGTGTGTTTCACTCTGCAGTAGCTGTTTCTCCTACCGGTATCTATAAGCATGTTAAGCATGCGTAAGGTTTGTCCTCAGCAAGTAGCTCCTCCTTGTAACAAAAAAAAAATACTGGAGCTTCTTCTGTTTGCTCCGACTGGATCTTTGTGAGAGTGCTCCCTTTTTTAATCATGAAATTGTGTTTTTATAAAGCATTTGTGTAACAAATCTGGCCTGCTTATCAAGCTGCCTCTCTGGAAATAAGAAACATTTATTTCATGTCATGGCTGAGGTGAACATGTGAGATAGTTGCACTTCTTCAGAGCAGCCTTAGAGACTGATTCATCCTTGGGACGGTAACTTTTTTCAATCAGATTTCTGACTCATGTCTTTTATTAAATGTCATGTTGTATACTGAGGCCTATTTTTAAGGTTTTGTATTTATTTGCTGTATTGTACCTTTATTTTACCGTATAATGTATCATGGTATGCAGTGCTTTATTTTTATTTACAGTACATGCACATACAGTGTAGTATCTTCATGTAAGCTGTGATACTGAATGTGGCTGCACATTTTTTGGTTGATTTCCACGTCCTCCCTGAATATGTCAGGAATCACTTCAAAGGAACTTGAGAGATTTATTGGATATTATTTTATTTTTGTTATTTAATTTATTATAAACTAAGAAATGTATTTCTTTTTATGAGAATAAAGTTATGAAACCATGGATGATTTGGCTCTGTGTGCGTTGTTTAATTTGGCTCTCCCCACAGAGATTACTCACACTGACCCTGAGTGTGTCAACACTTGGGTGTAATGCAATGATGGAGTGCCATGAAATTTTCTTTAGACATTCTTTATCTTCATCTTACTGATGAATTGATCCACTAACTTTTCTATAGTGTCACCATGACATTGACAGTTTGGTTTTGAGAGAGAAGTCTCGACAGATATTACATGGATTGCTGTGAAATTTGGTTCAGACGTTGTAATGACATGGTGATGTATTGATCACCTGACTTTTCATCTAGTATCGGATGAACATTGGAATCTGTCCAAAAATTTGGTTTATGACTAAATACTTTGAGTTTCCGATCAACTGTACACCATATTTAGTGCCAATGTTAGCATGCTAACATGCTAAACTAAGATGGTGAATGCTACTAAATGCCATCGTTTAAACCTTAATTTCAAGCAGTCGATATTCATATCAGCCTTTGAATTCTGACTCATTGTATTGGAAATTTCTGACACTGACAATAACTTGAAGAAATTAACTACAAACATGTCAACAAACTGTTGGCATTTACATCAAACTAAAATCCAATATTAACACACATTTATTTTAAATTCAGCTAATTTTCTGGGAGCTATAAACTGTTTGATGATTGGTTTCACTGTATTTGGTTTAAAAAAAAACTATGTTCAGCAAGTCTGCATCAAACACTTTGTTTTATTAAACTTGATGTGAAATATGAGCCTCTCACTTGTTGCTTCACAGAACTGCATCTCCAAGCCAAGGTAACGTGATTTCACACAGTGCTATCCCATTTCCATGAGGCATATGGAACCTTTATATCCTCCTTCACTTGCGTTGATTAAGCAGATGACATAAATTTCAAGGACTTGGGAAGGACAGTGGGACACCAGAGACATGCCCAAATAAGCCAGTTACATCTTTGTAAGTGAGATGTCAATGCAGTTCCCAGCTGCTGAGGGGGCGTTAGATTGATGGTGGGACGGACACCCTGAAAAATTTAGGACAAGTGTCAATGAGCTGAGAGGTGGGAGTGGGGATTGCATTGGTGGCCTTGAATTGAGGATGTTTGAATAAATATAGATAGCTATTTCAAGAGCGGAATCAAGATGTATTGTGATTTGTACAAGTGGTGCTTACTCAAAACAGACAATATTGATGAAGGGTGGAAGTAGAAGCAGTTAGATATGCCACCAAAAGTACAGGGACACTGTCAGATAATGGAAGGGGCTTTGGGAAAATCTCTCAAAACTCAGACGGGAATGTTGTGGCAGAGAAATCGTCACCAGTGCCAGATGGGTTCAGATCCTCAACCGTATGATTTGTAGACTCAAATAAACCCAGTCTTCTGAGTTCAATGTGAAATAGGTTTTACTGTGAGTCAGAAAGACCAATAAAACGGTTCTGGTCCCCAGAGAGGAAACTGAACTGTCACAGTTGTACATACATTTTTATATCCGTATTCTCTCTTCCTATTGTGGGCCTAATTCTGAGTACACGACTATCGTTACACTCTTTTGACCTGACTGTCGCACCAAGACACCATTGTCTGCACATTTTGGGTACTTTCCCACCTTATTCAAAAATTAATGGTGTCTGACACACAGTTGCTAATATCAAAAAGGGTTGTCCAATACAACACCATCACTAACTATGACCTCACTGCTAAAATATGAAGATTAGTGAAAACCTCTATGACAGTCTCAACAAAATGGATCATTACAGGCATCCTGAAAGTTGAATTTGTGGCAGAACAATAGTATTGGATTGCATTACTGCCTCACTGTGCAGGTATAATTATGTATAAATACCTCAGAGATATTTTGAGAGGAAAAGAATTACAGACACAAATAAATCCAAAGAAAAAGATGTTTATTTGTAATCTCTATAGAATGATGCAATGTGCATCTCAATGGGGACAACTGTGAGACAAAAATACTTTGGTACACTTGAATTTCCAAGTAGCACATGATTTTTATGGACAAAGCAGCACAGTACTGTGGTGACTCCTGCACATGCTTCAGGATAATGATTCCTTCTGACTTTGCATTTAACTGTACGAGTTGTTTGAATTTGTTGATGCTTTTTGAATGAGCAGAGAATGCCATTGCTTCAATGAATATTGCACACTGAAAAATGTAATCCAGGCTCACAATGTAATCAAGATTTAGAAAAGAAATTGCTGAGTTTTCAGTAAAACAATTAATCAGTGATGATGTTCATATGATGTACAGTATAAAATTGTTACAAAAAGGCATATGTGATTTACAAACAATTCAAACTCTACATACAAATGTCTAAAGTGAACATTAGAAACTAGAATCCAGTGGTAGTTCTGCTACTGAAATGAGCACAATGGAGAGAGCTGTCAGGATTGTTTAGAAAAAAATGTTTTTACTTTTAGTGATGTTCTCACAGGTCCTACTACTAATTTTGAATCAGAATATTTGACATCAGATTTCTACTCTTCACTGTCTTAGCATGGAGACAACTAGATACTGTATATCAAAGTTTACAATATCAAAAAGTTAGAAGCTAAAAATATTTCCTCCTGAAATATGTTGCAAATGTAACTGCAATACCCTGCAACAATAAAAACAAATACTAAAATAAAGGTGAAACGACATATAAAGTGCAAAGAGAGGTTTCAATAAATGCACTGGGACTGACTATGGTAGTCACACAGGCAGTGTACAAATACTCTAAAAATGCCACTTCCCATTTCTCTTTCTTTCTTCTTTCTTAACTGTTTATTCTTCTTCATTGTTTTTATCTCAGTTGTTTTTTTAGGATGTATCTTCTTATGAATGCATTTCTCACCGTATTTGGCCAAGGCCTTGTTGAACTTGTAACTTAAAGGGTGTCAGGCTAAATTAACTCTATAAAATACATTTCGCCACTGACCATGTTATAGATATGTACTCTGAGAGATGTGGGTGGCTCGCTTCCGCTGCTAGCGGAGGTACATTCATTTTCACTGCGGGATAAACAACAACAGCAATAGATTAGAGGTTATCTTGGGCAATGCAACTGCCACAATCATGTGAGGGTGTTAAGATGTTTTTCTACCTTTTGCATGGTTAATTGTGTTTAGATGTTATGAGAAGTGATAATTTCATCTTTTCTTCTATTACACCAAAAACAAAAAAAAAGCAAATTCCCCATCCCTCCAGGAATCAACAGAAAGGTAGTAAACATTGAACATGTTCTATCTCAAAATACTGCCTAAATTCAGATCAGTGCCAACTACAGCAACAACAATTGTAACATCAACAATATTGATATAGTAAAAAAAAAAAAAAAAATTACAAGAGAAAAAAAATTACAACAATAATATATAACTCTCTTCATAGAAATCAAACCAGAGTATCTCTAACGTGTATATATTGGACAATGTAAACCTACCATTATCAAAGTTAGCAAATATGATAATAACACAGAAAGCACATCAATCTTATTCCTCTCACAGAGAGCGCTCACATCATTGTTTCTACAATGGTGTGGGTGGGCTTGATCAAGCCATTGTTCCCGTTTGGGTCCAGGGGCTGTGTCAGCTCACTGCCCTTCAAGTTGTACTCTTTCGGGCGAGAGCTCACTCCTGACTTCGCCGGGGCTGCCACTGCTTTGATCCTCTGAGGGAAGGAGATGAGAGATTAGACTAATGATCATCAATAACTGAGGCAGTTTAGGGTTCAAAGTGACAGTTATCAAATTTAAAATGGCAGACATCATAATTCAACATGTAGCACATCTGTTTTATGTTACATAATTAAAGCCACAATAATAACTAACTAACTTTCCCATTCAAGTGAATCCAAGTGAATATGAAAGTGTGTCCAAATTTTTGACTGGTACCACATATTAAAACATGTCACTCAGATTTAGTGCATTAAAAATAGTTGAACATTTTAGAGAATATGCAGCTTTCTTGTCAAGAGTTAGATGAGAAAATTGATACCGCTCTTATGTCTGTAGACAACAGCAGGTTAGCTTATCTTAGCATAAAGACCGGACACAGGAGGAAACAGTTGCTAGGGTAACTTATTTCTTTAGGAGGAAGTTAACACCACACACATGTCTCTATGCTATGAAGCATCAAAAATGGAGGAAGCACAATTAGCTAGCCTGGGGTCCTGGCAACCCCATGCTAATAACAAGGCGATGTGACCCATGGGGGTAGCAATTTAATGTGCTAGCATGTTTTGTGCCAACCAACCAAGTGCAAGCAAGATTACATTTATGGTCTAATAATTGCAATACGGCACTGAACTGTGTCCTCTTAGTGAGTTTTAGAGGTTATGGTAGGTGATTTCTTCTACAGCTAGGCTAGCTGTTTCTCCCTGTTTCCAGTCTTTATGCTAAACTAAGGTAACCATCTCCAGGCTCTTGCTTATATTAGACAAGAGGGTGGTATTGCTCATCTTATCTAACTCTTGGCAAGAAAACAAAGAGATGTCTTTCCCAAAATGCCAAACTATTTCTTTAAAGGCACTGAGGGTTGTGTCAGCTCACCTCGATCAGGGGTCCCTCAGACTGTAAGATCTTGATGACCATCACCATTGGGATGCAGATCATGGAGGCCAAGGCCAAACACCAACCCAGACCGATGGCCCAGTCAGGGTACTCATACACCTTGTTATAGGTCAAGGGCTTGTACTTCACCAGAGAGAAGACAAAGCAGCCCTAGGAAACAAACACATGTTGCTTTTAGTACAAGTTGTACGCCTCCCTGTGACCTTGAAAGTTCAACTATCAACATTCATGTCACGTCATCAACAACAGTATCTCCAAACCCTCCGACACAATAAACTGACTGAGCTCTCACCATGCAGAGGACAGGAGTGATTATGGTCCAGCTCCATTTCATCCATGCGTTTGGTCTGTAGCCAATCATGTCTTCAACTCCATCGTAGAAATTATCAACTCCTACCCAACACAAAGACAGCAAAGAATTACATTTGTGCTTCCATATTTGTTAGTCGGTAGAATATTTATTGTAGGATAAGTTATCATCAGTCTCTTTGGTACATGTGTTATTGTTTGCTGTTGTAGAGTGACCTTCATATCTAACATAGGAAATTAGTAGGTTTACAGGCCCTTTATTGCTGTTGTCTGCCATAAACTGCAGCACATATTTCCACTGGGCCACTTATCATATGGTTTATACTACATACAGTCTCTGCTTTGTCAGTTAAAACTAGCTCACTAGGTCAATATTCATGGTTCCTGTGTTGATTGTAGCGAACTCTTGGTTTTATTGCATTGTTTAATGGGTAGAGTTTTCAGTGCTTCACGTGTGCCTGATGTCGTTATTATGCACCTTTGTACATGTTATCAATTTATAGTTTTATTCAGTTTTAGTTTCTTTTAACATCAGGTCAGGTCAAGGACTATACCTTCTTTTGGTTAATCTTTTCTTTTTAACTAACATTACACATAATACAATCAACATTTAAAGTAAAAGACTATTAAAAAAATGTCTGGGTTATTATTTATCATCGGTTTAACACTAAAAAAACTCTACAAACTCTATTCATTAGGACAATGTGTGCGTGTGGTTTGAGCAGTTGATTGGCAGTAGCCTGGAAACAAATGCAAATACATCTACAACTGATATAATCACACTTCAAACCAGTGAGAAGAGCATAGAGACCAACCAAAATACATGAATCTGTCATGTAAAATATCCAAAACTGTTCTAACATTGTTAGTTCCCAAGTTGGGAACCACATTGATTAGGACACAGAGCGTGCAAAGGTCACTGTGAAGAGGTGCTACCGTTCTGCGTGATTCAACTACGGAGGCATCATCACAGGCAATCAGCGGACATTATTTTTAATAGCAGGGCCTGTCTGTGTGTATAATGGATAAAGTGGTTGCTGAATGATGTCAGATGACTGATTAATAGTAATTCAAAGAATCAGATGGCTGCACACAAACAGTAACATTTTAAGTTAAGTAGTTTATTACTGGAAAATGCACGGTTGACTTAATTCCTATTAGGTTTTTCTCTTTAGAAATAAATATTCTTCCTTCATTAATAATGATGGGGTGTAATCTGGTGGGAGGGATCCAGGCCTAGCCAACAACAATCTAGTAAACCACCCTACTCCCCCTCACCACACCCCTGCATGCAGTTAAACTTATTTAGTACTGATGTGGAAAGGACCACAAGGACACCTTTGTTTACCACCATAGAGATCATTTGTGCCTTTTTTTCCCTCAACTCTTCAGGATCATTACTTTGAAAAACAACACACACTACAGAAACCTATCAACCAGAGTTGTTTCCACTTACCATAAACCCAGGCTACAGCAATGCATTCAAAGAATGCAACCCACAAAAGGCACACACCACTGGCTGCATAGTAGTCAAAGAGTTGAAACACATACATGCCACCCTGGAAAAAGAAAAGACAGAAAACTGCATTAATTATCTCTCTGGTGTGTGTGTGGAAAGAAAGAGAGTCATAGAGATAGAAGGGGCATTAAAGCAGAGTGGGGGTGTTGAAAGGGGTACAGAAGAATGCTGGCACTCTACCAATAGAGGCAGAGTTCAACAGGTGCTGAGACGTCATTGAAGAACAGTTAACTGCTAAACGGAAAACAGCATTCCAGCTTGTTCCATTCAGACACACAGGATGTGAGTGGTGAATGTGGTAGGAAGCCATATTTGGTTGTAACAATGCAGCAGCTGACAGGCAAGTGGAAAGTCTGTGGCGTTATCTCTGCTGTTGATCCGAATGCACAGAGTCTCTTTTCCTTTTCTAAACAGGATGAGCGGCAGAAGTGAGAGTGCAGAGGGCTCGATGAATGAGACTGTTGGTGAACTTACTTTCGTTACCATGGCGAGTCCCAGGAGATAGCTCATGAAACACATCACAGCTATAAAGATCTCTCGCCGGTAACCCTTCCTGAGGAGAGATGGATACAGATCCACTATAGAAGTGATCTGTCCTTCCACTTCAACAAACTGTGGGGACAAAAACAGCTATTAAGTTCTGAGGAACAAAAAAAAACAAAAAAAAAACAATCAGGGCTCTTCCTGTGTGCATGCTGCTCTTTTTTTTCCCCATCTGCAAACCAGTGATTAGAGAATGAGAGCTGTCTTTGTTGGGCAGT
Source organism: Seriola dumerili (assembly GCF_002260705.1). Classification (NCBI taxonomy): domain Eukaryota; kingdom Metazoa; phylum Chordata; class Actinopteri; order Carangiformes; family Carangidae; genus Seriola; species Seriola dumerili. The sequence continues at coordinate 2,663,216 of NW_019174298.1, read as the reverse complement.
AATGAGAATTTAAACAAGGCTTCTATGCAACACTGGTTTGTTGCTACCAAGACACAACAGAAACAAAACGACAGTGAAATCACCGTCTCCGTCTCCCTGTCTGTGTCTCTCTCTTGCTCCCTTGTGACTCCTCATTGTGTCGTCTCATAAGCTGCATAATGCCATAACAAATTGACTATAAAAAATCATTGTTAATTATAAATTATAAAATTGTTCCCATTTATCAAATTACAGTGTCTTTAGGCACCGAGGGCATTTGTCTCCATTGTTGTATGAAGACTGAACAAAAACCCCTTACATAACAGTGGCATGTGTGTGTGAGCGATGTTAACAATATATAGCATTCAGGACTACAAATCTGCATGAAATCTATGGTCATAAAATGCACCCACACACACCCACCCACACACAAACACACACACACACACACACACACACACACACACACACACACACACACACACACACACAGACACATGCCGTCACTGGCAACATTTCCAAATAGCCACACTATTTACATGTGCTCAAATTTAGTGTATTGGCCAGATCTCGCAGCTCGCTGAGACGAATTCCCGGCCATGTGCAGGACTGAGTTAGCACAAGAGTAGAATTACACTTGGAGGCAGGAAATGTGATATAGCTGGAGAACCCCTACAGTGTACACTTCTGTTTTGTCTACATAGATTATCTTGTCTTAATCAAAGCTCTGCCTCCTATCACAGCTACATAATAGCCTGCAAGCTATTATAATGACTTCTTCTAAATAGATGTTTGGCAAATGTCTATCAACTTCTAAAACCTTAATTTGTGGCATTACAGAGCATTAAATGGGCTATAATCCCCCACACAGTGCAGTCAAGAGTGGTGGTAAAATCCCTTTGTGGGAACAGGCTGCATTACTTGTCTGTCAGTTATCTGATACCTTGGAGACATGAGATATGGATTGGAGAAGACACTAAATGTGTTTTACACATTGGGGGTGGCAGAAGCCAACTAACCCGGGGGACCAGGGGGGTGTCAGTGTGAAATTAATGGGCTCTACACCAAACGGCTATTCTGTACATAGCTTGACAGCAGAGTCACTGTGGGAACACTGACCTGGCTGTCGAGGCCCAGGAGCAGCAGCATGATAAAGAAGAGGATGGCCCAGAGTGTTGGCAGCGGCATCATGGACACAGCTTTAGGGTAGGCGATGAAGGCCAAGCCGGGACCTGGAAGGAGAACAGAGTGGGGATGGGGACAAGGGGCAGAGCACAGAATTAACATTTCTATCTGATTTCAGCTTGGACGACATACTGTAAGCGGATCGGGAAAAAAAAATGTGAAGACTGAGCTAGAGAGGCTGAGGAGGGTCTCACACTGCCAATAATTTACAGGAAATATGATCTACTTCATCCGACAGTTAAAAGACGTGATAAATTTAACTGGACTGATTGTAGAGTCTTCGGTTAGTGGGTTTTCTCATGCTACAGGTGTCCTTTGTGTGTGTTTACTTGCAGGACAAATATCAATAACTATATTCAACTGTGCATATGACATACCTGCCCTCAGTTTATATTGTCTACAACACAAACAGACAACTCTATCTATGAGGTTCTGTTCATACTGCACATACAGTATTATAGCTATAGTATTATAGCTAGTCTATTATTCATTCTGTACATTAGATCTTTAAATGCACTTTTGGTACTGTCTGCACTGTCTTGTAAAATGCTAAACTGTAGCTTGTTGTACTGTTACTAACTGTGTCGATTAGCAATAAAGTGGGATCTAATCTAAAATAATCTAATCTAAATAAAGCAGCGGAACCAGTTCCACAGGATACAATGAGAGCATGAGACACAAAGTCAGCAATCATATAAACAACAGCCTCAGCCTCAATTGAACAGCTGTAAAAGAAAAAAAAGTAAAAAAAAAAAAAGTTTGAATTTATGAATTTTGACTGAGTGTTTTCATATATGATGGAATATGTATGTATACTCAATGTGTGTCTATGTCCATCACAGAATTACTGTCATTGTCATACAATCGTAGACTGGTTTCACACGGTGGCAGTCTTAAAGATAGCAAGAGCTTAATTTGAACTGAAAGAGCGAGCATGCTGAAAGAAGACGCATCTCCTCCAAAGTCCACATAGAGTATAAAGGAAGGCAGAAACAGAACCGGTGGCGTCCACCTCGCTCAGGAGATCCACAGCTTGTTAACAGAACTGGACTTTACAGTGCAGTGTAGAAATATCACTTCAAGGTGCCAGTGCACATACAGAAGGGTGCCAATCTTCTTAGCAATGTCTCCTGGTCAAAAAGATGTAAAGCTACTAAACTGCATGAGCAGGTTGAATGCGGCACATGAGGACACCAGGTGCCATTGAGCACTTGTAATAATGATGATGGCCCAGTACAGGAGCTCTGTACCACCGCAGTTCATTGTGTAGTTAAGACACACAGCACCTCAGATTACATCACCAATGCGATGTAATCTGTCCTCAAAAAGGTGGAACATACTGTATTTCACACTGAAGTAACAATTCTGTTTCTTTGAGGCTTTTATTCAAGGAGCGTGCAATTGCCGATACCTCTACATTTCAGCATCATCGTTTCCGAGACTTAAACAAATCCTGAATTTTTTTTCCATCATTTCAATTTTGCTGTTGAGTTTCCAATTGGCTTTTTTTTCTTTTTTTTTTTTTTTTTTTGGCAACAGCGCCCACCATCACTGCTGCCATCACCTTGGACCCTCGTACCTGACTCTGCCACATCGGCAATGTCCACCCCTTGTTCTTGTGCCATGAAGCCCAGGACGGAAAATATTGCGAAGCCAGACACAAAACTGGTACCGCTGTTGAGGCCTCCCAGCAGCAAACAGTCCCTATGTCACACATATGTCATGGAGGTTGTTAATGAACACAGGTGGAACCGAAGTTCCCATTTTTTTTTTTTTTTTTTTTTTTTTTTTTCTTCACGCAACCGTCTCTGACACGAGTTGCTGTCACTACCACAGTCCCACTCCCCCCCAGCGGACACAACTCACCTGTAGCAGTTGTATTTGTATTTGTTGTAGCTCCCCAGTGATGTCATGGCTCCCAGGCAAATGGCATAGGAGAAGAAAATCTGGGTTCCTGCATCGATCCACACCTGAGGAGACAGAGGAAGAGGTGCACTCATTTTCACAGTGATTTCCAGATTAGATGACGTCAACCTGTTATGAAATGTGTTGAAATTTTAAATTCTATCATCAACTCCTGACTGTCAGCTAATCAGAGGTACAAGTGATCTGCTCACACTGAGAAGGCAAAAATTTGATTAACTCATTTTTTTTGGCCACTTGGCAGAAGCATAAACTAGCTGTGAGCACAACATTAAAATGTCATCTCATTTTAAGTTGGATTTCCAGCAAATATGGAGCAACATCAGCATTAATTCAATATGGAGTCATGTTTCTGCACACCACATGAATGTAGGCCCAAAATTTACAGTGAGAGCAGTGAAAGTGGACCGAAGCTGTAAAGTTGAGGGCCATAAAACCAAAGCAATGAGATGAAAGATGCTACAAAGCTCCACAGAGTTGAAGGGAGTTGCAGAGGTGGGTGATGATTTAATCATGAGTGATAATTCAATCACTCATGAGAAAAGAAAGGAATTACTGCCTTGTGGTTATATCCCTCATTCAACTAGTCAAGTAGCAGTCTGTCCAGATTCATATAGTAGTGTATTTTATCATAATTAGCAAATGAAATACCAAAAACATGTTTTCTGGGGTCACAGTGACCAGACCTTTGACCACCAAAATCTAATCAGTTCAGTTCAAGACCGTTATCGCTCTCTTGTCCGTGAGGTACAACATGGAGATGGTAAGTGGATTTTATTGCTGCTTTTAGACAGAGCAAAGCTAGCTATTTCCAGTCTTTCTGCAAAGCTAAGCTAACTGGCTGCAGACTGCAGCTTTATATTTAAGATGAGAGTTGTATCGATCTTCTCATCAAACTCTCAGCAAGAAAGCAAATACGTGTATTATTCCAAAATGTCAAACTGATGTGATCATCTCAAAGACGTGCGAGCAGGGGGCTGTAACAGTGAAATCAGCAGAAGAGTTTTCGATCGTACCTCTGGATCCTGTAGGCGGGTCAGATCGGGGTAAAGGTAAAATTTGATCCCTTCAGATGCCCCAGGCAGGGTCACGCCACGAACCAGCAGCACAATCAGCATCACAAAGGGGAAAGTGGCTGTTATGTACACCACCTAGACAGGACAAAGGAATTATTAGCCAAAATACTAAACAACAGTTATAGACTTATGACTCATCAACCTTGAAATATAATGGAATAAACACTACTTTTCTTTTAAGCTCTCATGTCTTACTCATATTTTCCAACTGCTGAACAAAAGAAACATTGTTCTTGTTATGCCCTGATCTGTGAACAGCGAAGCAGACTGAAGTCATGATGGGGGTTTGAGACGCGCACGCCTGATAAAGCACGAAGCAGTCACCGAATAAAGGCTTCATTTTCTCAACTGTTATCTGGTTAAACATTATGGGTGATCCTTTTAAAGCACACTTTTCACAGCAATGGACCCTGTGTTAAATATAGAACTAATCCCACAAATAGTTCTTAATAGGGTTAATAATTTTCCTCACACAGTTCCTCCTGCTGGCTCAGGCCCAGTTTCAGTCCCTCTAACAGAAACAGCGAGAGAGAGGGAGCTAAGGAGTGGCAATCAACTCTTAACAGCCGACAGAAAGTCTGGCCAAGAAGTAGCTTTTGGGACAGCACAGAGGCTTGTGTCTCTAAATCAACTAAATCAACCTTGTTTCCAAGCCTGAGGGTTTTCTCTCAGCAACAGTGTTTTGTCACCAACATGTCGGGGTAAAGAGTAAAGGCTAAACAGCATCCAGGCAACACAATAACTACAGGATGTGTATACGCCTCAGCACTCACTTTCCCAGTGGACTTGACTCCTTTCCAGATGCAGAAGAAGCAGATAACCCACACTGCTAGGAGACACAGGGCCAGGTCCCACTTCAGGGGCCCTATGTCCTCGATCCCAGAGGAGATGCTCAAGACATTGCGTCTGCAGAGGATACGGAGGCAAAGGTTAATGGCAGTTTGTGGGACTTGAAACAGTAGAAGTTATCTTGCAGATTTTCAAACACACCCAAGGAAGCAGCTCATGGGAGACCATGACAACAAGACACTAATTAAGAAGGCCATAAAAGTGTAAATCAAACAGGCACATGATTTGGCCTTTCATTGCTGTTCTGCTGCTAGTCTGAATACACTACAGTAACATGCTGAGAACATTTATTTGATGAATTGTCATCAAATTCAAACACGCAACAAAACAAATGAGCATGAAAAACACTGGGATTTCCAGTTGGTATTTCAGTTCAGTTTGACAACTAAAGTCAAACTTTGAGCTGCATGTAACATATAATAGTTGCAGTGCAAATACAGTTTATAATAAACTGGCAGAGAACCAAAAGCACATTTACAAAAGTAAACTGGCTTTTGCAGGAATTGTGCCTGTACAAACACACTTACGCAAGCAAGATAGAGAGGCAGTGTTACCTTAGTGTATTCATGTGTGCGTGCATGTGTGCATGTGTGCGCGTGTGTGTGTGTGTGTGTCTGTGTGTGTGTTTGTGTGTGTGTGTGTGTGTGTGTGTGTGTGTGTGTGTGTGTGTGTGTGTGTGTGTGTGTGTGTGTGTGTGTGTGCGTGTGCGTGTGTGTGTGTCCATTAGGCATGCTGTCAGTGAATACTCACTCCCAGAACTCGGTGACAGGGGAGGTAAAGTTGGTAATATTGGCTGCCAGCCAAAGCGTCTTGTTCTTGCGGACTGTGTCCTCCACACAGTGCTCTGTGTTCCACGGCTGCTTGCATTTTGCCCAGGGCAGCTCCGGCTGAAAGCACTGAAACAGGTAGTAGAGACCCCAGGCCAAGATCACAATGTAGTAGATGTTCAGTAGAGATACGATCACGATAGAGGCGTAGCCAATACCTGGAGACAAGAAAGAGAGAGCGCAGGTTGCAACGTCAGCTCAAGATATCAGTCAACTCAGTATTATGATTTCTTGTCTTTTAAAAATGACACATTTTACCAATGTGTGATGATGCCTTGGTTTACTCCCGCAACATCTGATTTTCTCTTACCAGATGGGGGCAGCAAAAACGAGCAGCCAATACAAGACTGACACAGTATCATCACCTCTTAGGTGGACATGATAACGTGTTAGCATACAGCAGCCTATTTACACATCCAACACCTTTCACAGTGCTGAGCAACTTTAAAAGGAGGCTATTACAACTAACTCTTAATCAACTTCCCCAGCTTGACTCTGCTATCTACTGTTGTAATGTCCTTAGTGTTGTTTGCTATTTTTAGATGACTTTGCCACGAACCTGGACACAGAAATCCCCGGTTCTCCTTCACTGCTTCAGGGTATTTTTAAACTCATCATCTCTGTCACCCCCACCTCCTCATTCCCACATACCGAATGCAAACTGATAGACAAGTCAATGCTCTGACAGGTGTGTGTGTGTGTGTGTCTGTATGTGTGTGTAGTCTACAGTGTGCTGATGTGTGTTGAGTTAAGTCATGCATCCACTGTGTGATAAAAAACATGTGAAGGCGGGAGGAACAATGAGGAGATTTGCGATTGGCCGGTTCCACGGCCACTTGTGGACTTTCTCTGCTGTGCCAGACTCCGCGCCAGATGGACGGACAGCAGTCTCAACGTTCCTTGAATAGCGGAGAACCGTCGGCAGCTGCTAGAGATCGTTTGCCGCACAGTTTCCTCTCTTTTCATGTGACGTTACTCGCGTGAACATGAGTAAGGGCGTCGTGGCAGCTGCTGAGGGAGCGGTGCCTCAGTGCTTGTCTACAGCTGCCACTCAAAGGTAGTGGGGGCTGCACCAGCAATGAGAGACCCTTGGCATGCCTTAGAGTATCAGTAGCTCATGGTGATCTCAAGTCAAGAGGCCGGTGAGAGAACCCCACCCTGACAACACTGTCACCAAGGACATAAAATATTTATAATATCCTGTAAGCTTAAACAAAACAAGTGGATCCAAACTGCAGCTCCATGTCAACAAAGATGATCATGGTATTCTCATGCAGACCTGCTGCATGAGATTGTACCCATTGCTAGGCAACTTGATTTTATTTATTTATTTATTTATTTATTTATTTGCTGGTCTGTTTCCATGGCAACCAAGAACTCATCTATCCTTTATACACAGCAGATCTGAAATCCAAGGATGACTTTATGTTTCTGAGTTTGGGATCGCCTTCAAGCATGTGGCTGTTGCACGTGTATATCAATGCTTATGGTAATGTGTGTATGTATGTATACGTTCCACCTCTGGGTCACAGTAGCATTAGAGTAAACTAATATCGTTCGTCCTCCAGGATTTTCCATGTTAAGTACTCTCAGTGTTCAGCTCCTGCTTCGCTTTGCTGCTTAATGTAGTTTACACAACACAGACCAGCCTAATGGTGTAAGACTTGTCCAATTGCACTGAGGTGGTGAGGAGGGGTTGTTGTTGTTGTTGTTGTTGTTGTTGTTGTTGTTGTTGTTGTTGTTGTTGGCTTCAGCACAACATAATGTCTGAATGATGAATACTGAACTGAAACAGGAAGACAATCAGGGCAGAATCCTTGTCGGGACAAATGAGGCTTTTACTGTGCATTAAATATTAAATGATCTCGTCAGGGGAGATTTACGCAGTGGTGCAGAACCTCTATTTTTTGCGTCTGTGTGTGAATATGAGCAGTGTCTATGTGTTTTGACCCACCAGTGAAGATGGGGCAGAGCTTGGCCCAGCAGGTGATCCCTCCCTCAGAGGTGTACTGGCCCAGTGCAACCTCCAGGAAGAACACAGGCAGGCCACCCCCAAACAGGAAGATGAAGTAAGGGATGAGGAAAGCACCTGGAAGACAGACACAGGAATCAGCTCTTCTTGCTACAATCACGACAACATGTTTTGACCGTTGAGTATCTTGTGTTTCTTCTGCCTACCTCCACCATTTTTATAACAAAGGTAAGGAAACCGCCAGACGTTTCCTAATCCGACAAAGCCTCCGGCCACAGACAGGACAAAGTCGAGCTTACTAGCCCACTTCTCCCTCTGAGGGACCTTGCCCTCGGCCTCGTCCTCGGGCCGTGTGCCTGGGCTCTTCCCTGGTGAAGGTTTCAGGGTGTCCTTGTGAAAGTCCTTCAGGCATTGGAGCTTCTCTTTCTGTGCCATGCTGTGGACGGCGAAAAGGAAAAGGACACATTGATGGAGAGAGAGACAGAGAGAGGTGAGAGGGATAAGACACAGATAGAGAGGAGCATTAGGGAGCTAATGCTGTCTCCTGATTGCGTTACAGCGTGCTGTGTGAGTACATTATATACAGTACTATGTTGCTAATCTTGCTAATCTGAACGACTGATGCGTGGAGGTCATTTAGACTGGAGATATGTTGCGTGGGGCAGATTTACGCTGAGACATGGAGCAAAATCAAAACCACCAGTCTCACACAGTTTTCTGCAACATACAGTAAACAGGGAGAACACCCAATGTGTTTCTTTATCTGCCCCAATCATTCAGTCAGGCTATAGATAACAGAATGTTTTGGTTTTAAGTAAAAACATATATATTTTATATTCATACTGCAAATTGCTACAGAACTCAAACTGCAAGAAAAGCACCGGATGACAGCGTCTGCACATTCACATCAGTGCTCTTTTTTTATTAGCTGTACTTGTAGTCCTGTTTTCCAACTTAACTCTGTGTCTCAGGGTGGATTTCTCTGCTCAGTGGGGGGCACATTGTCACTGAAGGAAAAGGAAGGGAATGTTCGGAGACAAGACACGCCTTTAAGACCTCGCCTGAACCTGAAAGAAAGTTTCTCTTTTAGCTCTCTCTTGTGCTACTGTATCACCAACAGGTCAGCCCACCGTAATCCAAATTTAGAGAGGAAGCTATCCCTCTGCAATCCCAAAGCCCTGGCTGCTCACAGGACGATACAACAGCTTAAGTCCACAAAGTGTTTACACTGTAAACCGTCTTTCCAAGAAAGACAGGATTTGTTATTACAGATCGAGGTATCCTATTTCCCTGCATGAGCCAAAGAGGAGGAGGAAACCCAACGACAGGATATAACTATGTAAGACATGTCAAGATTGAAAGTGATTTAAGCTGCCAGCTGGCTTGCAATAAAGAACAAAAGAGGAACAATCAGAAAGCTATAATTAATTGCACACTGTGATATTATTTGTAGGTGTCCTCTTTTTTTAAGAGAGGAAGCTTTCAGAGCAACTTGAGATACTTCCCGTTAACTCTTGTGGGACACAAAATAAATTCAGAAACTCAAAAAAAAGAACAGTTTATACAGAAAAGTGTCAACTCTCCAAAATATTAATCTAGGTTTTGTTTTTTGTTGAAAAGAAAGTTTAAAACTGTTGAGAAATAAAAAACTTAGAATAAATAACAATCATCACAGTGATAATAGCAGCGTTCATCTCTCAGGAATGGGCATTTCTGCCAACAACTACATGAAGAAGAAGACTCTGAAACCTCTCGCATTCCTACTGGGAACTATGTGTCTCCTTACTTAATCAACGCTTGAACAACAACTCCTCCATCCCCCTGTGTGCACACTGCGTCCCATCATTTTCTAGGATTTCTCTCTTCCTGTTATGCATGACAAGTCAACTTGAACCACTTTCCATTCTCAAACCTCCTCCTTACATAACTGGATCAGTTCTTGCCCACTCTGTTTCTCATGCTGTTCTCTCTCTCTTTCTCTCTTTCTCTCTCTCTCTCTCTCTCTCTCTCTCTCTCTCTCTCTCTCTCTTTATCCCCTCTCTTCTCCTCTTCTACTCTTGTCTGCTCAGCGTATGCTTTCACCTGGCTGCATGGTGTTAGGACGCTGCCTGCCCGTCAGATAAGATTTCAGGCAAACTGTCCTTGGGATATAACCCAGACATACTTCACCAGAAATTCCTTAACCTTATAAAAATTAAAAAAAAAACATCTCGGCACATCACTTATACTAAAATCCTCATTGATGTTCAATTAGAATCACTGACTCTTTCTACTTTTTTATCAATATGAATCACAAAGACAACAATGAAATCTATTTGCAGCTCTTTCTCTATTTATTTAACCTTTAACATACAAAACAGGTCCTACAGTATCAACTGAAGCACTAATCTGCTTTTGATCTGACTATTTTTAAGCAAATGTATACAGAAAAACTTCACCGAACACATGCAAACCCTGAAAAATCTACTCAAATTTTCAGCAAAGCAATTCAGAAAACTTACATTTCCTTCATGGCTGCGACTATGTATAGCGTTCCTGTCTCTCAGCTGTCACCATTCCTCTGTACTGAATGCCTTTATGCCGACACGGGTCACAAGAAGTGGAGCTGACAGCAGGGCCCGCCCCCTGGCTAAAGACAATTAAATCCAAAGTGGAGATTGGACGTAGCCTCGCTGTGACAGACAACTCAGGTACCAACGTGGGAGACTGTAAATTTCCACTTCTCACTACTCCCTGCCCACAAACATACACACAGCCAAGTGGTGGGGATGAGTGTGTGTGTGTCACACAAGCACACAACACACTCCTTATTCATGCTGGAGACACAGAGGACAAGTCAGTGGAAGAGAAAGGCTGGGCTGGTTCAATACTGGGGGTTGGTCTTGAATTATGATCTGGTACAAATGGATGAACTGAAGGCAGAATAGAAAGTTGTACTTCCTTTTTTCTTTTACACACACTTAACCACTAAGCACTAAAATATGAAGCATGGTTTCATAACAAGCCCCTCATAACATCACCACGCCACTTCCAAGCATCTTTGTGTGAAAACTATTTTTATTCAAGAGTATGCTGTGATAATTTCTGGTATGCAGGACATTGTGAATCACTGTCCTCCGTTCTCTCATGACATGTGGTTTGTTATCTGGGAAATGTAAACCAGTACAGTATCAGCTTATAACAATGCCTAATAAGGGAATATGTCTCCCCTGCTTGTGTATGGTTTGTTTAGACACCATTCACTACTCTGAGCGCTCACAATGGCCTGTTAAAGTCTGGCATTTAAGAGTCAATTAAAAACCAATAAATTCCTCTGCAGGATTTACACTGTAGAAAGGGGGGGGGGTCAGCTGATGACAAGCTGCACACACAAACACAAACACAAACACACACACACACACACACACACACCTTTCACACCTCTTAGTTTTGCACTATGCCATATTTTGGTTCGTGTCATGCTCTGTGTATTATTTTGGTTATGTAACTTCTCACAGACACTGCAAGAGATAGAAAGAAATACTGTTTCATGTGGCTGATCTAAAAAAAATAAAATCAAACAGTTCGCCTTAATAAAATGAAAACCTTGTGTTTATTTGTTTATAACTTAGACAACTCACAGAAACCCTGTGAAAAAAGGTTTGGTCATTGTTGAGTAAAGGCGACATTATACTGCCAGACTGGATCTATATTTTTGCAAATTGTAGCCACAACTACATCATTCAGTCTTCCTTTTCGAAGTTTAGGTTTTATTGTGCCTTGGATTTAAAATCGATGCTCACATTGTGATAATCAAATATGTGAGGAGCAGATATGTGTGTATGTGAACCTGTTTTGAGAAGAAATATTACATGGATCTAGGAAATTGCAGTGCTAGAAAGACAATAGTATTATCTCCTATTTTAGCAGACAAAAAATGTATGTCCTAAGGTTTGAATGAGCTTTAGTTTGTTAATTGTTAAACAATGCTTCGTCAGAAAACAATGGATAGGCAACAATAAATTAATATTTCCAAATGCTTCTTTTTTTATATTATGACCTCATTTCACACAAAAATATTAAACCATAAACTGGGCAGGTTACATGTTCGCAATCAATAGTAGGTAAAATTGTTGTGAATATAAATAACCACTCCTTATTTTTTACAGGGAGTTCCTCACAAACCCAGTTTGGGGACTTTATTCTCAGCTCTAGCAGCTAAAAACGGTGAAGCAGCTTTTATCCTGCTGAGAGGGCAGATTGGGGTTATAAAAGGACACATGCCAATCAATCATACACTGTACTGGGCGGAGACAGAAGAAGTAGGTTAAGTATGTGCCAGCAAGCACAAGATATAAGCTAGTAAACGTATTAGTTCATCAGACCTACTTCAGCAGACTCACCTCTATAGGCTTACAGTGCATGACAGACCCTCATTCAGTCATCCATTCATTCAGTGTGCTGTTGACAGTGAAAGTGCACCTGGAGCCTGGTGCCCCCCCCCCCCCCCCCGAAAACATCACATGTCACTGTGAAGCCCGGGCGCGCCTGAACGCATCACAGCAGCCCTCCAAAAATGATCAAACAGAAACATGGTCTTATCAGTTATAAACAGAGGAAACCGGGTTCAAAGGCCAAAGCTGCATTTTGTTTTGTTTTTTTTTATAACCGAGAGTATTTACTCAAGATGTTTTTAAAGCGGGGTTAAAACGCAGGATTCCCCTCTCTCTACAGCGGCAGCATCGAGGAAACAATTAGGACACAGCATCATGTCATCAAGAAAAAGAATAGCAAGTGTGATCAGTTTATATCAGAGAATAAAATGAATCTCAATGTATACAGTCCAACATTAAAATACTGTGACAAATAACATGTCAAAATAAAGTAAAATAAAAATATCAACTACCTTAAAAACACAGTTTAAAAGCTCATATTACAGTTTTGTCTATCACATCTTTTCTTGCAGTTTTAAAATAAAAACATTATCAACCTCATTTACTGACTTGCTATGTAAAGAAGATGCCGGGTTACCTGTCCTCCTAGTTTTACTATGCAGCCTGTTGTTCCTTGCTCTTGTGTTAAACAATATCATCTATTTTTCTGAGATCATTGTTTCTATGAGCTGGTGCGCGTTTAATATCAGTTTGAGTGGAAAATCACCAGCTTCTCCATGCAACAACTTCTTAAAGCGACAGCCGCCCTCAGTCTGCCCTTCACCTGATTCTCTCACAGCCGCGCTGACTGATAATAACCGGCAAAATCAATGAGCATTCACAGTCTGTTCTCAAGGCATTTACATGTTCACTTGCAAAGTTTGACGATGATATGCAAAAGCACAGGAAACATTTCGCACGTATGTTCAATGTGATGTCTAACATACTACTGGTAAAGCTTGTTTAAGATAAGCATGGCGCCATTTTCTGAAAAAGCACAATTTATAAGGGGTTCATAAGCTGTAATTAATAGATTTATGGTTAATGGTTAATAGCCTAACCATGCCAAGCCAAAGTGAGCTTTCACAATCTGGCAAACCAAAAGGTTGGTCTTAATAGTTTATAACATCATCATCTAACATAAAATATTTCGAATTTATGCCAGTGGAGCACATGTCAGCAAGACCTGTGCATATGGTTTACTGTAGTTCAATGTTATCTTAATCCGGAGCATTGGCCATGCCAAACAGGTGGCACTGCCACGTGTTTGTATGTCATGTATTGCAGGTGAAGTGTCTCTCTAGGTGTACCAAGATGGAGAATAGTCCTTCAAGATCAACTTTAACTATAGTATTGATTCAAAAACAGGAGGTGAGGCATGTAATGTTGAGAAATACCAAACCAAGAGAGTTGTTTTTTATATTGAACCAGAAATGAAGGAAAGCATTCTGCAATTTGTGAGGAAAATACACTCAAATTAAATTAGAGGGAAGAAAAGATTGTTTTGTTCTTCATTTTTATGCTGTGCATGCTTTTACTTGCATATTTCCTCATTAGCCTTAGAAGCAACAGTTTGTGTCAGTCGCCACTAAGTCCCCTTGAGTTTCAGTGATTGTTTCACCCTGCAGAGAACAAAAGCTCTGTCAGCAGGACAACTGCTTTCTGACGCCTGAGGGTGAAATGGCCAGGAAACAGGAAAGTGAATGGAAAAAAAAATGCAAGTTTGGACGCACACTGTTTGTAACTGTGCAAAAAACATCCTTGAATCTAAAGTAGCTGAACACACACAGGTTATAGAGAGCTTTGTCTAACTTGTATCAAATTACAATAGTAGGCATGACTGCAGGGAAAACATCACCATAATCAGAGTCATGTTTATAATAATTGTAAAACATAATTATAAACCTTAGTTTTTACAATTCCCATAGGCAGTAATCATGTTTAAAGTCCATTTCATTGATTTGGCTGGTCAATAGGGGGCGCTGGGGCGCCGCCCCCTTCAAATTATGCAGATGAGAAAGACTTCATCATATTAAACATAAATGAATTAAGAAAAAGTATTTATTAAGTCAATTTTTTTTTTCATCCTACTTCACCCTGAATCCACCTTATTATTTTTAACCCCTTTTTAAACTGTATTTATTTAAGTTTTATATAAATACTGTATACTTCTTGTATACTTCCGCCAGCTGGGGCGCCGGACAAATGTGTGTATGTGGCTCCTCAAACTTTTGGAGAGCAGGTAACCTGACCTGTAATTGGCGCAAAGTGCCCCCCCAGACACCCCTTCTTTTATTAGAAGCCAATCGTAATTGTTTTAAGTTTTTCTTTTAACGTGATTGGACAGTTTTCTACGGATTTCCATATTTGAGGCTGTGGCTCACTCCTGCTCCATAGACCGGAGCTGTCAGAAGATGACAAGTTCAAGTGGGCCCGCGGAGAAAAACAATTCTGTTATTTCTTTATAGAAACATCCTTCTACACGACGTACACTGGAAGAAAAAAGAGGATAAAAGAGATTGGACCGGACCAGCCCAATTTAAACATTAAGGAGCAGGCGGGTGATCAAGGACGGGCTTACACTCTGGGCATCTCCCGCTCTTGTCATGACGAACAGAGCTGGCTTACTGGATGCTGTAAGTAATGACTTTTATTGCTGTCCCTGTTTGCTTTTTTTTTTTTTAAGTGTCGGCACCGAAACGTTGTGGACAACGACGGGGGTTGGACCGGAAGTAGCCGACGCCATCTTGACAATTGTTTGAAGCCTGCTTTTTTTTGGCAGGCTTAGCATTAGTTAGGTGAGGGCTACAGGATTGGCAATAGAAAAGCACAATGAAGAGGTGACAAAAAATCGGCACATCCTCTTCAGAATAATGGTTTTTGCACAACTTGTGTTTGTGCCGCGCTATATTGATGTCAAAAACAATGTGCAGGAGAGATTTTTTAGTTTTCTTCATGTAGTGCTTCTGGCTACTGACTTAATGTTAGCTGTTGCTGCCCACTGTCCACACTGAAACTCCATGTTTTTAAACCTAAATACTGGCAGCTTCTATGTACTCGCCCCGATCACTAAGCAGTACTCAAGCAAGACTTCACTTGGACTATATTATCAACACTTTACTCTTTATGTTACTTTAATTTGTGCATTTACACTTCATAATCACTTCCACACTGTTACCTGCTTGCTGGCTGTAGGATGGGACTCTGTATGCTGCTGTTGCAGTGCTTCTGCCCAGAGCTTGGGCAGCATTAGTGTGTTGTTTTTTGATTGGTTTGAAGGTGTAGAAAATTGCATAATATGTGATCTTTGATAAACAATGGTTTTGTAGACTATATAGTAGAACTACTAATGCACTCCTCAAACTAGACTGAAATGAAAAATCAGACTGGAACACTTAAGAAATTAAAACATTTTTTAAAAAAAAAGTAAAATTAAAAAACTATAATAAATCTGCGCTATAATAACTATAATAAATCTTTTAGCACCAGCCGCCACTGAACATGATTCCAGTTTTTTATTGTGAAATACAGAAATCCTTCCTCATTGTAGGAAGGTTAACAGTGATTACATTATGTTTAGAAAAGAGGACTGAAGCATGCTGAGTTTTCAGATTGTGCAGATTTTCTAAATGTATTATAAATACTAATAATTACTATGGATGGATTAGTGAAAAGTGAAAGGGGGCCCACTGAGGCTGCAGATGTAAGGGGCCCAGATTTTTGTGCTACGCCACTGGCAGCAGACGCACAATGACGATAGTGTATCACTGACAATGACAACCTTACATCTTGCAAGGTAAGATAAAACATCATTGTATTAACAGAGAAACATTTCTACATGTTTCTTATTCAATGTTTTGATCTGCATTGTTGCCTGTGGGCAAATATCTGATATTATAACCCCATTGACTAACTAATACTTTCATTTTGTGTCAGCTACTAAAACACAAAATCAACAAAGCCCTAGCAGATACAGACGCTCATAACTCCAAGGTCACGATCTGTCGTCCTCCCAGCAGGTTTGCTGCATCTAGTGACAGAGGACCATCTGATTGTTTACACTGAAGAGTTCAGGGCCAGAGGTTGTTGTCCTGGATAGATTTAGCCGGTCTTTTGTTAGAGGTCTGTCTAAGGTCAGACCAGTCACATGGTAACAGTGTAATCCTGTCTCACATGCAGACGCTGTTTCTATCTCTCTGCAGAGCTGGCTGTGTTCTCTACCGGCAACCTTGTGACTCACCTCAGGTGGAGCATTTTACTGTACACAAACATACAGACAAGATAGAGACATAATGAAGAATGATATGAACACTAAGACATTTATCTGATGAATAAATCCACTAAGATTACATGTGCTGCAGCTAGGGATGCTTTGTTTTTGGGATTTGTGTAAGCAAGGGCCAGATATATTTACTCAGCTTTCTCACAGAGCCTGCTGTCTTTGTCAAAGCTGACTAATAAGACCACTGCTCACTTGCTTGTCCGTGTCCCGGCTGCTAATACTTCAAGGGAGCATATAAGGCTTAATCCCATATTACCGTGGCTATGTTAAGTGTAAACATCTGACTGTCACACACAGCAGGAAGATAAACAGAATTCCTGGTTGATAAGGTTGAGCAGCAATCTGACTTTAGGAAACTTTATAGGCATCTTCAGCCTGGTATGTGCATGACATGAGAGTGGAAATGTGGGGGAAAGCGGCTGGCTGCTGAACCTCTCTCGTTTAAAGACAATCCTATAAAGAGATCTTCTTGGCGGGAACCTGTCGTTTAATTCAGTGTGTGTGTTGTCTTTGCTGTGCCATTTCTTACATAATGGCTGGCTGGGATTGCACTACACTGGCCCAAGTCCTAAGACCGTCTAATGAAATGTAAACGCAGGCTTTCTGTGGTGCCAAACTAGGACTAAAACTACAATATACTGCATTTCTATACTGTGTGTCAGTATTGTTTATTGTTTGTTTGTTTTTGTTTTTTTTTGCATGTTCAGTCATGGAAATATAAAAGTGGTGTATACGAGGGATTGGGAGAGAGAGCCAACACTTTTCAGGTCAGTCTCTGGCTAAGTATGGGCTTACCACTCTCTCTCTTTCCTGGTAATCCCTAACTAATAGCAAATTAGGATATTGGCAGTGACAGCAGCAGTGAGTTATGTCTTCCGTCGTCTGGGAGGACGTACGGTATCAATACTCGGGGACAAGGTCGCAAATGTGCAGGTCTGTCTGTCACAGAATACGACACAGTTATGGCTAAAATCATAGACTGTGTGGTAGGAGCACACTATAACATCCAGTAAACTATAGAGATTGTGGATTACTTCAGTGGTGGAGGAACTATTCAGTCTTATGTAAGAGTATAGCACAATGTAAAGCATTGCACTATAATGTATACAATGATGTATATTCGCAATGATCTTTTTATGTTTACGTCTTTTTATTTATTTCAAATTTTGTTTGCAAAGGTTTTTTTTTTTTTTTAAATTAAAAGTATGGCAGTATAGGCAAAAAGTAGTTAAATAAAGGTAAAAGTGCTCATTATGCAAAATAAATGGCTCATATTGATGTTGTAGTAAAATACAATATATTATTAGGTTATTACCAGTGATGTGTAATGTGTAAGCAGCATTTTCAATTCACAGCTGGTGGAGGTGGAGCTAATTCCCACGTTATACACTGACTGGTAGTTTAAAGTACAGTAATGTATCATATTTTTTTAATATATTTTCAGAGGCAGTGGTGAAATGTAACTTGAGTACATTTACTCTGGTACTTCCATTGTATTCTGCTTTATACTTCTGCTCCACATTTGACAATTGTAGTTGCTACTTTACAGATTAAGATTTTCAACACATAGTATGTGATCAGTTTGTATAATATTTTCGCTGTTACAGATTCAACTATCCCACTGTATAGAAAGGTGTGCAAATTAGCCTTCACCCCAACATTAAAACAACCATAATAATATTGATTGATAATTGAGTAGTATGATGTATAATAGCATAACACTAACAGGGGCCAGTTTTCTGCATAATAAGTACTTTTACTTTTGCTGAAAATACTTGAACTTTTATTTAAGTAATATTTTGAATACAGGAGCTGTACTTGTAGAATATTTTTCTGTGGTGGGAAAAGTTCTCAGATATTTTACTTCAGTAAACATATCAATTCCACAGTGTAGAAATACTCTGGTACAAGTAAAAGTCATGCATTCAAGGTTTTACTTCAGTAAAAGTACATCCCTTTAAAATATATTTAAAGTACCAAAAGTAGAAGTACTCACTATGCAGAGTTTCTTTTTTCAGAATAATGTAGGCTATATAATATTACTGGATTATTATATATCATGCATTCATGTGTACATCACTTGAACGTTGTAGTTGGTAAAGGTGGGGTTAATTTAAACTTTTCATACTGCTGGGTATAACTTGATCTACGATAATACTTCACAACTTATTTGTTGATCATATTTTATATTTATAATCTGAATCTGAAAAGTAACAAATAACAAAATTGTCAAATAAATGTAGTGGAGCAAAAGCACAATATTTCCCAATGAAATGTAGCCAATTATTAGTAAAAGAAATTGCATAAAATGGACAAACTCGAGTAAAAAAAAAAATATATATATATATAGAAAAAACAATCACATCTTACTTGCAACAAAGCTCATGTTATCAGCTTTATGTCCAACCACCTGCAGCCTTCTCCATCTGCTCCAAATATAATGAATCCTACATGTGAGCCACATATAGAAGAACTTCATGGTTGAATAGAGAATGTTTGTTCCTAGAAAAACATGCGCACAGATGGTATGAACGACACAACTCTGCATGTTCTGTACACGTCAGCCATGTAGCACCTGAGGTGAAATTTGATGCAGCATAAGAAACCACCAGAATAAGTCAGCACGGGCGACCAGAGAGCAAAATCTGGTGCTATTTTTAACATGTTGTTATCGTGAACCAAACCTCCTACTACTGATCTTTATTACCAGAAACTACATCAAAAGAGGCCCATGTATTTATAGCCCTGCACACCCAGGAGTTAAACCTACACCCAGGCAGATAATACCTTTATTGAAGGAAGAAGCAGAAAACGGAGCTGTTTCTCCATTTGTCTGGTAGATTTCCGTCTTTGCAGATTCGTGCATGAGGAGACGTCACAGTGTCACACTGAAGCCTCAGTGAGTCACACGGTGGCATGAGTCAAGAGCCAAGAAATTTTACCCTTTATTGCACTCTTCAGGATTTTTATATTGTTTTTTGGCAGAAACACATGGAAATCGTCAAGAAGATTTGTTTTTAAGGACTGTACAGGACATGTGACAGACATATGAATCATAAACTGGACAGAGAAAATAAAAAATTAGTTTTAGTACAAGTCAGTGTCCTATTTTTAAAGGAGGCTGCAACTTGATTTGAATATATTAAAACTGCAAACCAGTATGTTGCCATTGATTTGTAAAGGAAATTGAGATTTGTTTGGATTTGAAACACAACTAATTAGTTAGTTAAAATATGTATTGGATGAACATGCATTGATGTCACTGATGGAGGATGCACAGATTTCATGCCATCAAACATCTGACTCTTATCAGATGACTCTGGATCAGATAAACTGATTCATGTCAGCTGAGAATGACAATTAACATCAAAAACAATGACTGATAGTTATATTTAAAGACATTATTAAGGGCCCCCATTGTAAACTATCCTAGAAAATATCACATAGGCCAAAGGGGCAATCTGATTAATTGCTTGACAGGCTGCAAAGAATGTTTTTACTGCTGTGCCAAGAAATAAAATGACCACGAGATTCGGGTGTGAGTCATGTTCACTGACAACAGAGAAGTTGGGCAATAAAGGTGGAGAAAACAAGATTAAGCGTCTACGACCGTGTTTGCAGCTCTGTGAGGCGGTGCTCTGAGTGACATTTCAACACATCTTAGCTTAGCATGTTAGCATGCTAACATTTACTGACTCATACTAAACAAAAATTACAGCTGAGGATGTTGGGAATGTCATTAGGTTTCAGGTATTTGGTCATAAACTGAAGCGATATTTTCACAGTATAAGTGAAAGATTTGACATAATGATGGCGCTAGATTAAAAGTCAGGGGATCACTAAGTCAATAGGGTTCATCCTCTGCCTATCTTGGGTATCTACACCAAACCTAATGGCATACCATAGCACAGTTGAAAGATTTAAGTAAAAGCCAAAGATTTTAACCTGCTGGTGGCACTAAAGGTAAAATCGGGGGGTCACCACAGTCAGTGATCTTTGTTCTCTGGGGATAGTCAACATTTCATATCAATCTGTCAATAAGTGGTCTGCATCAAAGTGGTGGATTGACTAACATCCCTAGAGCCATTTATAGTCTGATTTAACTGACAAAGGGTTGGTTTCAAATAAGTCCAGTCTCACAGCTTTCAGGGTTCACTCTGTCACCCTCTGACCTGGGGCCAGTGTAGAAGTCTTCAGCTGTTGAACAGGAACCAACTGAGTCACCGAGCTTTTATCATTGAGAGGCTTGTAAACACCGTCTCCATGGAAATTTAATAAAATGATGAGAAATACAAGATCTTCCTGTACACTCTCCATTTGTCCAGTCTGAAACCCAATAAACTGGACTTTCCCACCCAAGACCAAAACCACACCGAGTTACTTAGCAACAACCATAAAACATTTGTAAAGGAAGCTTGCTGGGGTAATAACTAATTGTGTTGTTTATTCGTGCCTTTTTCAACATGTAAGCCTTCAAGAAGCTGGGCTGGAGGCCAAGGGTTTTGTTATCTAAAGGATGGCCTCAGTGTTTTGGTTGAACTGCACTTTAATGTGTTCTAACAGCAGCTCTGCTCCACAGTGTACTCCCCAGTGGAATTTGAGCTTACCCGCTGTTCTGAACCTTAGGGCTCCATTAAGGTGACATACAACTTGTCTTCGCCTCCAACACTCTTTGAAATTAGAGTGATGGAGCCCACAGGGACGCCAATTATAAACTACAGAGCAAGTGCACTGACGCAAACATATGCACATATTTAAATCACTGCAAACATGTAGCCGTGCCTCACTATTTACTGACCTTCAATGCACCTTTATCAACTTGTGATGAACGAGTGATTTGAAAAAACGGCCCCATTCAGATACTGTTCCCATGAGTTCAGAGCCCTGGATGAAGGATTTATTTGTTTCCCACAATGCATGAAAAGCTGTGTTTCCTCCAAGAAACTGCCATTCTGTGACAGTCAACTCACTGCAGCCACAGTGATGATAAGCTGAGAAAAGGCGCCATCTTTAGGTGGCTTCCTAAACTTTATCTTAAAGTGTTACTCAGATTCACACAAATATATCTGGATTTTTTTCTAAATAAAATAATGAAACAAATGGAAGGAAAACTTGCTTTTTAAACTTTCATTTCACATTGTATATTTAATAAACCCTGTACTGAAAACTTACAACTTCCCCAAGACTTTTTCTGGGGGTTTTTTATAAGTAAAATATGGCTTTATCAAGGTAAAAAACAAGCCATAGTTTTCTAAACTTAACTTTTAAACCATATTAATTTGCTCAACACAAACACTAAATAGAAAGTATAGCACTGACACTCCAACCCCGCTATTAAGCATTTATAAGCAGTATAAGCATTTAATAAATTGCTTATAACACACCATAATAAGCAGGAAGCATATTTAAGTGTCAACAACTACAATTCTTCCTGTGAACAACCCATAAATGGAGGCTGCTGTATAAACAGTTGAACAACATTTAGTTCCGACCAAGTAATTTGATTGGACAAAAGGTATTCCATGAGTGCTGATATAGAGTATAACACTGGGACTTTTATGTATCACTCTGCTTCACAGGTGTTCTATTAACCTATTAGCATTACATTAACGGTTGTTATCTAGCCTATCCTACATTGAAATAAACTTTGCACCACAAAGAAAATATTTCCCAAAATAACATTTGAATTAAATTATATATGGTCGTCAGAAGAGGATGAAGGGAAGAAGCCTGGATACTTCAGCACACTCCTGAGGTAACGCGTAGACCAGGGGTGTCCAAACTTTTTTGAGTCTAACATCAAATTTCTGCTGCCTGTTTGTCTGCTTTATGGAAACATTAATTCCACCTGGATTGTAGAGATGTCTATGAACTGTAGGACAGTGCTATCGGTGAAAAGGAAAAATGCAAAGTGAGCTTGCTTCATCAACAAATACTGTGTGGTGGGCCACTTATAGTATATTTTAAGAGACAAGCGGGGGGGCCATTTAAAATTGGTCAGGGCTGGACTTTGACATGCCTGGTGTAGTTAGTTAGTTATTCAGATACTGCATATAAAAC
Source organism: Seriola dumerili (assembly GCF_002260705.1). Classification (NCBI taxonomy): domain Eukaryota; kingdom Metazoa; phylum Chordata; class Actinopteri; order Carangiformes; family Carangidae; genus Seriola; species Seriola dumerili. The sequence goes on along the minus strand of NW_019174298.1, from coordinate 2,640,651 downwards.
CACAAATGTCAACCTCAGGGTGGGGCTAAAATGGGTGATCAAACGGCCGACATCGCAATCCCTAGAGCAATTCTGCTAACACGGCTAAAAGAATGTTACAATGAATTCAAATGAAGCCACTATGACATACTTCAACATTCATGAGATATGTCGAATAAAACCCTACTCGTGCTTGCTATACAGTGTTTAATTGCCAAAACCAAACGCAGTTATTTATCCATTTTCCTAACAGCAGATTGAGGCTGAGAGATGGATGACATCATCATTCTGAAATCAAATATTGTATTATTTTGCTGTGTTGACGGTGAAATTGACATGCAAACAGTTTAGTAACAGCTCTATTTTCTGGTGCACACACTGGGCAAGAGAGGTAATGCTGTTATACAGGGCAGCAGGAAATTGCTTACATTTAAAATGGTAAATCTAAGTGCAGAAGTGCGTTGGGGTAAGTGTAAGTATTCACGCTAGAGGAATGTCATTGGTTGAATAGTGAGGTGAACTACAGCTGCCAAATGCAATCAAATACAAAATAAAAGCTGCAGGCAGGTCAACAATACCTTGACTGCTTCTGTGCAACAAATACATCAGAAAACTATATTCTATGTCACTTCAAAATAAGAGTTCGAAATTAAAAATATTTTCTGGATGAATGAAATGAATGCACACTTCTATTTACCGACAGCTGTCCAGTGTGAGCCAGTACATTGCATGGACTCGTTCTGCTTTCTTATACTGTCATAATAAAATTAAATAGAGTTCATTATAAGGGCTGGTGCTGAATTTTGTTGAGGCCAAACTACATTTTAAAAGAGCTACAGCTTGTTTAAATTATAGTAGCAAATAATTTCATGCATGTGCAACACAAAGATGTTCTGTTGTAAATATATAATACACAGTTTCATCAAAACCCATCTTGCAAAACCTAACAACAGATTAACATGATATCTTTCCTCAGATTTAGTTTATCTCACTAAAACAAACTTTAAACTGCCGACAGAAACAGCTGTCTCTGAATATGCCTCTGTAAAATCAGAACCAGCTCCTTTCAAAATATATATTTTGTAAACCTACTACAAACATACAGACGCATATGTTTTTCTTCTCACCTCATACTGTTTTTTTTTTTTCCTTCGCAGATTCACCAATGTATGTCCCCTGCCAAAGCATCAACCTTAAAAACCTCAAACTCCGCAGCAGCTGCAGCCACAGCCACAAACTACAACCTGCCGACCCTTCAACAGTCAATGTTTATGCTGGACAGCAACTCCTCCAAGGCCTCCAGCTTCTGATTGGCCTCTTCGATCGCACTGTACGTCTGCACATTGCTGGCGATGTGGTAGCGGATGTCATCCACTAAGGGGACGGAGTCAGTCTCGTGTCGCTCCTCCAGTGACGCAGCATCCTCTTTGATGATCTCGGCAAACTCAGCCTGCTCCACCAGCTGTGACAGACAGGAGCGACAGGTACACAGTTATGAATTTATCCAGAGGGGGAACTGAGTGCGCCTGACCAGAAAATCCAGATCATTAACCTCAGCTCAGAGCTGTTATATTTTGAAAACAGATCTATCACATGTAGTTCCCAAACACAACAACAAAAATATTATAACTTCAGAGGGTGGACTTGAATGTCACTTTTGGCATAATGGCAATAATACTGTATATGTACAAGAAGTGTACAATCAGTGGCACCAAAACTGATACCAATGATGACAGTAAAACATTTACTAAAACACTGCTTTAATGTATAAGTGTTTGTTGTACTTCTATTCTAATTCCTGGTATGTACAAAGCCACTTAGAATAATATTTTGGTCTTAAATATGTTAAAATTCTAAGAATTAGGTAATTACAATCTTATTCTATTTACCATAGAAAGAGCAAGAATTTCTACATTAGCTAAACTATGAAATACAAGAATTCTGATAATACATTAGACAGTACTAGCTTGCACAGCTCCTAACTACACAAGCAATGTAACGGGTGCATGGTCTTGCAATCTAATCAAATCGAACAGAATGCCAGCGCTCACAGATAAATAGTCTTCTTGTTCTCTAGAACTAAATCATTTCAGCTATAAGCCATCATGGCTTAAGAATTCTGGTCAACTTGAAAGACAGTGAATAGTTAGAATTACTGCCTCGCCTTGGTATGCATCCATGTCTGTCCAGAGTCATATATCTTGTGAAGACTTTGAAAGATGTAGTAAAAGGTATCAAGTGTATCTTGTCATAATTACGAAATGAATTCTTGAGTCATGGCCAAAAACATTTTTTGTGAGGTAGTAGTGTTCTTGAATACATACAGTAACCTTTTCCCTGCACACAGTCTTATACTATGCAAAGCTAATCACCTGCTGGCTCTAGCCTTATCTACTATACTGGACAGACACGAGTGGTATCCATCTTCTTGGTTAAGTATCAACAAAACAGTGACCTAAGCTTATTTCCCAAAAAGCCAAATCCTTCTTTTAAGGAAAAGTCTCGGATTTGTTTTGTGATCTTCAGCCAACAGCTGAATATCCCAGACACACTCCTGTTATCCAGACAAAATAAAGCCCATTCCAGTGTCAACACAGACAGAGACACCCACCCGCTCAATGATCTTGGCCATGAACTCTGTGCAGTGATCCTCCAGCCGAGACAGACGGAAAAGCTTGGCCGTCTTCCACATGTACAGAACATTATCTTCACATATGGTCTTAGCAAGCGTCTTCCCACACAGACGCTTCAGCCCCGGCAGCAGATACATGTCAGCCACACACAGCACGTCAAACACATTCTCCGTTGTTAGCTGGACATAAAGAACAATGGGTCAAGTGTCAAACAATAAAGCTGTGCATTCGAGAAGCATACCATTGTTGTTTAAGAAGTTGTTACTCATTGCTTAAAATTCTCTGACTCTCATGGCAATTTTTCAGGTCATAAAGAGTCCAAAAACTCGTTCTCCAGTACATTATCAGCAGGACAGCTTTACTACACAAGTTTGTTTGTGTCGACAATCACTGGTTACACAGTCAAGAACCATATAAATTATATTATACTTATAGATTATACTAGCAAATGCATAGAGTTGAAATATTTGGTATGTTACATAGGTCAAGGATGCAGACATGTTAAACATACACCCTGTCTGGGTGTAACGCTGTGGCCCTGTCACACCCAGACAGGGTTTCTGCTGGGTTCATTGAATTAAATTTAAGACTTTTCAAGATACTTTTAATACCACATAGAATGCAGTTTAATACGTGTTTCATGGTTGTACCAGTCAAAGTTCATGCATGAATGCATAAATTTTTGTCAATTTTGTCCCTGCAGTATATAACAGTAATTCCTAATAATTTAATGATTCATCATTAAATACAACTTAAAACTGGCTAAGAAGCAGAAAATGGATGAATGGAAGGATGGAGTAAATCTTTTTTTTTTTTTTTTTAAATGACGAATTTATCTGAGGTCTGGAACAATAGCACTGGGGATTTTCCAGTTGTTGTAAAAATATTTTATAGGTAACAAAAAAATATTTAAGACATTTGTAAATGAAATGCAAGCCTTTTAAGCATTTTCAAGACCTGCAGACAGTGTGAAAATCTGAATATAATCTGAATATACACAATGTTGCATTTTATTGCATTGTGGACATAAAAAATTTAAACCGGCAAACACTATATATATATATACATATATATATATATAAGTTGGTCACTTTGTCTGCCATCTGTTGGGTGCTGAGCAGGGAGTGTACAGTGGGTTTTTATATAGCCTAGACTAGACTCCCCAGCTGGTAGCCTGAGAAGAAAGTGTTTCTAATTTTAAACATTTTTAGACTAAAATTTTAAACTCCACAAAATGAACACTTCAAACTTCAGACAGAAATTGTGCACTAACCTCTGTGTCATTAGTGTAGATGTAATACATGACATGGATAAAGATTTCATGGGAGATGTTGTGTAAAGTTATCACTGGGGTGCTGGGCTGGGACTGCAGCTGCTCTCCCTCACTGAAGTGGTCCTCCATTAAGGCTTTAAAGTAATCACTACGCCCGCAGAAAAACACCTTGAGACACACACAACAAAATTCTTATGTTAATTGTTTAATTGACAGGATTTTGGCAGGGTGTGAGGGTTTGTAATGCAACTGTGGAATATTATGGGAACTTTGCAGTTCGTACCTTGTGACATAAGAAATTGTAACCATCGACTCTGAAGCAGATGTCAGGATAAGTAGGGAAGCGGTCGACTCTGTTAAAGGGAAGTTCTCCAAATCCAACCTTGGCAGAATCAACCACAAAAGTCTCATTAAAACTGTCAAATACTAGCAGCTATAGTGTGTTAAATATCTTCCATTTTTTTGCAACTTATCCTTACTCTTAGCTCAGTGGGCAGTGCACAGTCTGCTAACTGAGCCATCTCCTCCTGAAGCTGACAGCTGTGCGGCTCCAGGCTCAGGACTTTCACACAGATTCCTGGCTTGTTGGACACTTAAGTATGAGGAAAAGAATGAAAGAGTGACAGACAGACATCAGTCATCATTCAGACATCAGTCATGTGGAAAACGTCAGTCCAAGCTGTGGAAAAATGGTCAAGAGGTTAACAAGGCATTACACTGTTTTAAAGTGTTTTGAGGCAATTTGAAAAAGCTCTGTGTATTAGTGATAACACTCATATTACCAGTGTAAATGTGAACCAACAGTACTGACTTACCAAATTCATACAGCTGTTTGCATTTATTCTCCAGCTCATCCATGAAATCTGCCATCTTGCACTGTTTAGCAAGTCGTCTGCAGTCCTCCACTAGGCTTATATCAATATCCATTCGTCCTGTAATATCAAGGAAAAAAGAAAAACTTTAACATTTTACGTGTTAAGAACGGCAGGAACTTGTCTGCATATGTTGCCTTTTTCTAATTTTTATTTTTATATTGTCAGATATTTTTTAGTTTTCAGGCTGTTTTGTCAAAGTGACAATGCAATGGTACAAAATGGGGACCCACTCAAAAACAATGCTCTATAGTGGTAGTGGTCAGAATCTCCACATCAATAAGTTTCCAGTTAATTGGGCATGGTTGAGCTTTGTTATTGACACATTAAAACTAAAAAGTAGTGCAGACTGAATTTTCCTGCAAAGTTTAGAGAGTGTGATCAACGTAGAAGCCTGAATATTTGCTGCTCTAAAACACACAAACCTGTATAGAAATATCGCAGGATGGCTCCAAAGGCTGCAGGGTTGATCTGAAATCAAAACAGCTTTTATGCATATAGATACCGATATGACACAATATGAGTGTATTAGTGTGTAATAGACATGACAATGTATTAACAAAGCAGACACTACAAAGCAGCAGCCATTTAGATATTTATCTACCAAAGGATGTTTGAGGGTTATCAAGTTTTTCCCTTTCCATTTGGTCTCAAACATTTCAGTGAAGTACTCTGAGCGTGCACTGAGAACACAGCGGTGGGCCAGAAATGTTTGTCCATGAACCAGGAACTTGACGTCACTGTGTTGACCCTGCTCCAGTAACCTAAGGTAAAAACATACAAACATTTGGATTAGATTAACAAACTGTGTGCAGATTGTCCAGTTGATTAATGCACAAACTATAAAGGTAGCATACTGTGCATTATTAGTTCATTAATATCATTTTCCTGTTTCTTGTCAATGTTAATTTTTAAAACAGATGAGGAAAATGAACTGCTCTGTAGCAAAGTTAAATAATTTACAAGAATAACTATCAGGCATTTGACCCTTACATGTGCAGAAAGTAGTTAAAATCATCCCGCTGCATGGCACGGACAGTGACACATTTATAATCTTTGAGCAGGCGTCGAACAGAGTCATTTAGGGAGCCATACATGCACCTCTCACCATCAAACGTGTTGGCTTCACACTTGGCACCTGAAATCAATGAAAAGAAAAAACTCATATGATACTACAGTACATTTCAGTGTTGAAATGTAATGCTCAACACAAAACTATAGTGGAATATAGGTAATCACACTTTATATTTTCATTATGTTTGTGTTACCAGCCTTACCACTAGCCAACAGGTACTGGACCAGCTCCTCATGACCACAGAGACAGGCATAATACCTGAAGAACAAGAGTGATCACATTTCAGGTGGTCGGGATAATGATAGCATGTCAGCCAAACGATTAGACTCCTTGCCTAAAGTGCACTTACAACGGGGTGCTGTCCCATTTATCTCTTACATTGAGGTCCACATCTCTTTGTTCAACAAGGTATCTTAGAAAGAGAAGAAAAGAAGTGAGTGGTTACAGTCTACACAATTACAACCTGTCATAACCTGAGAAAGTTACTAAATTAAATTGAATGAAATTGATTAAATAAATAAAACAGTACAACTATTTGATGAATAAATTATAATTAATAAATTAATTACATGTATTCAATTAAATAAAGTTGAGTTATTTTTCACTAAATTAAATTTACTCTAATTAAGCTGAGAAAAAAGTTAAATTGAGCAATAGACCTATAGGAACCCCTCCCACAATTAATGATAGTATGCATATGCCTATGGTAGGCCATTGATATCAGGAAGTCAGTTGGTGAGGAGAATTTGGATCCTTTTTTCCTCAAGTTGATCTGCACCTCTTATTAAGTAGCACATCACATATATATTGAACCTTTTTATCTCATCAGAAATAGTTCCTAGTGTTTGGAAATCAGCTCATGTGGTCCCTTTGCACAAAGGTGGAGATAGTAATGATGCCAATAACTACAGCTAATCAAAGAACCATCTCAGCTGTCACACTAGTATTAAGTGATTTGATTGCCAGTTTAGGAAAGAAACATTGTGCCTCTGTGTTCAAAGATTTAGAAAATGCATTTGATACAGTTGACGACTCTCTACTGATAGAAAGATGGCTTATTGCTGGTTTTGATAGGGATGCTTGAAGTTGTTTTCAAAATTACTTATTCGACGTCATCGTGTGAGGATGGGCGGAGCCTCCTTCTGTATTGCTGTACACAGTATGTTTGTGTATATACATGTAGACTGCATTCATGAAACATATCCTATATTCCGCCAAGCTGGACAAATGTACTAGGTTAGGTAGATAGTTAAAACTGCATTGAAACTGAATGTCCCAAAGCAGAGAAAGTATCTTACATCAGTCAAAGTCTAAGCTGTATACCCGGCAGCAGAAATTCTCCACATACCATCCTCTTACACTGACAGCTAGCTCCTCAGCTTCCAGGTGAAACTGAGGAGCTGACCTACAAACGTTAGCTAAAGTTACTAGCTAGGTCATCAAAGCTAATGTTAGCAACTTTGCCTTCGGTGTTTACCTCTTTGCAAAACGATGCAGTTAGCGTCATGTTCAGCTTCAACGCTACAGTCCAGAGCAGGCCAAATAAATGAAGGCTAATGTTTTATAAGACCGGTCTGCGAAAAGGAGTAGCTAACAAGGCTAACAACAACAGTGTAAAGTAAATTAAATTAGCTTTTGGCACAGAAGCCAACATATCGACAGTGAAGCGACAGTTGCTTACCTAACTCTACAAATGTCGCCCTTTCTGCAACTACTAAACAAATCGTACACATCCATGATCCCCTCGGTGTTTTCGGTCCTCTGTAATGCATTGAGACGGCCTGTCTACTGGACAGGTTACTGGTGATTCGGTGTAGCTTCACAGTTTGCTGGATCGACGCTGAGAAAGTTGGCTGGCTGTCACAGTTTCTTGCAGTTGTTTACAATCTGCTCGGGTCCTCAGTGTTTTGGTTGAAGATTTCCAACAGTCACGTGACTACAGTGTGTCTACGTCGCTTGCTGTACAGAATATCGGTAATCTGAGGATTCTTCGTAGAACGGCAGGTGTTTATTACTCTCCTGTAACGTGATGTATCCCGCTTTATTTTTTACATCACATGAATACCAGCCGACTAAACCTTATTTTACATCAGGTCCATTTTGTTGACATTCCTACCCGCAGGTAATTTGAATGAGTGACAGTTTGCCTTAAAGGCGATGTAACACCTAGAATCGGAGCTCACGTCGGTCATTGAATGCAGCACACGTCAGCGTTCTATCAATCCTTTTTAAATTTTGTTTATGTTTTTGTAGTTTTTCGTCGTGGGTTTTCAAAAGGCGTTTACTGCAATTAAACCGAATCAAATAGCGGCAGTGTGCCTTTATCACAAATCCTGAAACAAGCTGTTCGAGCCATGGAACAGCTGTGGGGCAAAAACCAAGGGGCCTGTACCAAGAGTCATGGTCAATTGGTTATCAAGATATCTTTGAGTTTAAATCAGGATTTCTGGCAGGAGCGACTCTAGGATCAAACCTTTATAGGGGTTCAGAAGGTGACACGCATACAGTGCCTTGCAAAAGTGTTCAACCTGTTGTGATATGACATGTTGACATGACCCCTGTTAAATCACTAGTTTCACTGATTAACAATTAATACATTAATATCTTTATGTGTATGATATTTTAATTTACAACAATAATAATTTTAATGAATCACTAGTAAATGACATGAGTTTAACACCACAAAATATTTTTGGTTTGCAATAGTAGCCTATTCAACCTGCAAACCTCAATTCAGTTCGGTTCATAATGTTACCTTCAGAAGCAATATAATTAGTTGGACGCTCTGTTGCAGTGTGCTATATAATAGCGTAATAATAAGGTTTAGAATGAAAATCACTAATCAATATTATACACCTGTTTTGGTGAGGCCCCTGGGTTTGTTAAGAACACAAGAGTCAAAGACTTCATCAGAACTTGTTAGTTAAAGAAGTTATATAGCAAAGCAAATATGCACACATATCCCCCTCCCAACGTCATAAGTTTGATATGGACTCCTCCCCAGAGTGTCCCAAATGCAAAATAGAGACAGGGATTCTCACCCATTGCCTATGGTCTTGCAGGAAAATTCTGCAATTTTGGCAGATTATAGGGAGTGAAATTAATAAATTCCTCTCTATTACTACAGAGTGTGACCCACTATGCATGTTACTACCTGTATTACTCACAAGTATAAAAGGAAACTCTATAAAATGCTTGCATTCTGTACAAGAAAATTCAAGTTCCATCCAAAACATATTGGCATAAAATCATACTTGAATATGTATTTTTGGATTATTTGACATGTATGTTACATTGCAAAGACAATGTATTTCACATATAGTATGGGAGCCTTTTATGTCATATACAGTATTGGTCTTGATATCTCTGCTATTTTCACAAGAGGGTTTGTATTGACCTAAGTGACACCTGTCTATGAGCTCTTTTTTATTTTTACCTTTTTTAATCATATATTGTTTTATCACATTGTGTGTGTGTGTCCTGGGACTGGGTTCACTGGCCATTCTCAATATATTATGAATTCGCCACAAATAGAATCTAATTCTGTGTAAAACTCTGGCTTTTGAAGGGAATGGGAGATGGCACTCTGATTGGTTTATTACGTGTTATGCCCAAAACATTCCCACAATTAATTAAGAGACTAAATACAACTCTTTTGAACTATGTGCCAGGCTGACTTTTTACCAGAGTAGATCACCGTGGTAACAGGTGTAGGTCACCATTGTAACCCAGGTAGATCACCATGGTAACAGGGGAAGATCATTATGGTAACCTGTCTAGAAGCAGATTAACTTAATAGGATCAGATCACAACCTATCATAGCCTGATTGCTGGTCAATCAGATCACTGGAAAGACTGGGTGATCATTCCTGCAGGATCTGCAGGAATGATCTGCAGGGACTGTTTACTCCAATAAAAAATACAAAATGAGGATTATAGCTGTATTTTAAGTGCACTGTCAGGAATGACATCAATAAGAATGTGTGTACACTCTTATTTCATCACTGCACCTCAGATTAAATTAGAGACTTTGTGATGATAATTGGAAGTAAAAACTATAACCTCTGTTGTCTTTAATGAAAAAAAGATAATCTACACACCCTTGAGTATCTCCCATGATTATAAATGTCACATTTCAGACAGATAGATCTCAATAGGCTTACATTATTTTTAACTTTTTGTGTTTTGTGTGTTTCATATCAGTGCTATTTACCTCATAAAAAGAATTTAGAGGCAAAGGGCAAATTATGGGACCAAACCATTATTAATTTATTTTGCAATATCAGTTCTACATACAAATGATGATGAAACACAAAAATAGCTTAGTAAAACCAGAAGCATTTGAGATCTACTGGTCATTCTTCCAGTTCCAGTTTGCCAAGTCGGTGTTTTAATAAGGAAATCTGAAGTTGAAGTTTTTCTTGTAGCAGCAGGAGGTTTTCTTTCTGCAGTTTCAGCACATCAACCTGTAAACTCTCTGGGAGTAGAAAAACACACGTAATTAGTAAGTATGTAATACCTGTCACTGAAAAGAATTCTCTACTCAAATATGTGTATTTTTAATTCAACAAAATTAAGAAGTTCTAATTAAACAGGAGGGACACTGATGCAATAACAATTTGATTTGTTGCATGTTATCTATTTTTTCTTGAATAATTAGCAATAAAAGCACCATTCATGCCAGCGATGCTTTAGTGCCTCTATGTTTGGGTTAGAATTTTTTAAATACATTTTATGTCATAATATTTTTTTATATGATTGAACAGATGCAAAATGTCAGATTCTGATCTTAACAAGAGTCTGATTAATATATGTGCAGTAGTTACTGTGTTTATGCTTTCCAGGACAGAGGATAGCAAGATTTTTCCAGTAAAAGCTTCTGGCCCAATATAGACTTGGGTCCTTGGCCCAAGTTTGGCCAATAAACATCCACATCTGGGCTGATTCCTGCTGTTATCCTCCAGTGTTGGCTGACAGCCATGGAGATTTTCTGTGTGTGCACCAGAATTGGTCCAGATGTGGAAGTGTCATCTGACAATCATGTTGTATGTAGCCAGAAGAAACACAAATTTGTGGCTCAAGTATTCACCAGGATAATTTTGCTACTTGGAATAAACTTTGAAAATAGACAATTTTAATGAGATTATAGACAATAAGGAAAATACAGAATGCATACCTAACCATAAAGAGTGGAAAGTCCCACCTTTAAAGCATGTGCTTTAATCTCTAAACTGATTTACGAGAAACACTCTCAAATTCCAAGCATTCCCTCTCATTATTTGTACCCCTGCCTTTCTCAGAGGCAACTCTGCAGTGTAAATGTCAAAACAGCTCCACATCAAGGACAAGTTGTCTGTCGTTGACAGGATAGAGTGAATTATAGTTTTGCTTATGACCTGTGACAGTTGTGTTAACAGATGCTTGCTGGGTATCAGCGTTGGAGCATCTTTGGTTGCTCTTTGCCATCCAGAAAGGAGGAGCGCTTCGTAATTCTACCTCAACAGGGTAGTGATCGCTCACTCTCAGGGCCTGCAGGAGGTTGCATATGCTGAATCAGTTATATCACCACAAACAAGGCGGTGAAAAAGCTATTAAGGTGGATAAGTAAAGTACGATTATAACATATGGGTCCTGAAGACACTAACTTACCATTTCTTCTGTCATATCAAACTCTGTGTGGAAATTAAAAGGCTTGGCTGAGTTTGGCACAATGGCTGCCAGCATGTCTTCTCCATACACAACAATCCTGTTAGAGAAATATTCAGTTCATGCCATTAATCAATATGTTCATTTTCTTCAGAAGTAATCCTTCCACTACTATTCGCTTTCTTGCAAAAAAACCCAAAAGAAACAAACAACAAAGTGTAGTGATGTACACATGCCTGTCGTAGGTGTGATCATTTGATGTATTTGCAGTGGTGTCCATGTCATCACCAATCAGCCAGTGGAAATTCTTGTTGCTGCGAATACGGATCTCCTTCATTTCTTTATGTGTGACATATGCACCATCTGCATTGAAGTCCCCCAGGATCATTATGTTCTGGAGGAAATCGAAAACAGCCACTTCAGCCCTAATAAAATATCCTGCAGTTGGGATCTAAGAAAACTGGGAAATCCCATCAAAAGTGGCTGCGTTACAACATTGTTCAATGATTATTTACAGGCCATATAATTGGTTTGATCCTCTGATATGACAGTGTAAATGAATTAATTAATGCACTGCTTTAAGGTGAAGCAATGATGCTAAAATACTGCAGCAGGATGATGCAACTCACATCAGTTTTCCATTTATCTTTGACCATCAGGACGACCTCGTACAGCTCGTCCAGCTCTTTCTCTGAGTCCGATGGTTTGGTGTGCACCGGGATCAGCACCACATCCTTCAGCACTGCAACAAAAACAGTTTGGTAAAACCAGACATGCTTGTTTGCTATAACGTGCCCCATCATGATGTAACTCAAACATGTAAAGATGCACACGCATGATGTTGACTGACTGAACTTGATAAACCTGCTGCCTATTTGTATTCGCATGTTAAAACTAAATCGGACTCATTCACTTTGGAAAAACAAACAGGTCCACGTAGACATGACTCAGACATACCAAAGACACCGCAGCAACCAATCACATCAACAAACGCACTGATACTGATCTAGTAACTGTTACACCTTAAGCTTCAGCTTTGGCTTAAGCGCCGAGACTGACCTGTGTTGTGTGGTTTGAAGTGGAGAATATACGGCTCCCTTGCAAAAGCGTCCATGTCGTTCACCTGGTTGTCTTCATATTGATAGGAGTCAACCAAGCTGACCACATCATCCCTTCCAGCAAACCAAATATCTTTTAGTGCAGCTGTTTAGTGGTTACATTAAGGAAGTATTGCAGTTCGGCAACATGATTTGATCTCACCTGTAGAGAAACAGAAATTGCTCCTTGTATCTGTTCCTTCCCAAGCGGCTACTGATCTGTAGAGCATAGTGATGGGTTGTGTTGACCCTGAGATGTATAGAATAGTAAAAGTAAGCATGCGTACTGGGCAGTAAAAAGCAGCTTCAACAGTATTTGCTTCATTCACAAATAAAAGATGTAAACTCACCTGTTCAGTTCTTTCAAGAACAGTTTAACAGAATCTCCACTTAGATCCACGACCTCCAGAATCAATATGATGTCGTATTGAGACACAATCTATAAAAAAACAAAAGCATCCAATAGCAAGTAAAAGTGTGAAGTTGAGAGGAAGAAAGGTGTGAGTAATACATACGAAACAGGCATTTTTCCATTTGAAGTTGTGACAGTTTTAGCAGATACAGAGTGTAATGACAGAGAAAGTAACATTTTCATTTTCACACACTACCACTTATTCCTTGTTCCTTGTTCCCCCTCAGTCTCTCCTCCGTCCCAAAACTAAACCCTTAATTCTCATGATTATTACTAATCTTTAATTGCGTACTGTTGTAAACTAAAGCTCCCACCGAGACTTGCTTTACTGTGCCTAAACAAAATGCCATTGAGACGTGTTTTACCTTAACCAGAATTGATAGGACATCTGGATCTGAGACTTTTGCAAGTCCAAACCTCCGTACATTGAATGAAGCGATCTTCATGCCTGACAAGAAAACACAGCAGAGACTTAGAGAATTATATAAAATACATTTTGAAAATGATTTGTTATTACGTTTAAATATACACAACACAGACTTTACCTACCTCCAATCAAGTGTTGATGTTGTGTAGATGTCACAGCTTCAATGGCACACAGCCGCACCTAACCTCCAGATTAAAGCTGCACTTGACACTTGAATGAGAAACTTATTTCTCTGTTTTTTTAAGGCAGTGCGGTGATTGGACAACCAGTCTGAATAGGGAGAGGGTTAAAGTGTGAAAACAAGGGAAAGACTGAGATGCCAGACCAGTTTTAGCTATTGTTTACAACCACCTTTCACCAACTATGCTTAATGACACTGCACTAAACAGAACTGAACTATATATACTGTAGCTTAAGTATAATGTTATGTTTTTGACTCAGCCTGTACTTTTCTCACAGATCTTAACTGTTTTAGGTGCCGGAAAAGATTTAAAACCTCCAACATGTCACATATGTTACAGTATTCTTTGGGTTCACTGATTGATCTGTGGTAAAGCGTAAGAGTCTCCCATAGCCAGTGCATTATACATAATTTAATGATGTTTGGGCACATTTTGTAGGTAATCTATAGAGAGTATTTTGTAAATCATTGTTTTGTGTATTTTGACCTTAAGCAGCTTTTGTGGGCTTCATTTTTAATGGAGGACTTGTGATAATCCTGCAGTTTAAATCACTTGAAACTCACACAGTACTTACAGCTATTGTGACCTGGTGTTGCTACTGTACACTATACTGAAATCTCACTGGGGCATAAAAGCCAATACAAATATTTATTGTGATTCCACCCGTGCTTTAGTCTTGATGACTTCTTGGATTGCACCATTTATCTCTCTAATTAAGACTCAGAGCTCACCTCCAGTAAATAATTTAGTATACTGTTCAAATGCAGCATGCCTGAAGCCACGGACCAGGCCTGGATTCCAGCGTTACAACAAGGAACAATGCAGTCTTTACAGTGGGGGTAGGTGGGAGCACAGGTGGCATGCGTCAGACTGGTTTACCCACATTGGGGAGCCACATAACTTCACTATCACGCCACACCCAGCCTGGTCTATAAAGTGACACCCAAAAGATAAGAGATGCACAAGAGGGCTCAACCACCGCCAGACCTCTCCATCCTCTCCAGCTCCAGAGATCTCCACACAGCACCACCATGAGTCTGAGGAGCAAGCACATCAGCCGCCCAGGGTTGCATAAGTCGTCAGGGGGCTTCAGCAGCTTTTCCATGGGGTCCTACTCCATCCCCAAAATCAGCACTGCCACTGGGAACCAGATTACACCTGTGACCATCAACAGGAGCCTGCTCACCCCTCTGAAGATAGACATTGATCCCACCGTCCAAGCTGTCCGCACCAAGGAGAAAGAGCAGATCAAGACTCTCAATAACCGCTTTGTCTCATTCATTGATAAGGTAAGGAGAAATTTCACTGAACTTCTGATGATGAATTTTTAGTCTTAATCATTTTGATTATCCAGCTAATCTATTTAGATACATTATAGACCTCTGAAACCATGTTTATTGACCTTTGACCTTACATTGAAACATATATGCTGTATTAAAAGATGTTGGGATCTGTTTTATTTTGTTGGTACTTCCTCCTTGTGTCACAGGTAAGATTCCTGGAACAGCAGAACAAAATGCTGGAGACCAAATGGAAGCTGCTGCAGGGACAGACTGCCGCCTCCTCTAACATCGAGCCCATGCTGAAGTCCTACATCACCAACCTGCAAAGACAGCTGGAGTTTCTCAACAATGACAAACACAGGCTTGACATGGAGAACAATGTCATGCACAAAAATGTTGACGACTACAAGACAAAGTAAGACATTTTTTGTGCAGGTCTGAACCACCTTGTCAAGTCTGTAAGCTGAGGTTGAGACATATGAAAAGTAAGTAGATACTGATAAGATCTGCAAGGGTAATCTGGTATTTGTGGTGTGTTTCAGGTATGAGCATGAAATCAACAAGAGGAATGAAGCAGAGAATGAGTTTGTCATGCTCAAAAAGGTACAGTATGCAGACTATGATAGATATTTGTTTTCTAAGTGTGTCCATGTATAACACTGAAGAATGGTATGTACTGAGAAAAGCTTTGGTTTTTTTTTTTACTGACTCTCTGCAGGATGTGGATGCAGGCTATCTGTCCAAGGTGAATCTGGACGACAGCGTGGCTGCTATCACTGACGAATATAACTTCCTCAAGGCTCTGTATGATGCGGTACACAACCATTCACTGAAAATCTTCTCAAAAATTTTAAAGATATTCAATCAATAAAAATAAATTCAGCATATATACATATATATATATACATACATACATACATACATACATACATACATACAAGGATTGTGTCTTCTCACTTCTGCTGTATCTACTGTTTTTATAAAAGGAGGTGCGTGAGCTGCAGGAGAGCCTGAAGGAGACATCTGTGGTGGTGCAGATGGACAACTCCCGTGGCCTGAACATGGATCACATCGTGGCTGAAGTTAAGGCTCAGTATGAGGACATTGCTGCCCGCAGCCGTGAGGAAGCTGAAAGCTGGTACAAGAACAAGGTGAAGAGCTAAAATGCATGACCCTAGATCTAAATGCTAAAAATACAAAGAAAAATAACGGGTAGTTAGTAAATCTCCAGGTAAATGAAAGGTGCCCTTGAAGTTTAAATGGTTACCCAAAAAGGGGATAAAATCGCGACCGGTTTCAACCACCTCAGGGTCTTCCTCGGGGTGTGGTTGGAATGGAGGTGATCGAAACCGGTCGGCGTTTTATTCCCTTTTTGGGATTTTTTGTTATATATTTTACTCTGATATGCCCTAACATAATTAAGGCATTTTAACTATATCTTTGGCTTTTTTAAAACTAGAAATAGAAAAGGGGTCAACAGTTAACTAAAACTCATAAATATACTAGAATATCCTGTCTTTTTGACAGGAACCACTGTTGTCAAACCTGATAATCACTGATTTGACATCTTCATCCTCTGTTGGATCTCTACCGGTACCAGTTTGACCAGATGACTGCTGAGGTTGACCAGTATGGAAATGAGCTGCGTACCACCAAGGGAGAAATATCTGAGCTCACCCGAATGATCAGCCGCCTGCAGAATGAGATTGTGACTGTAAAGGCACAGGTGAGTGACAGATTAGCAGAGAGATTGATAATGTTGAAAGTTAAAGGCAGCTGAACGCACGGTTCGATCTTAGACTCTGTTGGATAATGCTGCCTTAAGGTTTATGTGCTGCAAATCAGCAAAGAATGACGTGCAAAGAGGAATCCAAAAAGATACTACATTACATGGAGGAAAAGCGGCACTTTTCAAGCTTAATAATCCTCCAATCAGAGACACCATAGCAACAACAAGCTTTATTGCTGTTCAGAGATTTTAAAGACTGTGAAAGTTGTGTATTTATTGGTAATAACTGATTGTGGAAGGAAACCAGCAACACAGCCAAACAATCAAACATCCAGTTTTGTTCTATTGTGGTTTGTGTGTCAAGCTGGCATGCTACTAGACAATAATATGACAAAATAATAAAATTAATATGAAACAGTCTGGTCGTCTGGCAGCATCTAATTGTTTTGTCTAGGTGTTAACACAAGCCACATTAACAAAGGGTCATGACAAGCTCACAAGGGGATAGTCTATACAAGAATTTCCAGTCATATGACTGAGAGGCTCAGATCTAGTTGAATGCTTACACCATCTATCCCTGCATTTCTGTTTTTTTCAGCGTGATACTCTAGAGGGCCAGGTGGCCGAAGCGGAGCAGCGCGGGGAGGCGGCCGTGCAGGATGCCAAGCTTCGCATCAGGGACCTGGAGCTGGCTCTTCAGAGGGCCAAACAGGACATGGCTCGCCAGCTGAGAGAGTACCAGGAGCTCATGAATGTCAAGCTGGCCCTGGACATAGAGATCTCTACCTACAGGAAACTGCTGGAGGGAGAGGAGGAAAGGTGAGTGGTATGGGTTGATATCAGTAGTGTCAGGTTCTTGTATCTTACTGATTACTCACTGATTACATGCTAATTTCTTTCTTTTTTAAAAAACAACCTAAATGAGGTCTGTTAGGATCACTCACTCTTTTCATGTTTTCTTACATTTCTTGCCAGGCTGTGTGCACTCTGTCAGTCTTTACTTTGTTAACATGTTTCTGTGTTTAGCATAAGTCACTTGGGTGAGGTAGGAAAACACCCACTGATACCTGACAGTTGGTGAGAAATGCAGTTGTAGTGAGTGTTTTTACCCCAGTAGCCACAGGAGGGCAACAGTGAGCCCACCTCACACTAAAAAACTTTGACAAACAGCACAAAGATGAGATTTATGCTTTATTGGTAGTGTTTTCAAACAATATTTTTTTTGAATTTGTGGACTAATTGTTTTTTTTTGGCAAGTTTAAATCTGGTTAGCAGCCCCACCACCCTTAAAGTGCAACTACAGCGTCCTTTATGATGAGGCAGCTCCCTCTGGGGTCATAAAAGGCTTCATACACCTTTTTTCACATATGCAGAAGTTATACTTCCCATGCCCTGAAAACAGGCTTTGAGGTAAAATCAGTGGACCTCACCTTTAACAACCATTCACTTTGCTGCCACATCAGTGTTTACAGTCTATTTCCTGCTTTCTCACTAACAGACTTGGACAGGACTCTATTCTCAACATCCAAACAGTGCCCAATAAAAGTAAGTACTGTATTTTACAACTGAAGATGACACCATAATTATCAGTATCACTGGGATTAGAAGGACATCCTGTCCTGTTTGTGTTTGTTTGACCTTTTTACCGTCTTCTTTTTACAGCCTCAGTTAAACACCACCGAAGTCCACTTCTCATCAAGACCGTGGAGACCCACGACAGATCATACAACTAAGGCAAAACACCATGCAGTACTCTGAACTGCTGCATCACCGTGGCCACTTAACTCTACCTTTACATTAATCTCCTTGTAACCCACAATGAGCCTACTGCACCCATGAGCCAACTGTGTGTGTTAATTGTTTATTTCCCTTATATTTGTGTCGGATGTGACATTATTAACTGTTTTCCATATTTATCATAAAGATGATTTCAGCTACACGATCATTTGTATCATTTTTCTTGGGTAATAATTAAATAGACATTGAATTCAGCACATTTTGTTATTCTCTCTCCACCTCCGTCAAAGCATGCTGCAAAATTTGGCCACAACTGCTGATGTGACACTGAACAAAAGAACTGGAGAATGGATAATAATAGATGATGATTACATCCTTGGTGTTGACCAAGCAGAGCCAACTTTTGCATAAATCAGACTTTATATAATACAAATCCAGTAAAGACCATAGAGTAGACAACTCAGCCAAAACCCTGGAAAAGAAATATATTGCTGCTAGTTAGTGCTCGCTGAGAGAAACTACAGCTCATTTTGCCCTGAAGCAGATGAATCCAACATCAGACTGCCCTCTGACCCATGAAACTTTAAAAAGTATGATTATATTTTGTATTTACTCAGTCAGTCAGTCATAATTCGAACCCTGCATCAAAATATACTTAGTGCTAACTAAGTGCTACTACTAAGTACTAAAGCTAAACATACTCATCATGCAGAATTGTTCAATTCAGAAGAATTGTAAATGATTCTATATTATTGAATTACGATTATTTATGTATTAATGTATATCATCACTTTAATATTGCAGCTGGTAAAGATGGGGTTAATTTTAACTATATCATTTACTGCTGCATATCTTAATCTATAATAATACATTATTTGTTGATTCTATTTTGTATTAATAATTTGGATCTGCAGAGTAAAGTGGAGTACTAAGTGAAACGTTTCCCTCTGAGATGTTGTGGAGTAGGAAGTATCATAAAATGGAGTTGCAAAAGTAAAACAGAAGTAAATTGTACTTTTGTACAGCACTTGTAATGTAGTAGTTACTCAGTGATTTTCCACCACTGATTTTTTTCCCTACCTATAACTGTATGTAGGAGTATTTTAAAACAGCTGCTCAGTGTTATTGCTTGCAGGCTATTTTCAAACTGACTCTTGTTGGAGTAGTTGAGATAGCAGTTTAGTTGCGGCGCGCCTTGTTGTGCCTGTAAGGCATCTCTCAGGGTATTAATCACAGTTTTTCTCTTCCTGTCTTGCCACTCGCGGTTCAACGGTGGGAAATTGTTGTAATCCCATTGTAGGCGTAACCTCTGTCTTCATAACGGAAATCTGTCTGCAATCTAAAGATGTGCCTTTCTTAACAACACGTTGTCTCATTGTTTTCCAGCAGCACCTCGTCTAAGGTAAACGCACTTTCCTCTGCACATTGTAATTTTTTAAGACACTGAATTGCTCAGTATGTTAAGACATGTAGGTGGAGCCTTCAAAGTAGGGAGGTAGAGTTTATTACACTGTTTGCAGACATGAATGAAATGTTCCCTGCATGCCGCCGGAACTGTGAATTATATTTTATGTATTCACATTCTCAACAGGGACTTACGCAATGGACAAAAACACTGTGCTGACTCATATCCTGAAGCCGAATGGCATGTCAACAATCCTCGGTGGAGAGCTGCCTGTCAGTGTGATAAACAACAATAAGTACATATCCCAGCTGACTCCTGAAGCTCCGCTGACAGATGGAAATGTAGACGACAACTTGTCCTCCCTTGATCATGCCATCCTCGCCGCTCTGTCTGGTGAAATCAGGACTGTGATACTGATGGGTGCAGAAGGCTCGGGTAAAACCACTGCACTGGAGAAGCTAGTTGTGGATTGGGCCAGAGGTGAACACCTTCAAAATTTTGCTTATGTCTTCTATTTCCGGCTGAGGGAGATAAGTTCTCTTGAAGGCATGCTGTCATTGGAGACATTAATGCAACACCATCACAGTCATATCTCTTCTGAGTCCATGCCCCGAGTTCTGCAGAAGCCTGAGGATGTGTTGTTTGTTTTTGATGATCTGGATCAATACAAACTTAACCTGGACCCCTCAGTCCACACCCTCTGCTCTGACCCCAGCCAGGCAGTCTCAGTGTCCTGTTTGATAGCCAGTCTGCTTCACGGATCGCTGCTGAAAGGAGCTGCCTTTATGGTGGCAACCAGGCCGACTGGATGTCTGACATGCCTGAGTGGCACCCGGGTGGAAGTGTTGGGGTTTCTGAAGCCCCAAAGAGAGGCTTATTTTAACGGGTTCTTTACTGACCCAGTTGCTGCCAATAAAGCACTGATGCACATGGAAAAGACTCTAGGTTTTTATGATTTCTGTACCTCTCCTAGATTCTGCTGGACAGTTTGCTCTATTTACAAGACTCTGATGAATGCTGGAGCAAAACTTCCTGAAACATTATCTCAGTTGTTTGTGGATATCCTGGTTCACCTGATTCAACCACTCTCGCTGGACAAGGCCTGCAACAGAGAACTGGTGCTGGCCCTTGGCAGGATGGCTTCTCATTGCTCTCTTGGCCAACATTTGAGCTGCACCAAAGAGGAACTTGATTCCTTTGGTTTGCAACGATTTATTGCATCAGTTGGTGTTTTCTTGCAAGTAGATGGTGACCTGGAGTCAGACACATGTGTTTTCTCTTTCACCTCCCAGCTGATGCAGGAGTTCATCTTAGCTGTGTCTTTCTTTTTGGACAAGTCAACATCTGAGGGAGTGGAGAAGATGTTGGAAGAGCACAAAGGTCATGCAAAATTTCTAGATCTCTTCTTGTCAGGGCTCTCAGAGCCAATTCAGTGCAGACCACTGGAGACCCTGCTGGGGGAGTTAAACCCAGACCAGGTCATGAATTTCAAAAGTTGGTTTAAAAGCAGCTCAGAGGAAACACTGAAGGGATTTTTCAAAGACAGGCACCACCGGTGCTTCCATCTGCTTCATCAAGCTCAAAATAAGAGTTTGGTGAAAGAGATCATCACCCCATCAGCACGAATAGGCATCAGCTATGGCGACCTGAACCTTCAGGACTGTGTAGCTCTGAACTATGTCATCACGTGCCTTGGTGAGATGAAGCTGTTGAATCTGTACAGAACAAGGAATTTGACAGAGGAGCAAGCAGAAGTCCTCGCTCCAGCTATGAGCTTATCACACAAGATACTGTAAGTCATGGTAAAAATTTCATGTGTCGAGGCATCATTTAGTTCAGGTGTTTAGTGTGCCATCTTATGTAAAATCTGGCTCCCCTGTCCCACAGCTTGGCAGACAGCTCCTTGAGCGCAGGGGCTGTCCCTCACCTGGCTTCAGCTCTCAGCAGAGGACTCACCGAGAAGCTGGATATTACTTATACCCGCCTCGGAGAGGAAAAGTTTAAAATTCTCTGTGCTGGACTCAGGGACTGCAAACTGCACAACTTGAAGTAAGACTTGCTCAAGACATTCTTTTTAATTTGCTTAATTTATGCTAACAGCCATTTGTCAAAAGCAAAAAACATTCTGTTCAATTAATACATTCTTGATATTTTGTTTTTTTATTTACCTAGTCTTCAAGTATGCAGACTGACTGAGGCCAGCTGTGAAGATCTGGTGTTAGTGCTGACCTCAGCCGCCTCTCAGCTGTGTGTGTGTGATATAAGTTTTAATGAGTTCGAGGACCAGGGCTTGATGAAACTGTGCAAAGCACTCCATAGTCCTCACTGCAGACTACAGCAGCTCTAGTATGTATTATCAAAAGTGCAGTATTATAATAAAAGTCTTTTATTTCGCCAGCCCTGTCTATTTGTTTAAATCATTGACTTGAAGGTTTGAAAAATGACTTTATTTTCTTTATTAAAAGCCTGCAAAGCTGTGAGTTGACTGCAGCATCCATGGAAGCTTTATCAGCGGCTTTGTGTTCTGGCAATTCAGAGCTGAGAGAATTGGGCCTAGCACGAAACACGATCGGTGACAGTGGAGTGGAGGCTTTGTGCAAGGCCCTGCAACACCGACTTTGTAAACTGCAAAGCCTCAAGTAAGTCTGTGTTTCAAGATGATAAAAGTGCAGTCACTGCCTTTCCTTTGAAGTTCTACATGGTTTGCAAAAGTAAAAAAAAAAAAAAAAGTTAAAAATTCAAAAACCCTTTTAGTCACAGGCCAAAAACTACATTTCTGTTTTTCAAGCATATACCAGTCCCTCAGACTCGCTCATAAGCTTAAAATCTTTCTTTTCAGAATATTGTTTTTTTATTGTGTGTGTGTGTGTGTGTGTGTGTGTGTGTGTGTGTGTGTGTGTGTGTGTGTGTGTGTGTGTGTGTGTGTGATGTTTGCCTAGAAAAAAAAAAAGTTACTAAATGCATTTCAAATATGATAGCTTATTAGAGTAACAGTAATCTAACTAAACAGTGACATGTGAGATAGCCTAGTTGGTTGAAGTGCAAGTCTCCCTTAAACAGTGGATAAATTAAATAAAAATGTTCTGCTACGTGTGACTTTTTACTTATGTATTATTTCTCCCTCTAGACTGTCTGATAATGAGCTGACGGGTGTGTGCTGTCCTCATTTGATGGAGTCCTTGATGTCAGAGCACTGCGTTCTGTCAGAGCTGGATCTGTCAGTGAATGATTTGGGCCAGGAGGGTGTGCTGCTGCTCTGCCAAGCCCTCAGTCAACCCGGATGTCCAATGGAAAAACTCGGGTAGAGTCACTTTTTACTTTTTGGTAATAAAGTACCTTTCACGAATATTTGGTGAAATTCTGATAGCATCACCAGTGAAATCTGCTCCACCCTACAGGCTGAAACGATGTGAGTTAACCCAGCCGGTCTTCAAGGAACTGGGCTCACTGCTGAGAAGTGGGAATTCGCAGCTTAAGTCCCTTTTTGTAGGTGTGAATCAAGTCGGAAACCAAGGAGTTAAACATCTTTGGGATGCTGTTGCACATCCAAGCTGTCTGTTGGAGGAACTTGAGTGAGTTAACAAACACTCTCTTATACCTTTTTTTTTTTTTTTTTTTTTTTTTTTAATCACCACATTGCAGTGTACACCACATGCAAATCTGTCTGCTTTCTCCTCTGTCATAGTGTTGAAATGACTGCTCTGACAGACAGCTGTGTTGAGGACTTGTGTGCTGCTGTAAGAGCCAGTAAGACTTTGAAGAACCTGGAACTGAGAAACAACTCTCTGACTGATGCTTCTGTCCCAGCCCTTATCCGAGTCATGGAGGACAGCCCCAACATGCAGGAGATGAAGTAAGCGTTAATCAATAAGGCAATTATAAACTACCGTGCGCCAGTATGTTTCACATAAAGCATTTTTGAAGCAGAATCTAAACACTGCATTTGTTTCTAACTCTTTCAGCCTGCAGTACAACGACCTCAGTGAGGAGGCTTTCAACATGTTGCCCGAGTGTGATAAAATAAGATACTGAAGAAGGTGGACTAGTCCATCCATCTCAGAGACTGCTGCAGGATCGCATACTGTGTTGAGTGCTGCCATGTTATTATTAGAGCTGATGCACTGGGGAGTGAGAATTAGGTACTTTTTGCTATCTTATGTGAAAGTAAGTTAAATATGTTTAGATTTTGAACTGTTGGTTGGACCAAACAGCCCTACTCATTATACAGTCAAGTTCACTATCTATAACATAATAAAGGTCCTTCAACACATTTATCACTAGATTTGATGCAATAAATTTTTATTAAGAAGACTTTGGCATTTCTAAGCTTACAGGAGAGTAAGCAGTATATTAATTAAGGCAGATGCAGTGATTTGTTGTACAGCTGTAAAATATATCAACAAATTCACAAATAAAATTTCTGTGTATAAAATGGGTTTGACAGTAGCGGTGCAAATATGCATTGTTACGCACTTGCTGCAATTTCAAATTTTGAGAACACACACACACACGCGCGCGCGCACACACACACACACACACACACACGTCAAGTGTAACTCTGTGGGCCAACTGTGAAAGTTCGACAGTTCATGTCAGTTAAAGAATTCTTTGGCTTCTAGTCCATTTGTTTCTGTAACCTGTACAAAGTGTTTACCTTCTCTCTCTGACTCCCTCTGAATGTCTCTCTTAATACCCCACCATTCCCTCACACACACACACACATTTCTCTGTCTACTTCTATAAGCAAAAGGCAGGCGTAAACCTCACACAGTGTAAACCTGACACCACAGAAACACAGTTCTAAGTCTGTATTCCACACATGGAGTTGCCCTGTGTCCAGTCCTCTCTCCGTTTAACAACTCAGCAGAAAAAAAAAAAAAATGTCTTTTTGGTCAAGTGACGAGGCGGATCTCACAGGCACGCAAGAGGTGAATGAAGGCCACACTGGAAGTCAGTATCCTCTTCTTGGTACTCAGTGGTCATGAGTTTCTCCGTTGAAGTTACCAGTGTGACTGCTGTCCTTTGTCTTTAGAGTCTGACTGGGATTTTTGCTGCAACTGGAATAAATCTCTTCGTCCGAGCTGCTCTCAACGTCACTGCGGTCGTCTTTTGACACCTGTAAAGTTAATCCACATGACAGTTAAACTATTTGAACTGTGCGGAAATTTCAAACAAAAAAGTCTACAGCCACACTAGCAGCTCTGTGAGGCTATCAGTGTGCTAACATGCTAACATTGAAAATACTGATGCCCATAATGTTTACCACAGTCACCATCTTAGTGTAGTGTGTTAGCACTACTATTGGACAAAGTAAAGTTATTATAATTCGTCCAGAACATGAATATCTGTACTAAATTAAATTGCAATCCAAGACATTTCACTCAAAACCACATATGTCGACCTGCCGGTAACCTTGGAGGAAATGCCAGGTGATCATCGATGGGAACCAGGAATTTCTGCACAAAACAGTTTATCAAGCAGAAGTGGTGATAATTTAATGGATCAGTGAAAATTTTGATTTGCAGATAGTACTTTGGAGATCACCAAAGTCACCCCCTGCAGTAGCATGGATATCTGTATCAAATCATTGGAATCCAACCAATAGTTGTTGGAATATTTCACTAAAAACCCAAAATGTCATCTTCATGCCGGCACTAAGGTAAAAAATGAGGAAATTGCCAAGGTCAGTAGGTTTCATTCTCTGGGGACCAGATTTGTACAAAATGTCATGATAATCCGTCTAATAGTTGTTGAGATATTTCAGTATGGACCAAGGTCCCTGGAGCTGCTGTGGCTAAAAATTGTACTACACACAGAAGAGTACCAGACTAACCTTTCCCTTGAATATGGCTTTGATAGCAATACGAGTGATGAGGTAGAACCAGATGATGTGAAGAGTCTGCAGAACCAGCAGCAACCCATTGAACAGCCACCAGGCCTGGTACGGCCCAACAATCTCCCAGCTCTCAAACAGAACACTGTTAACAATCCTGCAACAAATACACACATACAGAGGTTACTGGATTTGTAAATGTAAATATATATATATATATACACATATATAATTTTGTATTTTAGTTTTAGGGGTTTTTCTATAATATATGATTATATTATTGTATTGTATGCTTTAGGTATAATCGATGCTGCCATTAAACAGCAGTTTTATTTGTCACATGCAAAGGTACAATGTACAGTAAGTAAAGCAGTGAAATGAGGGTTGAACTCAGCAGCAAGGTTGACTGTGCAAAACTGCAATATATACATTTTTTTTATTTTTTTTTTTATAGCCCAAGCCTACTCTTACACTCATTTTACCTTTTATGCTGTCAAATTTAAAGAGTAACCTTTCAAAGGAGACCACAATTATGACTGTAATCAAAATTATTGAACAACAAAAACCTTTGGATGTCCAGAAACAGGTTAACTATTAACTTGTTATCTATTTCAGTGTAAAATGGCTTCAAATAGTTAAACTTGTGACATATTCACAAAAGTATGTCATTTGATATGTAAAAGAAAACTCTTGTTACTCTCACCAGAAAGGATAGATGACAAGTCGAGTGAGGAAAAAGCTTATGCTGAACACCACAAACAGGCCATCACATAGCCTCTGGTACTTGGCATAGTTGGCGAGTTTAGCTGCCTTGGGAAATAAATAAAAAATTAATGATTCACAGTGGTAAAATATGAAACCAAAATCTCAATGTTATCTTATCACTCTCATGTCAGTAGGAGATAGTTTTTTTTGTTTTTTTTGTCAGACTGGTGGCAAAAGTAGCTCACAGTACAGTAGTATAATTTCCACATGTTCCCAGCTGTGTTTACCTACATTTTGTGCAACAATGTGTGACTGCTGAGTGAAACCCAGAAAGCCCATCAAATTTGCTTCTTGGAACGACTTAAAAAAAAAAAAGATTGTAATCACTGAATTCTTTACCTCGAGGAAGATGTCGGATGCATCGTGCACACACATGGTCAAAGTGCCAGCTCTTAGCATGTTGTTGGCATAGGAGAATGTGATGAGGATAATGGTTGCCAGATGGTGGACAAGCATGATGATGAAATCCTGTCATCGGTGAAATGAAGAGAGATGACAGAGAGAGAGATGACGCACATGCTACTTACTCAGCCACTGGAAATTTACAAACTCATAAAATCTCCTGCAGGTAAATGAGATGAAGTCGCTAGTTGTATAATAATCCTCACTTGTTGGTCTTTGTACTTTCATCTAGACTGAAAGCAGCGACTGAAAGACACTATGTCAATACTGGGATGATAGACTGATGTTAAGCTGTATGCAAGGAGTGTTGTATATATTAATGGCACTGCAGTATTTCACTGTCTAACCTGTTCCACCAGACCACATAATCACACGGTTACTCATCAGTGCTGGTAACAATAAGTGGTCTGACAGTTGGGCTTGTAAATGCATCATCAAAGACATTCAGAAAAATGGATATGAGACAAGGTGAATAGGAAAAACTGGCAAAACAGCTCTGTCAAGGGCGTTACGTATTCAGTGTTGCCATTGAGAGGCAGCACAATAGTGTTAGTTAAGTTGATGTTGACTCACCTTACGTTTAATGTCTGTGAACTGGGAAAACATCAGAGACCAATAGAAAGCCAGCTCAGCTACATAGTGGTTGTACTGGCCAGGGCTCAAAGGCTTCAGGGGGAGAGTGAAACAGAAACACCTTTAACAAATATGTAGCCATACTGGCCTGCACACATTACCGTGCTACCCTGATTAACGTAATTATATAGGCAGTTGAATAGGATTGTTCAGTTAATAAAAAATAAATAAAAAAAACAAACCTGAAAAGGATAGTTGTCCCAACATTTTCTGGTGTCCCACATCCAAGGTGACTGATTAAAACAGATAAATGTGCATATGATTAAAGGAGAGGTTTGCAGATTTTCCATGTCTGTATCAGATAACAATATGAACATGTTAACAGATTTTGCTTGATATAATAATTCCTTCTGTTCATTCTGGACTTTAGGGGATCCATTTCTAGTGTAATTGATAGGGAACAAAATGCACCTTCCTTGTTTTTTTTGTAAAAATGTTGTAAAAATCCTTTTCACTGTTTATCTGAAGCTAATAAAAGGCTTCACTGAGAGACTTCAGGGGATACAGCCTTTGTCAATCACAGCCCAAAGCTATAAATATCAGAGAAGCCAGGTCACTGAGTACTTTTAAAAGAAAGAAAAAAACTTGTCTCTTCACCTTAGCCTTTAACTAGCTCTGAAATTTTGCACTTTACTCCGCACTTATGCACTGCTCAGCACTTCTTTTAAATTCAGCAGTCTGAGTTGGACAAATGAAGTGGATATATTCTCTCTTTGCCTTACGATCCATGAAGATCACCAAGGAAAACACTGTCCAGGGAGACATGCAACTTCTTTACCTACTAAAAAAAATTAAACTTTGTGTAACTCTTGTTTGTCATGTCTCTATCCAAATGTAGTGCAAATTTTAACCTGAAAAAAAAAAAAGAAAAAGAAAAAGAAAAAAGAAAATGCAAACTAATGTGAGATGGGTCTTTGTAATCAATATTATAAAGAGTACAGTCCAGACCAGCTCTACACGAAAAGCGTGATTTGGCTCTATACAAATAGAGATTTACTTGACTTTCCATCCTGTATTTACTATTAGAAGCTGCGCACATCAAGATAAACAGCTGATGGTACTGATTTTCCAGTTGGGTGCCATTAACCCATTGCAGAAGTAATGCTTAATGTTATGATGACAATAATTAATAGAGCGCCAGTCAAACCTCAAATGGTGGAAATCCGTGGAAATGTGATGGAAATATGGCATTAAATTAATTCCTCCACACATATCTGATGTTTTCATCTGCAGCTATTTTCCCTCTCTTCAGTGGAAGCCAGAGTGACAAGCAAGTCACACGCTTCATGTATGCCAAGATTTATTTGCTAAGTCTGTTTCCATTGCTCTTTGTTTTCATCAATACATCCACCTCAGGCAAGTGTAAAAACTTTCATGCAATGTTTTTACTTTTTTCAAAAGTCCATACTCAAAGTGAAAATGCGCACAAATGTAGATGGACTGAAACACACTTATTGTGAATGGTTTCGGAAGCCATCTTTTAATGGCTAGTATCAACAGGAGGAATGATTACATCCAAAGAAAACCTGTTTCAGTGTACACATAGGCACCTCGCTTTTGTTTTAAGACACTCCTTTAAGCCTGTCTCTGATTTGATTAACAAACATGTTCACTTTTCAAGGTGAACGCTAAAGCTCTGTATCATGTCAGTGCATTTTGTACAAACGCATACAGTGTGCCATTTTAAACTCACCACCCACAAATGGCGAATGGCATAGATAAAAATCCCCAGGTAAAATGTAAATCGCCACCTGGAATGAAAGAGAAGAGTAGAATTTTCATGCCATGTCAAGCCATGTTATATTAACTTTTCTTAAATTGTTTTTACATGTGCTGTAGTACAAATTCACACTGCACAGCAGTTTAGTAGGAACCTTTTCTAGGGACCTACATGCTCTCACAGAACTTTTTCTGCGTACTGGGCCTGTCTTGGTTGCGACGGATGCGAAACCATCTCTGTATTTTCCGTACATCCCAGTCCAGCTGCTTGGACAGTCCCTCCAGTTGCCTCGTGTCTGGACACTAAGGACAACACATGAAAATTACAAATGACTTGCTTTCCATAGCCTCTACAATCAGGTATGACTGTCACACTATAAGAGGTATTTACTGATCATATCATTATGTCTGCGGTGGTGTATTCCAGCGCAATAACATCAGTGTACCAGTGTGTAGAAGAACATTTAATGGACTACAGAACAGACATGGGCCTTATGTACCGCTTTGGACTGATACAGCTTCTCCAGGACAGCATTGGGCTGAGCTCGCCGAGGCACTCCCGCCTGAATCTGAAGTATGTGGGCACAGGGCTTGGCCACTAGCCTGTATACACACAGACGGAGGCAAAAAAAAAGAAAAAAAAGAGAGGGTGGGGGCAGGGAGGGGACACATAGATGGTGGGGTATTAAGAGAGACATTCAGAGGGAGTCAGAGAGAGAAGGTAAACACTTTGTACAGGTTACAGAAACAAATGGACTAGAAGCCAAAGAATTCTTTAACTGACATGAACTGTCGAACTTTCACAGTTGGCCCACAGAGTTACATTTGACATGCATGTGTGTGTGTGTGTGTGTGTGTGTGTGTGTTTGTGTGTGTGTTTGTGTGTGTATCTTAGAGGGAGGGAACAAGAGCATAATAGAGCTTTAGCAGAGACTGGGGAATGTAGCACCTAGTATAAACAGAGCATGATGACCTGTCATGTGAGAGTATGGGAGACAGAGACCTTTAACCAAAATACTGATTTGTGTCACAAGATCATCTGGTTAAGTTGACCAGTGTTCATGCTCAAACTCTGAGCCATTTATTACATCTCAATCTGACAACACCCCACTTATCTGGAAGAGTTTCCCCAACATGGAAAAAGACTGAATGAATAGAAGTACAGACTGGGCTTCGGCTTGCCCCTTCATTGGTGACTTTCCTCTATACTAAGCTATCCTCAGAAAGTTAGGCCCGTTTACACAACCTCGAAAGTAGCTGAACTTTGCTGTAAAAAGATGACTCTGTGCAGTTTTAAATTTAGGACTTAGGAAGACTGCACAGACTGGTTGTAAAAGGCCAACAAGGAATTACACAGTACGATAACTTTATGCCACTTCTGTTTCTCCTCTGAACTATTCTTAGGGAACCTATCATTGCTGAGCAAGGTAAACATCAAGCCAATGGAGTCAGTTTCATGTGTCATCACCTCAAAGGAATGCCAACAGTGTTAAATAAGAGGCTGAGGCAACAACAGTGAATTCTTCCAGTTTTAGGATCTAAGAACAATTTTCTACTAAAAAAAGAGCAAAACAGAGCATATTTATGTGTCATATGAGGAGACAAAAGCTAAAACCGTCCCATCTATGAATCAAAGTGAGTTTGTTTAAAGGGAATTGCTTAATTTCATTGCAACTATCTTTGTTGCTTGTTCTCTCTAGTGTCCAGATAGTTTAAAGTTTGATTCATGTATCCAAGATCATGGGCACATTTAAATTACCATATAGTAAGATTACAAGCATTAACTCTTTTTGTAGTGTTGTTGTTTTCTTTATGAACAACAAATGAATCTGAGCCTAGATCTCTCAGCTGTACACTCACACAGAGCAGGCACACAAATGTAGGAGAGACTACGGTAACATTTACAACAAACAGGAGTCTAATTTACCTTTCAAAAAGCAGCCTCAGTAGAAAAACACCGACAGCCAGCGGCAGGGCGTACAGTATGTGTCCCATTCGGGGATACTCCATTCCAGGTGGTGGATGCTCCAGGTCCGCCCATGAGACATTTTCGGGAAGCCAGAATCTCTCACTCCAAATCCAGGCCGAAATAGAGGAAGTCATCGGGGGAACAGCAAACAGTCCAAATCAGCAGAAGCAGGAAAAGAAACAGTCAAATCCAAACCGAGGAAGTTTAGTTGTCGGACATCTGGCGTGTTAGTTTAACGAAGAGGAAAACCTTTGCAGTGATGTCCACACCTCCTCCCTACAACAATATACGATCTAAGCATCACTTCTGGTTGACTCCTGTGAGTAACTACACGAACCGCTAGCATGACACGTAAGGACTGAAAGGCACACCCACCACACTGATTAGGCAACTTTCAGAGAAGTTTTCCACTGGAAGGAGCAACACACTACTGCTTCCTTGAGTGTAGTGTGTGGGTCTGCGTCTGCAGCTTCACATGGCGTCCTCAAAGTACAGCTAAGTCAAAGGCAGTTAACTTTAGCTAATGTTAACTGACAACTACACACCTCCAATTTCTAATTAGCCAAGGCGAGTTAGCCATTACGGCCAATTAACAAAAACATAATCATATTCGGGAGTTGTTTGTTGGTAAGTTACGGCAGCTGAAACACCTTTTCTAAATGTTTAGATACATGTTACTCTGTAACTCACTATTAAATACCTTTTTAGAGTAATATTCAGTAACGACCGTTAACGTTAGCTAACGTCAACTGATAACACCTCCAGTTTACAATTAGCCAATGCTAGTTAGCCATTACAGCCAATTAACACTAATATAACCGTACTTCAGAGTTGTTGAGTGGTGAGAATCAGCTTGCTTCTTTAACAAATAATATAACAAATAAATAAAGAGTGCCACTGTGATGAAGATCTAGATAACTTAAGTTGATAGATAACACTAGTTGAGATAAATTCTAAATACTATATATGACAATGCCACTGACGTCTGCCTAAGTAAATTTTCTTTGGGCTTTCATGGTACCATAACATGTAGTGAAAGCATATAATCATTTTAATATATAATTTTATTTAATTTAGTTATAATTTCTGTTGCAGAGCTTTATGTTAGAGAGGTCAGTGAATCTTCCACCTATAAAGTGTCTTTAAAATCGGTTTATGTGGGTTTACCCTTCACTTGTCTGTCTTGTGAACATTTATTGTGAGTTTGTTAAGAATCTTAATCACCTTAACTGATGATAGGCTGTTCAGGCTGAGTAGAGGGTTAGAATGGTTGATTATTGACTCAATAAATGTCAATGATTTGCAACTTGATATCTTAATCCTTTACCTCATTATCAACTTGCTCAACCAAAGTTAATGTCTCAGGCTAGAATCTGGCCACACAGCAAAATGCAAAGTCATTAAGATAGGTCTCCTCTTGACACTGACTGATTTGCACTTTTTGAGTATGGTATGGCATTTTTTCAATTACTCTATGTATATTAAGTATGCACTGATCTGGAAAAACAGTTCACTTGAGAGCTGTTCATACCTCGTACCATTGAACCTGTAGCATTAGTATTTTGATTATAACACATATCATTGGGACTGATATGGGACTGCACAGCATTAGATAAGAAGGTGAGCTGGTGTCAAAAAAATCAGTCAGGCTACATCAGCTTTTGTAGCTCACAGTGTATGATGAAATTAAGTTGAAAAATCTTAAATTAAAGGTGAGTGTCCTTTAAAACATGCCTCACCCTTTTTAAACCTGCATCACACCTGCAAGTCTGTCTGTGAAATGGATATTTAAATATCACTTTGAAAATTAATCATCAGTTAGTTACATAATTTATTAATTATTTTTGTCATTTTTCAAGCAAAAAAAGGTAAATTGCTGGTTCTGGCCTCTTAAATGTAAGGATTTAAAGCTTTGCTTTGTTATATCTGTCGGTTTTGGACTGTTTGTTGAATACAGAAAACATCTCTTTGTGCTAACCATTTTTCCACTATCCTCTGACATTTTATAGCCCAATCAAGAAAATAATCAATAGATTAATCAATAATGAAATCAATCCTTAGTTGCAACCCTACATATTTTTCAATATAGGCCACTGTTTTCTTTCATTATCTAGGCTAACTGTGGTATTTTATAGTGCAATATAAAGAAGTTAAACAATATACAGTTTGTCCCTGTATTAGTTCCACAACTTCAGGATGACATGTAGATCTAACCTTGACGGCCAGTAAATCGTCAATTTAAAAAGAGAAAAGAGTGGCCTAGACTAGAGGGCAAAACAAAGGAGGAGGTGGATGCAGCATATACATGACACACATTCCCACACTAGCTGTCCCTCTTCTATGTCGTCCTGTAGATCTTTACATCAGTACCAACTGGCCAGAGAGCAGCTCAGATCCCTGAACAAAACCTCTCTGTGTCAGTATGCAGCTGCAGCTTCCGAGATGCCCTACTCGGATACATGACCTAGTGTTGAGGGGCTGTGGACTTCAGCCTCAAAATAGGGGGGTCAAGTTTTTTAAGACATTGATCTGAGTTACCTTTAGTGTAGCATTTTAACCACACTCCAAGTATTTGTGCATTTAATTCAAGAAGTTGTTTGTCTTTACTGGCTTCAGTCCAACGATATAGCAGGCAGGTCTTGTACACAGTGTTTGTCATCCCCTCGGTGCCCCCCTCCCCTTTCACTGCTTGGACTGCTCCATTTCGCATCTGAAAATATCTGATAGTTGGAGAAGAGTTCTTCATGTCAGGGACTGCTGTAGCCTCAGCACAAAGAGTACTGTAGCTCCTGGATCACATAAGGTAATATTTCCTGCTAAGTTTTATTTTTAACCTTTATTAGCACATTTTCTGTGACCTAGTTCTCAAAGGAAAATTTTCAGCAGCTATGCAGATGCCTCTTCCAGAAGTACTTGTTTTGTTTTCTCAGATGAGCATGCATTTTTGTGTTTACCTTTCAAAAATGACTCGGATTCTTAACAAATAACGACAGTAATAGTCATAATCATTTTAGTTAAGGTATATATCCAAAATATATTTTATTTGGCAACATTAGCTCTTGATTTGTTATTATGTATGTGTTGTCTATTCACATGAAATGTAGTTATACATTTTTTTTTTTTTTTTTTTTTCACAGTTAAGCAAATGGATGAGAAAGAGTTGAGTGATCCCCTGAATAATGTATCACTGATTAAAGGTAAACAAACTGTTATTATTCTTTTTTTTAAATGGACAGACAGAATTGAAGTGAATGACTTGACATTGTTTTGCTCTTGAAATGGCTCTTACCTGACACAGCATATCTTACTAACTGACAGTGTGAGGAGAGAAAAAAGCATGAGTCACAGTTGAAATGAGTGTCTGGACCTGTGAAGACAGTTTGGCTTTGGAGCTTACAGTGCTATAGATGGCCTTGTTTTAGACGGTGATTTCTCTAGTGTCAACAGCTTATTAGAAGATGGAATCTCTTTACACAGAGGGCACATCAGCTGACTAATGTGTGTTAGCTGTGACATTTAGGGAGACTGATCAAAATAAAATCCAGGGGATAATGAAGTGAGTGCAATACAGAGAACATAAAAATCAACTGTATATGACTCAGACGGTATCTGCAAGCATGTGTGTGAATGAATCAATTTTGCATGATGAATGAATTTGTAATGCTACGCTGCACAGTACATAGGGAGCACAAAGCAAACAGTGTCCTCACGACAACAGTAGCTCAGTCATTTGATGAGGGTATCTCTCAGTTTCTGTCACATACAGCACATTTTGGAGGTGTTTGTGACTGAGACTCAATATCACCTCCCAGCCATTTGATTAGCAGTTTTATAGAGACTCATTGAATACTGGAGACCTTCAGTGCGAGCAGCGCTAACCCTCGGAATGCTGTCACATTCATTGGGAAGGAAACCGACAGCAGGAAAGATGGACCATGATGGCTCTAGCCTTCAGCACTTGAGCTAAAAAAAGACATTCTCCTACAATTTTTTCTGTCGTCACTTGAGGCAGTGTGATGCTCAATATCCCCAACTAGTCAGAGAGGTATTTTTACCCAAAGACTAATCGCATTATCACTTTGTCAGGTGTCATTCTGTGACACTAAGGCATGATGGCTCTAATAACTTATGTTACTAAAGATAACACATTGGATGCCCTCATCTGAGGTGCTCTTTTCAGAGGACATTCTTCTTTCACACAAACTGGACTGAGATGGTTCTACTTACAGGGAGCCCACTCACATTCTGACTCTCACTCATGCATATGCATGCATGAAGGAACACACAACCTCATACACACATACAGGACATAGCACTGCCCGCCCATCCTTTGTCTGGCACACAGCTGGGTGGTCATGTGTTTGAGTCAGAGGGTGCCACCAGCCTCCAGCAGTCGCTTCATACCCGTTAATTTTAGTGGCATTTATCAATGCCATCTGGTGGCACTATTAAACAATTCAATTTATTTTAGTTGTATAGTGCCAGATCACAACAGAAGTTATAAACAGTATGTGAGTGTGTGTGTTTGTACAGTGTCTTTATTCAGCCAAGTGTGCTAGACGCAGTGAAATCACAGTTTGCAAAACAAATGCAACATTTCATGGCAGCCTCACTCCTCTAATGTGTCCATTTATGGTGCACATGCGTGACCTGTCTCAACTGTTTTTTTTTTTTTTTTTTTTTTTTGTTTTGTTTTTTCTGCCTCTGCCAAATGCTCAGTCTGAGATGAGGTCATCTCTTTTCCTAGCCATGGTAGATTAGGGGATCAAGATATTCACTGGGCTTTTGCAAAGACCAAGTATTTGTGGAGCTTGTTTCCTCTTCTAGGAAACACAACAGACCCCTGGCAACCCTGGCAAGTCCATTCCCTTTGTGTATTGTTTACAGTAACTTGCTGTTAACAAGCAATGCAGACATGCCAGAGACTCTCATGTCACTGGGGTAATGGACAATTTGGAAGGAAAGCGTGGATAAAAAATGCAGATAATGCAGTTGTGTCTATTTCTGGGTTGGCAATTAGTTTATGTAATAGGCCTATTTTAATATCTTGGGAAATCATCTAACATGCCAGCCCTGGTTAAATATTTGGGACTGAAGCAAAATTAATATAGTGGAACTCTGAGTTATCCTTCTATTTTTATAGTATTGAATTGCCATCATTATTGCCTGATGTATCATGGTTTAGACTTTACTTTCTAATGTTTCTGTATGCACTCCAGTGATTTTGTAGGAAGTTAATCTCTGCTCTTTCAGCTAGATACTCTCATGTTAGGAGAATGGATCTTCTAGCTTGGGTAATCATTTTTGTTCTGTATTTCATTCTCAGATGATCTGACAAGGTCAAACATGGGGTCCTCTGGTGACTCAGAAAAAATTATCCAGCGTTTGAATGATGAACTTCGAGAAGCCCAGGACGTAGCTAATACTGAGAAACACAAATGCATGGAGCTACAAGGTAACATTCTATTCTCTCCACTTTACCCACAAATACATGAGATAAATTAATAAATAAAATAATGAATAAATGCGATTATATTTTGCAGGTATCCTGGAGGAAGAGAGAAAGGAAAATAAACAACAAGCTGATGAATCTGCAAAACAGATAAAGCTTCTTCAAGGTATATTTCTGTGTTGTATGAAGCCACCTGCTCTTGCTTACAACTGATGGATTGGAGAGTAAACTGGCTGAATTGTACTGCTATCTTGTCTAAGTAAACATGTCAACACAAATAATTAAAATACTGACCCTGGTTCGGACAGGCCAGCTGCGGCAGCTCCAAGATGAAATGGGCATTCTCAGAGAGCAGATAGACGTTTCCTCCAGTTCACGCGACGAGCTACAAAGTGCACGTGATGAAGTGAAGTCACTGAAACGTGCCCTGGAGTCAGCCACTGCTGAGCGGGACCGTGATGTCTCTGCTATCCAGACTAACCTGGCAACCGTCTCGACGGATCTGGACAAGTGGCGTCAGACTGCCAACAAATACGAGCATGAGATTGACAACCTACAGCGTGACCTTCAGCAGCAGAGCAAGCAGTGGCAAAAAACTGCAGAGATACAAGGTACTACATGGTGCACGTACACATATTTATACCAACTATGAGGACAATAAAGTGATTGTATCACTGGCACAATAATTATGGTCATAGTGTTATTTAATTTAGTCATAAAGTGAAAGGTATTTTCCTTATCTAGGAAGTTCTCTCAGTTTTTCTTAATATTTACAAATTACAAAACGATAAAATACGATTTGCTTAAATAGGATTAGATTGTGGGGTTGCCACTGTGAATGAGAGAGCTTTGTATCTGCGTTCTCTACTCAAGAAAATTGTTTAATGGCCACATGATTTGAAATATGTCTTCACGTACACTAGCCTGTTCAAGCTCAGAGAAAATGTTGAAAGATATTATTATAAATGTGGTTATTTTCACTTTATCTGTAAGCTAATTAAGAACAGAGCATCTGCTTTTTTTCCCTCACAGCTAGTGAGCTGCAGTCCATGCAGGTGGAGTGTAATGGCCTTCAGAAGGAATGTTCTGTCCTGCGATCTGAGAAACAGGACATTGTGAATAAGCACCAGAAGGAAAGGGGCAGTCTGCAAAGTGAATGTGCTTCCCTCAGGGCTGAGAAGGAGGAACTCCTCAAGACTTACCAGAAAGACAAGGGCAACCTGCAGAGTGAATGTGCAGCACTGCGCTCTGAGAAAGAGGCAGTGCTGCAGAAGCAGCAGCAGCTGGAGAAGGACCTTTCCAGGTCAGTGAGCAATATTACCACAAATTCAGCTTCACCCCCACCTTTGTGCTCCGTCTGTCTGGTTTGCTTGACTCTGCTCCAACATCTTTTGCTCTACAGTGCATATATACATACTCCTATGTTTGTGATCCTCCACCTATTGAACTCAGTGTTGTTTTGTTACTAATAGTTCACGTGCCCAGAATGCTGAACTGAGCAACAGCCTCAAAGCCCTAGAGAGATCCCAGCAGGAGCTGGAGAAGAGGCTCGCATCCCTGCAGCTCCAGCACCAGCAGGATAGCACCAAGTTGCAAACCCAACTGGATGAGGCAGACAGTCGCAGCAAGGCTCTGCAGAGAGAGGTATGCTCTCAAAATAAAAGGATATTATCCTGAGTGAGCTACGCCCTTATTTGACAAGCCTCTCACAATCACTTCTAAGAATTACATCTAATATCATCAATCTTAGACCTGACAGTTACTGAAGACCCGGTATATCATGGATGCTTTTCACTCACATTGTTCAATCCTGTTACCTACTGGCGACATTATGGCTTGCATTTTACTTGTGCTTTCACACATAAATGAAGCCCGAAGTGATGTGTTAGGCTTGAAATCTATTTTATTCTATGTCCGCACGCAAGTACATGATTGTGTATTGATCTGTGAGTTGGGTCAAAACAATCCTGAGTGCACAGCGACTGAATGGATCCAGTGTAAACACTGCCAGAGGACTGCAGCTGCTGCTGGTTTGCTGCTGACCATACTGCTTTACACAGCCAATGTTGACAAGGTGTTACAGTATTTATGAAACTTCCTACATGCACTCTCAGTGAAGGGTAGAGGTTTTCCTTTGAGAGCAACATACAGAACCATCAAATGAAATGAACTTTTTTGTTTTGTTTTGTTGCAGTATGGATTTACCAAAATACAGATGGATACAGTAATTTGATGCAAGAAAAACAAAATTAAATACAGAAAACAGCAACACTTGTATGACTACTCCCCCAAGATTAAAGGTCAAAAATACATTTAGAAAATGTATTTAGTGTACAGTAAAACAGATTGCAGATTTTACTGTACATGTGTACTGTACACACAGACTATTTAGCCACAACATAAGTGATCAAGTATGAATAACCTATATTTTTTTTGTTGATACAATGGTATCGCTCCATTTAGGGTTTATTCTTTTTTGTGCTTGTATTATTCATTATTGCCTGACAGTAAGGCATTCTAAGAAATCACCAAATAGTTTTCAAGTTTTTTCTTAATTTTTCTTACCATTGCTATTGGTGGTAAAATTGCTTAATGTGCATGGTAGTTGAGGACAAGAGGAAATTACAAATTTTTCTAAGAAAGCTGATAAAATGCTGTTACTCCAATGCGTAAAACAGTACCAAGCAGGCCTAGGTGAAACTCAAAGCATTTTGGCTGAATTAGGACTGTCTTTCTCCTCAAAAACAATAAGTAAACGCCCTGATCCTTTATCTGTCCATTTGGCCCCTGGCTGCTGTTTCACTGGTATGTAGAGTCTTATGTTGTTTTTGTAATTTATTTGCCTGTATACATGATTTGATATTGTAGCCGAGCTTAAAATCAGTTCCAGTGTCATAAGAATGAAGTTTAATTTACAAATGGTGGCCATTTAGGACTTGAGGCTATGTTGCCAAACATTTAGATGACTAACAGATGGACAGCAGATCTCTGTGGTCATCTACTCCAGTTTTCTTTTGCTGTTTTCAACACCTGGAGACTAAGTTAGACAACAGCTTTCTCTCATAAGCCTCTCATATAAAAGTGGGCTAAGTATGCGTCACTGGGTATTTTGAGCCAGTTAGGACTGATTTTCTATTTTGAGACAACTGATAAAGACAGACCCTGAACCAGTCGCCCTCTGTAATTTTCACTGATGGTGTCACCCAGCCCAGGAGAAAGAGGCAGCCACCACAGCTGAATGTTGAAGTCGACATAGCATTGACAATACTGACCACCGGTTCAAGCACTGGTTAATTTGCTGGAATAAGGCCCTTATAAAATAAAGTGATACTATAAGATTTGGATTATTAAGCGGAAAGGGCAGCAACTTCAGTTTGAAAAAATTTTCAACCACCCGCTCTCGAACGGCCCCCTTAGCTAGTGAGATAGTGATTCTAAACAAATCTGCTGCACCATTTACATGACTATGAAATGAATTCAAAGCATCCTGCTGACTGGATGGGGATCACTCGCTGCTCTGACACTGTGACAAGATGGGCAGTGATATATAGAAGAAAGCAGAGATGAAGTCATTTTTGACCACAAGTCATTCATCCCAAAGTAGTGTTGCACTTTAGTCATTGAATGAAAGTGGAAACTGAGAGGTCTTACAGTTGTCTTTATAAAGGGTACACTACGCTCACCCTGATTAGCTAAATGTATACAAAATTCAGCGGTGTGCTGCTGTGCAGGACGTTCAGCAGTATCCAGATTAACAATACATTACAATGAAGTAACTGATGAATCTATGTGTTTAGTTTAAATTGATTTTTTTATAATAATAGTAACAATGATGATTTGCTTTGCAGTATGAGGAGGCTAAGACAGAGTTGTCAGACCTAAAGGAAAAATATGAGAAGACTGAGCAGGAGAAACAGTTGCTCACAGATGAACTTGAGGGATGCAAAGCTAACATGAAGGAATTACAGGAGAAAGGAACAAAGGTGAGTGATTATCTAACACTCAACACAAACAAAAAAAACATCATTGTTTGACAGATGATATATGCAGAGTAGCATAAAGTGTAGAAATAATAACGGCACCATAGCTTTTGTTTTCATAGGAAGCAAACATCTGCAGTTGTATTGGTTTTGGGAGCTTGACATTGCTTGCTTCAAATTTAGCATCATTGTTCTAAACGTGTTTTGATTCTGTGAAATGTCTTAGGGCGTAAAAGGTGAATCTTTATTGAGATTCACAATATTTTTTTAACCTCAGCACACCTGCTCCCTTCTACTCATCCACTGTCTTTTACTGTTGCTTTTAGACATTGACATGTGTGACATTGAGATTTGTATACGCATCAATTATAGACACAGACTACTGACTGAGGAGTTTATTAATAAAGCTACGCCCAACTAAAGTATGTCCCATTGCAGTTGATTACTATAATATCCCTTCCCTTCTGTAGACATCCCTATTGCTGCCTGTTCAAGCCATAGTCATCGGCCTTATCCTGGCTTTGCTGTATTGGTGCTTCGGCGCATTGTGGTAGTAAGGTACACATTACTCCTGTCAAGTCGGCCTACATCTTTCATTCTCATCAGTGTCTTTTAGATCATTGCATGACCTAATCAGGTTTTCCTCATTTCCCAGAATGCCTTCCTCTGGGGAAACTTCAAAAATTAACGTCTCAGAAATCTAACCTCTCTAATCATACAGTTCCAACATCTGACATCTGTTTGTCTTGTCTGGATGGCTAATGCTTAACAACTGTTTCTCTCAGTTGGCCTGGATGGGCTTATCTCTATCTTGAAAGAGCTGTTTTTAACTTGTGTTCTCTGTGTACTGCATTGGTCTCAATGGCAAACTCCCCCCTGTCAAAGCTTTGGCAATCCTTGGATGGGCAGTTTCATGTGGTGATGCTCATGTTTCCATTTCTGTGTCACCACTTGTTTCAGAAACCGTGGATGATCTGGGGACCTGTGGTTGCTGTGGCTCTAACAGCTGTGACTGCTGCTGTGCTCTTCAGGACCTGAGGGCAACTCATTCAAACAAACACAAATAAATCCGTATTTGTCATCAGATTTGTCCGCACTGAAACTGAAAAACTTGCCCCCTTATCATATCTGCACTATTAATTAGGAGGGCTCATACTTAACACTGTTTAGTTTTAAAGATGCTCTATTTTAGATGGCAGAGACGTTAATAAAAGAATGTCAGTTCTGTGTGCAAATGAATATGTTTGTTTGTATGTCTGTTCTGTGAAGCAGGGGTCATGTCATGTGGGTCATTTCTTTTCGGTTGCTATTTTGACTTATTGTCCATTAATGAATGTAAAGATACTCTTCACACTTAATTAATTCTAAATATATATGAGGATATTTTGGGGGTTTGAACCTCCCCAAATGTAACACATCTCTGTAATTGTCAGAATAATAAATATTATCACAATAATGCAGCCCCTAATCGAGTGCAAGTTGAATGCCCTAGATATATAACAATACATCAGTGGATGGTTGTGGTGGGCACTGCTAAGTAGGAATTTACATTGTAGTTTCTCAACAGAGCGTCATTAACAGAATCACAGCAACTCGCCCTGAGAGCCATTTCCATCACTGACAGGATCTTGTTCAGAACTGCACTATCCATCTCTTGTGTGTTTGTCTTCTACTTTCCTTCGGCCTTCTGCTTTTCATTGAATATGCATGATGATAAAATATTGAATTTATTTAGGACACTTTTTTGTCTCTGCACCAGTTGCCAGCCTCTCAAATTCAGTTGACATCTCAGCATTGCCTACTATTTCTCAACAGAGGAGGATAAAACGAAGAATTTATTACCCAACCTAACTTATTACCCAATACTGAAAACATGGACAAGG
This sequence comes from Seriola dumerili, assembly GCF_002260705.1. Lineage (NCBI taxonomy): Eukaryota > Metazoa > Chordata > Actinopteri > Carangiformes > Carangidae > Seriola > Seriola dumerili. The sequence continues at coordinate 2,598,265 of NW_019174298.1, read as the reverse complement.
TTAAGTTAGGTGCCACAGACAAATTATTGAACATGGCAATCAAACATAGACTGCAATATAACACAACACTACATTATTTAAATGCATGGTATTCTGTGATATTGTGTCACATCTTACCAGTAGTGACCACAGGAAACTGGTGTGATACTTTAAATGTCATGGTTTTTGAAACTGATATTACACTCATCTGAACTTGTAAACAAGCCCAAACATTGATTTGGTATTCATTCAGTTTTCTGTTGGTTAAATGTTTGCATGCATTATGAGTTTGTGAAAAATCTCAAATGTTATCATTGAATATATCTACTAAGTTGCTGTGTTTATGGTAATTTTGACTTTGTTTGATTCCCTGTAAATAAGTACAAAATCTATGTATTTTGTAAAGAGATGGAAAGGTATAGTTTCTTGGATTTAAAGTTTATGAATAATTGCTCTAAAATGTAAGAGTGACGTCAATTAAAGATCTTAAGCTCATAATTGCATGTTATAGTCATTGCATAAGCACAAAGTCACTGAAGCCACCAAGCTATGTTTAGATGAGGTTAGACCTCCTGTTACTGTAGGTTTTGCCTCTGAATCATCATATTGAGCACATTGTGACCTTGTATAGAGCAACACTCGCAGCATAGCTACAGTAAATCTAAGGTAAGTTGTGGGTATCGTCCACCCACATTATGACTTTTGTTAGTATATTAAGGGACAGGAAATGTATTTTGATAAATATTTTTGCTTCTACCCTCCAGACAAAATGATTTGTTATGTTAGTTCTCCCATCTCTTGTCCCCTGTTTTGCAGATGATATTGAAAGAACCTTTTGATGCCGACAGCAGGGAGCACAGTGTTTTCCTCAAAGACAGATTTTCTCAAGTGAACACAGTGTGTACATCAGCTGGCAAACAGTGGACCATGGAGGTGGACAGAGCAAATCCACAGTATACACGGTGGTACAGTGATCACATGCACTATGTGGCCAGACTTACTAGCATCCCGCAGTTTGACAAAATGAGAGAGAGTTTACGTCATCATTGCCTCTTTTAAAATGTTAAAGGGGCATGCCAGTCTTTACTGCATGGCTAGTATGTTTGTTCAGAGCCCCCTCCCTCCACACTTTTGTGACATCAGAATTCAGCAGGCGTTGTCTCATCAATTCAGTAACTTTCCAAAATCAATGATTTGACATTCACACCCATCTCACGCAGTGATTGGTCGGCTGTGCAGAGGTGTGAAAGGAGGCAGGGTTGGTACTCTGTTTTTCATTCTTCACTCATCTATTCCTGTCCCTGACTGAAACACCATGACTGCCTTCCAGGAGAAAATGTGCACTGTTATCCCCTTACTTATTTAAACAATATTGCATATTCTCCTTCCCTGTGGCAGCTGGCTTTTCAATCCATCTTCAAGTTTGGAACAAATGTAAACACTTGAATTTCGATGTGATTGAACGGCACATCTTATGATCTAGAACTGTTTGAGCATAACCCAACCCTTACTTCTTCTCTGGCTCTAGGGGAGGTTTCTTAAGTTGACTGGCATGATGGGAATTGTAGGATCCTAGGGAGTAAAAGTGAGGATATCTCAGCCTCTGCTGCCTCAATTTTGACAGTCCATTTTTAAATGTATCTCTTATTAGAACCCAACTATGTGGAAGTGCAGCACTAAATCACTGGAGTACCTCTGTAAGTGGGTGGAGGTGTGATGTAATATCAAACAAGCACAACTTGATCCACGGACTTAATGTGAGTGGCTGTTACCTCTCCTGGAAGATTACAAGGTTAAGCAGTCAGTGCAGTTACACCCTTTCAAGTCATAGCTCCATAGGAAACCATTGCTGCTGTGTGGATGAGTAGTCCACACCTGATCCACATTTTGGTGTTGCCACATTGGCCCTAACATTTCTGCTCTGCAGGTTTAGCTGTGTCAAGGATCCCTCTCAGGGTACATACCAGGATGATGTGGCTAATGTGACGTGAGGTTCTCTCTCAGACAACCTGGGGAATACACTGTGCATTTGACATGTGAGCAGATTGAGGACAGCCCCTGTATAAACCCAAAACTGAGAATCATTCCCATGCAAGGCGAGCCTCTCTGCAGAGTTGTCATGTCCATTTGTTCTGCTCTAGTTTGTATGTAGGTCATCGGTAGTAGCCCAGAGATGCAGCAGAATGGCAGCCGCACACTCTTTTACATGGTATTTGCAGAATGTTGGGCTTCATATAGATCTAATTTACATTCTGATTAATGCTCAAGTCCTGACTACCTACAGTAATAAGCCAATTTTTCCAAATCACGACACAGTGAAGAGCTTTGATCTGTGATATGAAATTGAAATAGGTTGGTCAAATGTTAATCTAGCTACAGTATGTATTAAGAAGAGAAAAAGAGAAGAGAAAAAACAAAGACATATATATTCCAACTGATTTGTATAGTTCATATGTATTTATTCTCATTTATTTATTATTCTGTTTTTCTTTTTGGGAGTGGCCAGAGTGCCCATTACAGGTCGGGAGTGCGCGCCTACTGGGGATGGAGAAGAAATGACTGAAAGGGACAAAAAGGGGAAAAAAAAGGTACAAGAAGACCCCAGAAAAAACTTCCTCCCTTGAGTGTTTGGGAGCAGTTCATGTTGGGAGACAGGGTCTTGTGACCTGGTGGTCAGCCTCCTCCGAAGGGGCTGTCTGCAGCATGACCACTGTAGCGGCCCTGTGCAGCCCTGAAGCAGACGTGATGACGTCTCACAGTCAGCGGATGTCATGACACCCAGTGGTCTGTGCAAAAAAAGCCCTCAGATCTTCACTACTGACTGCAGGAAGCGGGGGACACTCAATCATGACACCCAGTGGTAAGTTTTGGACCTGAAGCTTTAACTTGAAACCGGATGTGAGAGGTATCTGATTTGGCTCACCTCAGTCTGTTTCAGTCTGGGTATTTTTTAAACTAACAGTGGAGACAGAAAACACAACAGTGACTTTGATGGAGGGTTCTCCAAGTCAGGTTGTCAAACATGGTGGTGAGACAAAGTTCATCAAGTGTGACTCAAAGGCACTGTGAAACACTGCTCTTTAATTTGGAACTGCATATAGTCATTTATTCATTTGCTTTTGCCCAAAGCAAATGAGAATGAAAATGAAAAAATTACATTTTAATTTTAATTTTATAGAATGTTTCTAGAGCATGACCTGTGTTTATTCTCTCTCTGTTCAAGAACCCAGAGTGGGGACTATTATATATATACTTTATATTATTATATTATACTCACTATCAACGATAATATAGCCAATAATACATTTTCTCCCAATTTTAAAGTTATTCTTTAGACATCAGACATTTACAGGATTATCCAGAATCCAGAAGTCTTTAGTGATAGGAAGTCAAAACCATGATTTACCACCTTTTTTCTGTTTGCTATCCGACATCGAACACTCACACCACACTCTGTCATTTATGCTTGATGCTGACAAGTAAAAACTGATACTAACACTGTAGTGGCCCATGACCGGAAAACCAAATTTATCAAGATGAACTGAAATAAAACTTGTGAGATTGTGCTGCAGGGAATATTGGTACAGACTATGGCTGCAACTAATTGTCATCATCAACTAATCTGATATTTATTTTCTGAATTGGTTGTTTAATCATTTGGTCTGTAAAACATCAGATAACAGTGAAAATGCCTGATAGAGCTCAAGGTCACAACAACGAAAGCACAACTCCAAAAAATTTCATTTTACAGCAAAAGTAAGACCAAAGCAAAACAGTAAATTGTCACATTTGAGAACCTGGAACAATAAAATGTTTGGCATTCGTGTTTGAAAAAAGACTTAAATGATTACTCAGTTATCTAAATAGTTGCTTTATTAATTGTCTGCTCAACCAATAAAATGTATTGTGTGATTGGTGCACATTACAGACATAATGTATCTGGTATTTTAATCTTGACTAGCTATGAAGTTATGCTCATGAAAAGGTAAATGAATTTTACATCTGTAGTCTGATTTTCTTCCATTTCCTTTCATGATCCATTAAACATATGAGGCTGTAACTTGGACAGAAAACATGCAATAACACGCATCAGTAAAATTCCTTACTGTGTTCACTTTACTGACTCAGGCTGATAATGGTGTTTAGTCCAATTTACAATAATGTTATACAAAAAGATCTGCTATCAACTGCTGTGTAAAGGTTATTGCTGAGAGTTTTGACTGCATACTGCCTGGACTGGGAAGCAAAGTCTGGTTTGTACGTTCACTTTAAAAGATTGACCGGATACTGTAGTGGCCCGGTTTTACCCAGTGATGAGTAATAATCAATGGGTTTATCCAGAGCAAACATAATCTGTCGGGACTAGCTGCACTTCACAGGGACTGTTTTTTTATGTCAAATTTCAGAGAGATAAGTCAGCTATTCATACTTTCCACACATGAGCGATACCTGCATGTAAACTAAAGTGTCTGCATGCAGCAAAACTAATCAACAGAATCACAGTTGAACCAGCGGTCACATGTGTTCGGCTGTGACGGGATAAACAACAAGGACAAAAATCATTTGATAAGTAAGTTTTAACATTTTTGAAAATGTGTCATGGGATAAAACAAACACGATGTCATTACTTCAGCTGTGCACAAGTCACATCATATTATTATTGTTTGCAACATGACTTAATACACTTTACATGCACATTGATAAAGACAGAATTTGTGATCTGTTTTTCTATATGCTCTAAGTTATTTTATTTCTCAACAAAACATTGTAATGATGTTGAACGCTGACTTTGCCACTCCCCCAACATGTTATCTTGATAATACTGCATGTTTGTAATGTGTGTGTTTTTTGTATTATTTTAGGCGAGGCAGCCATGGCAGCTGATCTAGACGTGGTGAACCTGTTTATCATTGCTGGGGGAACACTGGCTATTCCCATTCTGGCCTTTGTTGCCTCCTTCCTTCTCTGGCCCTCAGCTCTCATTAAAGTTTATTACTGGTAAGGTAGATAATTGTGATGTCCTGTCCTCCATTTATACTTTTAATACTTGATGTGATTCCCACCAGAGTGCCAGAGAAGGGCAATAAATGATAATTCTCCTATAAATGTTTTGAAATGAATTACCTAGGACTGATTGCAAAATATGCTTCCGCCAGACTAAATGTCATTTGTATTTTGAAATACAGATATGTGGATTTTAAGATATGTGCTTTTCCAGAACAAGTGGTCAAAAGTAGATGACAATATATGTCCTTTTTACTTTGGTAATGTTTTCAAATCCAACATGCCACAAAATAATTTGTAAGAGCCTTTCAAAGCTGTTCAACAAATTGCTCTAGAAAAATTGATTAGTTTTATGATGTGATAGAACTATGGTCATGTTTTGGTTATAAGCACAAAAACATCTTATTGATGTTTAGGGAAAGATCATGGATTGGGTTAAAATAAGTACTTTTGTAATGTTAGGAAAACATTGTAGTTTGGGTTAAAATGACTCCTTCCCCAAGGTTAAGGGTTAGGGTGACCTTTGTCATCATGGTTACAATAATTAACACTTGGTTAAAGAGTGTGGATTTTGTCCCCCATCACTTACACTAAAATTGCTTTAGTCTCTGTGTAGGGATCTATTTGGCCACAATTACAGTGACAAATAACCCTTTGAATGTACATATAGACACGTGAATGTTGTATTAAGACTGACTTGAAAAAATGTGAGCCTGCCCTTTAAAAATGTTAATGTGACCTTTATGAGCATATGGTGTAAGAAACTACATTTCATGTCATGTCGGTTTTATTATATAGAGCCCAAAATCATACCTTTGCCTCAACATGGAACTCAATGTGTCTCAGCAGTCCTCTAAAAAAAGTCAATGTTGGCAAGACATCATAAAAATTTGCATCCAAGCCCATTATCACTGTGCCCAAATGTAAATTCCAGTGAAGTCATGTCCTGATTGTCAGCTCAGATATCCCTGCTCCTCGACAGGTACTGGAGGAGGACGCTGGGCCTGCAGGTACGCTACGCAGACTGTGGTGGTTATCGCTTCTGTTACTCATACAGAGGAAAGCCTGGGATGAGACCTTCCATTTTAATGCTGCATGGCTTCTCTACTCACAAAGACACATGGCTCACTGTTGTCAAGGTCAGGATAACACTGAACATTACAGGATGTTGCTTTGAACTCGAGGGACAACCACTCAGCTGATTTCCCCTGAATAGAGATGTTTGTTTTAAACTTCAAACTAATAAAAAAAAGAACAGTGGTGGTGCACACAATCACAGCATGTTAAATCTTTATAATAATGTAAAGCAAATTTACCCTGTGCATAAATAGTTTTAGGTCAATCATTTTGAGGACATGCATAAGGATTCACAGAAAGGTCATTGGAATTTGACTTTTGTAAGCAACTGTAACACCTAGTACTGAAATGTAGTCACCAATGAATACTTTGTGTTGAAATGTAAACACCACTGAATATCTAGCACTGAAATATTTTACTCTGAAATATTTTACTCGGATGTCCTTTATTTATTTATTTATTGAGATAGAAGTGTCCCATATTAAATGGATCTGTATTCATGTTGCTCAAAATGGTCATTTTCAGATTAAAAAATTCAGACTGCTAAGTATGAGCAGTCAGACCTCCTTACAATCAGGTTAATCAGGTTGCACTTTCAGTCACAATTCAAGAAAAACAAGCTCACTTGATCGACTGGAAACCTGGAATTATCACTGAAAGCTGCAACTCCCCTCAGCTTTATAGAGCTTCAAAAGTTAGTTTCAACTCATTGTTTAGCTGTCCGGCCAGCAACTTTAATATTTTGGTTCACTCTCACTGGTCTCAAGGTGTTGTTTTTTCGGCCGCAGCAGACAGCTGTATCAGAGAAAAATCTCTAAGAAGTCACTGTACACTACCTGCTCAGCACCAAATACCAGACAGACACAGTTAGATTGTAGCTGGTGAACATAGTGGAGCATTTTGCAGCTACAGAGTCAGATATTTCCTAAAGGAGTTGGGTGAGACTAAAAAAAGAGCTAAAAAGACTGATTACTTAACATTCACCAGGTGGCCACAAACGTGGCTCCAAATGAATGCTAATGTTTCTCTGTATCTGCCGAATATGTAAATAAGAAACTGTATGCTAATAGGTTTGATATACCAACCTAACAGGTGATGATATGTCACTGTTGTGTTCACAACTTGTTGTGCAGACCCAAGTGGCTAAAAAATTATTCATTGCACGTTTAAATTTCACAATTAAGATGAGATTCAGATTATTACAGCCTTTCTTGGCTTCCAAACAAATGAATGGTTTTAAGATGTACTTTGTCCCTTCTACTGCTCTAGTATCTACCAAAACATCTGCACCTTGTGAGTGTGGACATGCCTGGCCACGAGGGAACAACACGCACCAACACAGAGGATTATTCAATTCAGGGGCAGGTCAGAAGGATCCATCAGGTACACTGAAGAGAGAGTTACTGTATGAAATATATGTATTATGTATGTCAGGTCCCTAAATCATTCCCCTGAAATTTTATTTTTGTCCCTCATTCTTCTCAGTTTGTGGAAACCATTCGCTTGAACAGGAAACCTTTCCATCTGGTGGGAACCTCCATGGGAGGAAATGTAGCCGGGGTTTACGCGGCCTGCTATCCCTCAGAAATCTGTAGCATGACTCTCATTTGCCCAGACGGTCAGTCACTGTATGTGCGTGTTTAAAGCTGTAATAGAGAGGTGCGGATTCAACTTTATGGTCATTTTGGAGGCTGCAATTTGTGGTGTTGTTGAGTTGTATTGCGTTATAGGGGCCAGTGTTTCTATTATTTTATCTACCTTATTTACATCACTGAGGGTGAGCTAAATAAGAGAAACACCTCTCTGTATTATACAATACAGTTCAACAGAACTTTAAACTACAACCTTCAAAATGATCCCACAGTTCAATCTACATGAATCTAAAACAATTTAATGAAAACTGAACATTATAACCTTCATGAAAGAAAATTTATTGTAGGACTGTTGGATTAGACTGCATTAGTTTTAGTTATGTGTACATAATGAATTGCCAACTGAGTATACAGTAATTGCAATAAAAATGTTGGACAGGAAGCCAATAAAAACACATTCTCTTAATAAATGAAATATGTTGAGTTTAGACCATTGCATTACATTTGCTAATATTAAACTCATCTAAAAATGTCTAAATAATCAGGCCCCTGAGGTGCTCAGTGACCTGGTGATTCCTCTCAGGGTTTCTGGCTCAAGAACACGAGGTGTATCCACCAGGAACTGTAAGGCGCCCTTTTGTAAATCCTCATTTGGACAGACAGCTCAGAACTCGATCATGACTGAGATCATTTTAAACTCAAACTTTAAACAGAAACAGTTGGGATCAGACAGAGGGATCAGTCATGTAGTCATACATGATCTGGTGGTTGTCGCCTTATGGTACTTTTATGGTATCATTGTGTTTTGTGCATTGTTTGTGCCTTGTGCTGTTGTGTATGTTTTTTATTGTTGCGTATTGTGTATTTCAAAGGCCCATCTAGGGACATACATTACAACTTAGCTTAAGTTATAAACACTGGGTTATGTGCCATTGGTTCATGCTATATATCGTGAGTGTGCATCATTTTAATCTGCAGGTATAAGACATCCATGTGAGACCAAATTTGACAACCATCTGCAGGACCTGGAGCACAGCAATTACACATTAAACATCCCGCTGATCCCCACTACACCCGAAGAGATGGAGGACATGTTCAGACTTTGTTCCCACGTTCGCTTCAAAATCCCTCAGCAGGTCAGTTCCACACATGAAATTGACAGCATTAGGAATTTCACAATGGATCATAATCATAAAATGTGTCTATGATCACCCAAAAAGGTACAGAATAATATTCACCTTGCTCAATATTTTCAAAGTTTGCTTCCTTTTTTTGGTTGTTTAAATGTGTTTTTTTGTTTGTTTGTTTGTTTGTTCGTTTAGATTCTTCAAGGATTGGTAGATGTTCGGGAGCCTCACAACACATTTTACCAAGAAGGTTAGTTCACTGGTATGAAAAAAAAGGAGTTCCCATGTAAGCATAATGTAGTCCATGTGATCTACCAGTAATTTTGTTTCTTTTTTTATTAGTGTTTATGGAGATTGTTGGTGAGAAATCAAGATATGCCTTACAGGATCACTTACACTTGATCACTGCACCTTTACAAGTGATATGGGGCAAACAAGACCAGGTAACTATGATGTTCAGTGGTGTAGCAGATAAATCTAGGCCTTGTACATACAGTATGCACAATCTAAAATCTTAGCATATTTCAGCATGTTTTCTCAACATGATTACGGTGTGAAGTTTTTACTATGAAGAACATTGCAGTTTTTAGGTCCTGATTATATTCAGGGCATGAGTCAAAAGGGGAAAGTCATGTTACTCAACACTGAGAAGGGATTACTAGACTCAGTGACAAAAGACAGTTGCTGAAATCAGGTTCTGTTGCAGAATTCATGTAAATTTGTGTCAGACAAGTGTTAGCTCAGCCTGTTGCAACATATTAGTAGCATAATGAAATTTAAAGGCACAATCCATACAAAAATGTATCCCCAGCATTAAAACTGAAAACAGGACTAGATCCTGCTACACTCAGAGTGACTGACTAGACTTAACACAGGATGTACTGTTAAATAATAACTATGCTATTGAATTTTCCTGATGCTGCTGAAGATTAATGTCTGAATAGAGAAACTTCAGTCTCATACCTACAGTACATACAGACATGATAATTATCTATTATATTATCTGTTATAGGTGGTGGATGTCTCTGGAGCTACAGTCATTGCAGAGGTGTTGCCTGGATGCCGAGTGGACCTGCTGGAGAACTGTGGCCACTCTGTGGTGATGGAGAGGCCCTGTCGGACGGCCAAACTCATCCTGGAGTTCATTGTTTTGCAGCAAGATGCCAGGGGTGGCACTAAGAAATCTTCCTGAACAAAAGAATTTTAATAATTTTCTTCTGTTGTAATGCTTCGTGTGTTCCGTATGCTTGACATGCATATGAGCACAGATGTCCACACTTGTAAAATATATATATATATATTTAAGGCAGTAGGCAAGGTTTATTTAGTAATATTCTAACATTTCTTAGAAACGCATTTTATTTATAATGTAATCTGGATCATGATAATAAAAGTCCCATGCATGTATCTGTATGTGGCTGTGTGCAGATGTGTGAATGGTTGTATTCATGCAGAGGTGCCTGTGGTTGCAGCAGGACCTCCTCCCATCCTCCTCCTCCTTGTATGCGCAGTTTTGCTGCAGCCTGGAGCCGAGCACAGCTGCCCGGTGAGACCAGCGGCAAACATCAATAACTATCTGACTGCACCGGTAAATGCCAACTGCAGGCCGCTGTTACAGGACAAAACAAGTCGAGTAGGCAAGGAAGAGGACAGGTACGGCTTTCTTTTCAAGTCTACTTTACTTCCAGGTAGTCTAATTAAGACCCCGGTCTTAACCTTAGTAGGAACAGGAGCTAACGTTAATGGCTCAGGCTACTAGCCAGTTTAGCATGCTAGTTAGCGAGCGAGTAGCAATCAGCTAGCAGTCCAAGATAAACATTTCTAGTGTGATGCTCACGTTGTATTTAGCGCGACATACCCCAGTGCATCCAAGCTGGATTTACTACTTAATAACGTCGATCTTTAAAACTGCATTTTGTCGCTTGCGGTACCAGCTCGTTAGCCAGTTTGCTTTACAACAGAGAGTGAAATGCATTGAGGCTGGAAGCTACTTTGAACAGTGGCTATCAAACAAACATTAGCTGGCTTGATTTGGATAGTTCAGTCGCGCTGCTGCTGTCTGACTAACTCAGAAAATCTAACTCAGTGGGTTTATGTTCACTCAGTAGAGACAGGTTTCATTTTCACTACAGAGGAAGTATTTATGGTTTCTGCCCCTGACCGATGAACGTGCGCACTCGCACACAGTTTATTCTACACCATGGAAACAAAAGTTGACAAAATAATCTAATTTAGTAGCTATTGTGAAGCTTTCAATCATAGCACATTTTCTTCAGCACCAGATAGTTTGTTAGTTGTAATGGATTGTAATGGAATTTTTTTTTCTGAGCACACAAAGTAAAACTGTTGATCTGTTAATTTTAATCTACAACAAATTAATCATTTTCGGTTTTGATGTTTTTTGGACTGGTGTTACGTTAAAAAAAGATATCAATATCAATAATGAAAGTAATCAATTGTTGTAGCTCTAACTTTGGTTTCGATTCAAGGTTTAAAGTTTTTCATTTTAAATGTAATATGACTGAAAGTTCCCAAAAGGCTTCTAAGTGGATCTTGTGGTGAGATTGTTTTGTCAAATATAGACAAATAGAGACTTCTGCTTTATCAGCAAGCATGAGGAAAATGTATTTTCATTATCAGTTAATCAGCCAGTGACTTTCTCAATTAACCATTTTGTCAATAAAATGTAAAAAAAAAAAAAAATGCCTGTGAAAATTTCCCAGAGCAGAATGTGATGTCTTCATATCTCTTGTTTTTTTCTGACCAATATTCAGTTTTTTCTCTGTATAAAACTTCACATTTCAGCTGGAACTAACAGATGTTGGCCCTTTTGCTTAAAGAAACGACCAACAATTATTTGATTATCAAAATAGTTGCCAACATTGAATTTTGCAGCTCTAATAAGATAACTCACACCACATGACTGGGAATAACAAATGTTTGGATACAGTATGTTTATTTAACCCACAAAGCAAGCAACACCCTCTCAGTAAACCGGCTCCCAGGTAGAACATTACTCATGTAAAACACACCACGTTACCACAAGCTCATATCTGTTCTGGAAAACACATGATTTGACCATGACCCTCATTTTATGCATAATTTAGTAAGAGCTCATGTTAATGTGAGTGTTTTTTTTTTCACAGGTGAGACTGAAACCATATCTGTTCCCTTTTTATTTTGGTTCTGACCAAGTGGGTATTGTTCTACAAATGGATAATGGAGACTGGGGCCATAGGGTAAGAGATGGATAGATAGAGATATCTCCTGAAATATAAGTTTTGGACAGAATACAAAACTGACACATATGATATTAACAGTACAGCAGTGACTCTTGGATTTTGGGCATGTCCACAGTGGACATACAAGTGTACTCTCATCTCCACTGCAGGCTGCAGAATCTTTTAAAATATAGCTATATATTTTCTATATAACCTAATGGGGGTCCAGTAGTAATGATGTAAAATTTTGAATTGTATGAGCATTACCCTAAAATCTGTTGAAATTGTTTTAAGGATGTAGGATGTAGTCATTCTTTTGAATGGTGTTGTGTATAAAGAAGGGTGTTTCTTATATTTAATATATTTTTATATTTAATATCTAATATTTTTCTCATTCATTTAAATATTATCGACATAATATTAAAAAATTCTCACTTAAATGCAACACAGTTCAACAACACAGCAACAACTACAGCAGGGCTGTTGTATTAGACTGTTTAACTTCCAGCCAGTTGTAGCTGATTATTTGGCAGGTGAAATTCACAATGTTAATGTTATTGTCTACAGCTGCAGTATTTAAACTGACTCACTTTAGCTTCACAAAAACATGTTGTTAACTTGTTTCTGCTCCTTTTTGCCCTAGATGACTACTCCTGTTACCTTGAACGTGGGAGGCCACCTGTACACCACCAGTTTATCCACCCTACAACGCTATCCAGACTCCATGCTGGGTGCCATGTTCAGGGGAGATTTCCCCACAACTCGCGACTCCCAAGGGAATTATTTCATCGATCGTGATGGAACACTTTTCCGGTACATCCTGAACTTCCTGCGGACGTCCGAGCTCACCCTCCCTGTGGATTTCACAGAGACAGACCTCCTGAGGAAAGAGGCGGACTTCTACCAGATTGAACCTTTGATCCAGTGCCTTAGCGATCCAAAGCCGCTGTACCCTCCAGACATCTTCGAGCAGGTCGTGGAGCTCTCTAGCACTCGGAAACTGTCGAAATATTCAAACCCAGTCGCTGTTATTATCACACAGCTAACCATTACTACGAAGGTTCACGCCCTGCTGGAAGGTATTTCCAACAACTTCACCAAGTGGAACAAACACATGATGGACACTAGAGACTGCCAGGTGTCGTTCACATTCGGACCATGTGACTATCACCAAGAGGTGTCCTTAAGGGTTCACCTCATGGACTACATTATGAAACAAGGCTTCACCATCAGGAACACGCGTGTGCATCACATGAGTGAGCGTGCAAACGAGAACACAGTGGAGCATCACTGGACTTTCTGTAGACCAGCTCACAAAGTTGAAGACTGAGTTAGAGCACAATTGTGGGTGACATTTGTCTTTTTATATTACACAAATCATCATCAAAAAAGAACAAATTGACCTCTGTTTCAGTAATGTATCACTAATAATGATTTTTTTTCTTATTTTAATCAATGTGTTACAGTGTACAAACTTCAAAGTCCAGACAGTTAATATAAATACAGTGTTATCGTGGTATAACACTTTCTTTTATGTGTTACATATTTGATATTTCTTGAAAAATGATTAATCCTTTGAGGTTATAAAACAAAGACAATTTTTTTTTTTTTATGAAGTAGAAAGACCCTGTAGTTATGATTTTATTAATTTAGGGACACTATATTATACCCCAATGATGGTAAAAATGGGGGTACATTGATTTTTACAGGAATAATTGTGATTTAGTGTGCTTCCAATAACTACAACCGTTTATCTCAAAGTCAGTAATAAAGTGAGTGTGAACACGTATCCATGAATTTAAGTGTAGACCACAATTGGATGAAAAAAGTAAAAAAGAGATTATAAAAGATGTCTTGGTCACAGCTTAAGCCACATTCTGGACTAGAGACAAAAAGAGAGTTTTGGATCCCAAGGAGTCAGGAGTGTACTTTTTAAAAATAATGATAATGATAATAAATTATAATTGTCTTTAGCCCAATTACTTTCTGGTGAGTTGACAGTAGATCTTAAACTTAGTCTTTTAGCTCTTTATTATCTCAAGTATGGTACTATTTCTAAAGACCCTAGTAGTTGATGCATGTGTCTGATGGTCTTGTATATGTATATGTATTTGCTGTGTGTGCTTTGCAGTATGATGTCATACTGTTACACTTTAGAGCTCATATCAACAGTGATGTGTTTGGTCATCCCAGCCAAAATAAACCCATTTGTGTATTTGTCAGTCATTAAATTTTTCTTTATAGTTTAATTTTTCACCTTAACTCTGTGACATTTTGTGCTAGAGCTCATATGGTGTTGCAGCTATTCTAACATCCAACAGCTGCGAAGCACTTTACAACTGTATGTACCCAAGTTCACAAAAATGTTGAGAGCTACTTTTTAATCACAATCTGTGTGAATAACACAACACACTGACAAAAAAAACACTACCAGTGTACATTCTACCAGTCTAAGTATAAAGGTTTTTGATCTGGACTTATGTTGTCAGGACAGAGAACACAATCAAATCATCCCTTTTTTGCTTTCATTAAAAACAATAAAGGATTCAGAAAGAAAGTGGGTTTCAAATGGCATTAAGCCATTAATTGGATGTCTGACACATTTTCACAACCATAAGTGGTGCAAATTGGTTGCTCAGTATTGTAAATTATTTTTCACTTCAACAGCAGAATTGGCAGAAATCGGAAGCTAATTTAGCATCGTCAGAATAATGCAGCATACGTTTTTACAATGGGGAGCAAAATGTCTTCTGGCAAAGTTACATAAGTAACATTTATGATGGTGATACAAATGAAGAGCTCTGTCTTACATGTGCCGTGCTGCCAGTTGGACTACCTCCTACCACTTACTTTCTGCTGTAAAGCACAAATTAAAGATGGCTGCTAATGTTGTTTTCAATAATGTTTTGTGCTAGAAAACTAATTTCTTTGAGTAAATTAAATGCTGGGAACAAAATGTTTTTGTAATTGCAGTTTTAATAATTAATTGGGTGAAAATGAATGTGTTTATGAGAGTACTTATTGCAAAGCACTGAAAGAATTTGCCAACGGTGTTGAACTACTTTCTCACACACTTACTGTTTATATGTGTTTTTCTTTTGTATGCCAATGCAACTCTACAGCACCATTTGATTTCCACCTAGTGACCTACTTTGTAGATTATTTATTGAATTTCAGTAGAGAAGGCATTAGACTTGGCATGTTGGACATGAGCCCCCATTGCCCATCAAAAGCTGTTTAAAAGAAATTTGAGATGGGTAATTCCTGAATAATAAAATAAATCAAATTAAAAAAAAGAAACAAAACAATTCCCTCCAACCTTTTTGTAGTTTGTTGTCTTTAATAAAACATCTTGATGATTTTATCATATATCATTAATGCAATCCTTAAATAAATTATATAAATCCTATGGATGCTGGGCCACAATCGCCACAGTTTTTGATGTGAGAATTCATGTCCAAAGTTGATTTCGACACACTCTGAGTTCATCAATCAATACATTGATTTAACCTTGCATCACTTCTCAGTAATTGGCAGGAATTTATAGACCAAAAGCTTTCAAACAGAAACATCCAATTTCAGCAATTCAACATTGACCACAAAGACTATATTTTGCTGTGTCAGTACTGAACCAGTGGCCACTTATTTATATACAAACTTTCAAGGAAGCCAGGCTATGGTGACCGTAATCTTATTTAAACACACCTATATTATTTCTGTCGTGTTACTTATGCAGAAAAAAGGCCACAATGTCTCTGGAACACCTATTATTATTTATTACTATTATTATTATTATATATGATATTATTATTATTCAAAATTCTGTTTTATTTTTAAAAAAATGAATCAGTTTTATGACTATTATAATGCAAATATTTCACTAATTTGTGCTCAGAAAAAAATTATAATATCAAAATTATTAACGTTATGTGACCTTTAAACCCTTGTTTAGCTGTATCTTTTACATTAATCTTACAGTGTTAGTGGTTTAATAATTAAACCACAACGCATACATTTCATCATATTATCTCCAAATTATATCTCCATTAACCACACACACACACACACACACACACACACACACACACACACACAACACACACACACACAGACACACACAACCGGATGTTATGCTGTATTCACTGAATGTCGGCAAATAGTATTAAGTAAAGCACCCTTTATTCTGCTTGGCTAACCTTGAGCCACCCCACCACACACAAAACAGCCTAAACTGCGTATTTTGTAGCAGTTCCTTACCAAGTCAAATCAGACACAAAACAAGTAGTGTATATCTCTAATAAAGGTAGCCAGATCCGGCGTGTTAATATAAATACTGGATTTTATTTTGATGTAACATGACATGTGTATGTTTAATTTCATCGGTGTCCCCGATGAAACTCCTTTATCCCCAAATCAGAATTAGGAACCGGACGCTGGCTTTCATTAAAGTTTTTCCCAGTCCTCTGCTCATAATTCCGGTTTAAACGATATGACATGAACGCAAGCAATACGACTCTGTGTGGGTGCGTTTGTTTTAAATTCCAATATCGAGCTGCCACCGGTTTTTCTCAACTATCCAGACTTACTCCGCTCATTTGCTTTACGCCAGATCACACAACGAGCGCACCCTCTCGCGTCCATTGCTTTCATAATATTGTAGAGGACATGTAAAAGGTCCGTGCTCCTCTGTCCTTACTTACCTCCAGAGTTTCGCCACGGTGCCGTAAACAGTTAACAACACACGACTCTGTTTGTCCGTTAGTCATGATGTTTCACAGGAGTAAAAACCTAAAATATGTATTGAGCCTGGTCCCAGGTAAACGTCGTCTTGGGACGTACAGGTTCCTACCTATCTTCTTGCATCGGAGGCGTCATGGAGTGGATCATGATCACGTGAGGATAGGAAAAGAGACTTTCTGTGAGTGTAAAATGACAAATTGAGTGTCTATTCGACAGCCTTAGTTTTAACTTGGTATCCAGCTAGCTTGATGGCTATTAGCCGTTAGCCTCCGGATGTACCTGTTCAGTGTCAAAACTTGTTACGTTGCTCGTCTGATTTGCATTTAACACTTTCTGACCCTCCTTTTGTATTAAATCATGCCAAGCTACTTATTCAAACTTTAGATGTTTAAGCTACCACACTTGAAATTTCCCATGTTGCAGCAGTGCAGTGTGTTTACCACGAGTTTGGCAATAGCCAGTTAAATCTCCAAGGTTGCCCCGGGGCAAAATCTTGTTGTTGGGCTCTCATTGACCCCCACTGTACATGTTTCATCATTTCATCAGGCGCCTGGAACCCAAGTAGCACCCCAGAAACTATTAAGATGATTCATCAAATAGGTGATTGACAGTAAATTAATTGGCAAGTTTTTTTTTTAATCTTAGTAAAGCTCAACATCTGTGGCTTTTTTGACTGTTGGACAGATAAAACAAGCAATTTGAATATGTTGATATGTTGTTTTTCTCTTTTTAGTCGACATTTCATATACTGAGCATGAAAATGAAAAATAATTGTCAGAATGTATTGATCATGAAAATAATTGTTAGTTGGACTGAATAAAACCATTCCCTGTGTTCCATCATCAAACTGCTTTCATTTTTTCTGTGATTCTGTGTGTTAATGCACAGAAAATGGAAGCAGTTTGATTAAACATAAAACTAGATTATGACATGGGGCCCCTCTACAAGACCAGACCCACAAGATGGAGGATGGCTGACCTGGTCGTAGTTTATATTTTTAATCAAACAGTTCTGATCTATTTGCTATTATACAAATTATGTAGCCCCAAATGATATGGAGTAAACCTGAGGCTTTTGGGCCCCTGGGTGGTTTCCCTCTTTGCCTGGTTGGTAATCCAGCCTTGCCCACTGGTAGGACTAAGCTTGTATACAGATTTGGACCCCAACACTCTACCGACCTTATTCATATTTTGACTTGTGATGATATATCTGGTGTGACTGCAGGTCTTAAAAGTCTTGTTTCTTCAAAGAAAGGACCTCTTAAGTATTAATAAGTGTTTAATTTAATTTACAAAGGTCTTGAATATTTGGAATACCCTGCCTTAGTCAGTAATTGTTACTAAAATGTACCTAATTTTGCACAACCTTTCTGGAAAATCCACAGTGCTATTTTTTCCAGACCTCTGATTTTATAAATTCATGTCCTTGGTCAATAATTCCAGTCCATACCATCCCCACTGGTTTTCATTGATGTTATTCATACTTTAGTAGGTATGAATGTGAAACAGGATAATAACTGTTCATTCTATATACATTAAAAAGGTATTAAAACGTCCTTTAATTTAACTTGGTGAACCTCAGAAGACCCAGTCACATCAAACAGGTCATTAATGGGAATTATTCTTATTAAACTCTTATGCAGACTTTTAAAACCAGAAAAAAGATAACTTATTGAATTCATGATAATATGACAAATAAAAATCTCAGACTATATAGATACTGTACATACTACCACAGTGGTGGAAGAATTACTCAGATTCTTACTTAAATAAAAGTAGCAATACCACAATGTAAAAATACTTAAAAAATACTCATTCAAAATGTGACTTCTGCACAGAAAGTATTAAAAAATTTTATTATGATGATGTATGTATTACAGGGCTGCAATGTTGATTATCAATAATATTTATAATTTTTTGGTTAATCAATTTTAAACATTGACTCTTGACGATTGAGAAAACTTGATTCAGAGAGATGTTTGGCATTTCTTCGTGATTAATGGCTTCAGCAAGTCATCGACTTTAGTTTTTCTGTCAAAAAACGGCTATTGACATCATTGTTAAAGCTATAACATTGATGCATTAATGTGTAAGCAGCATTTCAAGTGTCGCACTGTCATATACAGTTGAATAGTACTAACAGTTGCATCATATTTTAATAAACTGATCATGTTTTGCATGTCAATCTGAGTTCTTCAAAGTCAAATGGAATGTAGCACCAAATATTTCCACTACTAATATTTAACATAATCTGTTAGTGTACCTGTAAAGTAGCATAAAGAGGAAATACTCAAGTAAACGTTAATGTAGTTAAGAGGACAGTAACTTGAGTTAAATTGTTACTTTTTTAAGCACTCAATATCACATTGCTGATTTTTTACTGATGTATCTTTAGCTATACCTGTAGAGAGTGTAAAGTATGCCACGAGGGTCAGTCATAAGACTGGAAAAGAAAAAAGAGCCCGGTGTGTTTCTCCTCTCACTGAACCCATATTACAATATTCCAGATGTGCTTCAAATGTGCCATTTCAGGAGAACTAAAAAATGCTCAAAAAAGAACAAAAGAGCAGCCCTGCAAATTGATCCTGTTGTATTGTGAGGCTATGTAGGGGACACAGAGAAATGTTCTTCTGCCAGAAAACAGTCTCCTGTTTTCATTCAAAGGGTCTGCAGGATAACCAATAATTCACAGTAGAAATTTGAACATATCACAGAAGGAAAACGAGAAGTGGAGGAGACAAAAAGCATTATAACTGAATTCACCAGCTTCAGTTTCAGAATCCTGGTACAGACCTTTTTCACAACAGATGTTTTAACTTGTCATAGGAGGGAAAGCACAGGTCAAACAAATTTCTCCAAGGAGGCTCAGTGCCGTTAAGTGTTCCAGTGAGCTGAGACAGTTATACCGGCACCCTGGAACTGTCTGATCTAAATCTGTTGTTATGAAATGTTTTTAATTACACCTTTGTTTCCTAATATGACAAGTCAAAAATCTGCTGTAGAAAACGTCTATTGTGTGCATGCTGGCTCACTCACGCTGTCATAGCTTGCAAGGTCATTGAACAGAACAGAACCACTGTTAATTTTATTAGTATCACTTTGTACTTTTCCTACTTTGGAACATATCAAACTGTCCTCTATATTATTTAATAAGACACAGGTGAATGGACAAACATCATGCTCATCCTTAAATGTAGGTCTCAGTAGGCCCACCATATGGCACTGTTTTATTCAATGCAGCTGTTTACCTGTATTAAAACTTGCCTGTTGCAGGTGTCTTATTTCCAGTCTGCTTGATTTATTATATTTTTCCAGATGATAGATCTGGAGACAAGGACAGAAACTGCATGTCTAGTCCAACGCGCGAGTACCAAGCAGAAGATAGGCAGATGCGACTGAATAGCTCTTAATGAGCCCTGCAAGACCAAGTTGTAATGATGGATTGTCGATTCTGATGACGGACGTTCACAATGTGTTGTTTGAAAGACACATTTTCTTCAGACTCTTGCTCTCTAATATTATGTTTCAATTGACCAATCTGGAATAAACTAAAATTTGTTACTGGGCTTACCAACAACAACAACAACAACCGTATCACAGTTATTAAAGAGTTAGAGTGAAAGGCTGAAGGATGATTCTCTTCCAACATGCAGGTTTTATTGTTTATCAATGGTCGTTGGTTAAGAACATTAGCAAATACAGCAGTGATGAATACAATATGGTTGTGAGAAAATGCTGGAAAAAAATCACAAGCAAATGTGCTATCTTTCTTCTAGATAACCATGTCCAGTGGTCTCATAGGTATTTCATTTGACAGTGTATTGCATGCCCTGTCCCGATTGCTAGTTAAAACATTTGCATAGCACCTGCCAAGGTACCAGAAATTCTCAGCCAATATCGTAACTAGAAAAATACAAAATGAGCCTTTGTATTTTAATAGACATAAATTTTGCACAGATGATGTCTCAACTCTTGCAGATGCAGCGCTGATAAGAATACAACAAAAACATCAAACTCTTTCTTCCACTTGTTTCAAATCTGTTCATATAATTATATGATATTCTTTAATTATAAAAAAAAAAACGTATATATGTCTTGAACTGTACGGTTAGATTGAGTATATAAAATGTAACTAAGAAGTCTGTATATTGTGCCAGTAAATGGTATTATATTACTATCTGAATGATATCGTGCGATTTCCTTCAGTTTACACAAGATGCGCGACCCTCCCCCCTTCCAAAGGTTGGCTTCGGTCAAAAGCCACTGCTTTCCCTGTAATATTCCAGTTGTACATTGCCGACAGGTGCAGAGTCTGCAGAACAGATTGAAGCTGTTAGGTGCATTGACAGGCTTGACCGGGTTTCCCATCCAGTCTCACCTGGCGTCCAGGTTGGCTTTCCAGGATGTATGGCTTGGTGTTTACTCTTGCAGAACGGCTCACCTGTTATTCTGATTTGTTGTCTCGGAAGACTTCGGAAATTGCCTATACAGGTAGATCTTTACGAAGCCAATACTGTCATTCAGTCAGCAGACTCGCTCAGAGAGAAAATATCTAACTTGCCTTCTACAGATGCAGGTACTGATTAATTTCTGTGATTTTGGCTGATACATTATCTCGAGAAATTAACTTTACTTGCAGATGCCACAACATGAAGAGACTCTGGAAGTTGCGGCACTGCTGTCAAGTTCATTTGTTTCCATGGGAATAAGACGCCTTTATTACGTACTTTTCTTTCTTTACCATAGTCATCGTGAGTTTACTGCAACAAACAAAGGCAACAATATATCATTGGATGTCGAGCAATTTGCTCGATTTGCTCGACTCTACACATCCAAACATTCAATAGTACAAATCTACTATGCCATCCTTACTACTTAAAAGCAGTTGCCTTTTACACCCTGGGTTTAAAGCTTCGGGTGAAATTCGGCATTGAATGAGGACTACGCTTGTGGGATAGAATGTAGGAAGTTAGTATCTAGTTTATTTCTCGCAAGAGTGAGCTCACTCAAGAGTTAGAAGTATCTTCGGAAAAGCTCCATCTTCTATCTCAAGAGATGAGATCTCCACTATAGTAGGTCAATTCTTCTTAACTAGTGGCTATGCAACAAAAAATCAAGAAAGGAGAAGAAACCTTGAACAAACTGACACATTTCACCACTGAGGAGAGATTGTAGTCTGAATTAATTTTAATTATTTCTATTTGACCCGGGATGCGCCAAAGTCTTGATTGCGTATTTTGTGATCTTGTTTGAAACGGTGCATAGAGATATGCAGTTTCCTTGCGCAGTGCCTGCGGACGGCTGACATTTCAGGATTCACTCCTCACAGTAAACAGATCCACTCAAGGCAAACACACAGTAAGACGGTATGTTGAGCAACTCTGAAAGATCACACGGTTATTTGTCTTAAATGCATTAGATGTGAGTATATGGTATGTTACACAAACATGTTTGATGTGAGTATTGTCAACTAATTGTCGCAGCAATGTGACTGTGCAGCTTTTTAAAAGCACTACACACATTTAGATGAGACACTTGATCGGCCCCATTATTACATATATGCGGCTGTAGCTACATTCCACAAAAATGTGGAAGAATGCCTCAGCAAGTTGTGCATAATCGCTTTGAAACAGTTGTGAAAACTATTTATCTCTTTAAACAAAACCTTACCATCATCTTTTTGGAACTGCTGGGTCGTGTCTTGAAGAAGCATAGTCGGGAAGGTT